>NC_133599.1:3430093-3733698 GCF_964106895.1 Numenius arquata | reverse complement strand
GGGTGATGTCCCCTTGATGTTGGCATTTTCAAGCCAGCCTGGCACATGCAGGGGCAGGGGGGACCAGGCAGCAAGGGGCTGTTTGGTGTAGGGTCATGTCCTTCCCCAGGATCAGCCCCCCCCCCCCCCCGAAGGCTCAGCGCTGCTGGTAGAAGCTGCCACGGATCTTAAATACTTCTTATTTAAGGAGTATTTGGTAGCTGAGGAGCAAGCAAAGTGGGGATTGTGGGCTTGGGGCTCTGGGTATTGAGTTTCAGCCGAGCAGCAGATTCCGCTCAGGCAGCCCCAACGTGCTGGTCTGGCCAAGCCCGGTTAGTGGCTCGGGATAACATCCTTCGGCAGAGCCGGTGGCTGGGGGGGGGTCACAGCGGGGCGAGCAGTGCTGTGCTCTGGGCATCCGTCCACCGAGCCCCGGTGATGCTACCACAGGGGAACCTGAGCTGGGCCAGCACTGCGGCTGTGCCGGGGACACCATGGCTGGAGGGGGCGTTATCTCGGGTGTGAAACACAACATGAGTGTCCAGGAGGTGTTTGGTGGTTGAAGAGCTGAAGGTGGGTGCTTTCCTCCAAAACCCTGGTTTCCCACCCTAGTGCTGGCAGGCAGATGCGGTGGGGGCTGTCGGGTGGGCTGGTGCCCCCACTCCTGCCCTAACACCCACGTTAGGGAGTTTTGTACATCGCTTTCTCTCAGCCCCAGGTTGAAGATACCTCTTTTAGAAGAGCTTTGGACTCCTGTGAGTTGAAGGCTCTCCTAAAAAATGGAAGCTATTTTTCCCAACTTAGAGGGGGGGGATTGCTGGCTGCCTCTGCCTGCCACTCGCTGGAGCCAGAGCGTGATTTTGATTTACAAACAGTTTCATCTGAGGAATGCAGCGAAATGGAGAAAGCCAAAGCGAGCGCGCTGCCCACCGCTGCAAACCCCCGGAGAGACCCAGCGCTCCGAGCGTCAGAGTATTTGCTGCCGTCAGACACTGCCAGGGACACTGTGGTCACCCACCAGCTCGGTGCCACTTGGTGCCGGCTCAGTGCTCGCAGGTCGAGGGCACCGGAGAAGGATGCATGGGAAGCCAACACCCCAGGATGTTTTTTTGGGGGAGGACACACATCCCGTTTTATCCAAGACCTGTTTTCCATTTCTCCTTTCTGCCCTTCTCCCACCCCTCCTGCTTCCAGTCCGTTCTTCCTGCTCAGCTCCGGTTATTTTAAATTCTCTTCCCAACGTGTGTCCCAAAGACGCAGCGTTTCACCCGGTAAAACCTTCCTGCGTGGTCTGAGCCCAGCTCAGCCTGGCAGAGCCGGGCGCTGGGTCCATGCCCTTGTGTTTTTTTAACCTCCCATCTATTTTATTTTTCGCCGGCGAGGGCGGGTGCAGGACAGGGACCGTCTGTGCCCCCTCCACCCCGTGGGTGCCCCCCGCACAGAAGGCAGCTCCTGTTCCCCGGCCGCTGGAGGTGCCTTTGCCCTCAAGCCTCTCGCTTGAATCATCCCTTGTTTACCGCCGCGGGAGAGGAAAATCAAAGTTTGGCCAAAGCACCATCGGGCGGGATTTTATTTGTAGCTTCGATTGGTGTTGCTGCAAGGGGGGATGGATGCTCAATGCCCCCCCCCCTCCCTTGTGCTGGGTTCCCGGTCCTCTGCCCCCTGCAGAAGGATGGCAGCGTGGGGACACGGCGCTGGGCAGGAGCCGGTTGCTGGCTCCGGCAGCGTCCCGGCGGGGCCACCGGCCTCTCTCACGGCTGCAGCGTGCGAGGGCTGGAGGGAGGCGTAGACAGAGCAGATATTTATTTTCCTCCTCCTGCAGAAAAGTTCAGCCAGAGGCTGGGGAGCCCTTTAATTAAGCGGCCAATTCGCGCAGTCTGGGGAGACGAGCAGCCCGGCTCTTCCATCTTCTCTGGCTTTATGGAGGGAGATGGGGATGGCCTGGAGCTCCGTCCGGCAGCGCTGTGCCCTGGGCTCGTGGGATGGCGGCTCGTGGGATGATGGCTCATGGAATGGTTGCTCTCAGCTGGAAGCAGCCACAGGCTCTTCTCTTCCCCACTTGGCACGGGACGAGCATGCCTTGCCGTGTCTCTGCACCCAGTGCAGAGCCTCAGTGGCTTTGTCCCTCCTGCCCGTGCCAGGAGTGCCAGGATCCCAGGAGACCTCCTCCTCCAGGTCTTCTGCTGAGTTTTGGCAGCTGCAGCACATCCTTCAAGACAAGTCTTCATTTCTTGCTCTTTTTTCGTCCCTTCCTCTCCCTGGAGCCTCTGTCTCCTTCTCTCCAGCCATCTCTTCTTCTGCATCTCCTTTTCCATCTCCATCCTCTTGCACTATGCATCTCAGCATCACTTCTTCCCAGCCAGGAGGCCACCCTGGGTCCGTCTGAGGACCAAGTTCCTGCAGTGGCAAGGGACCGGGCACGTGTTTCTCCCCTGGCAGAGCCCTATGGGGAGGACTCAGGGGGATTAACATGCTGTTCTCCCACCCAGGCCAGCCCCAGGTGCGAGCAGCCCCGCAGTCCCCCAGCCCCTGCACCCACCTCCTGCAGAACGGTGCTGGGCGGGGGCCCGATCCTGGCAGTGCCAACGGGGAGGCAGGGAACGGGGTCTTCCGCCCCCTCCCCAGCACCCAGAAGCCTCACCGAAAGCTGCAGTCGCATCACTCCATCAACAGCCAGAGCAGCAAGAAGAGCAAGGGCAGCTCCAAGTCGGCCTCTTCCCACATCCCTATTGAGGCGCAAGAAGGTACCAGCTGTCCCCAGGGGGTCACTTTCCAGCCCTGCATCCTCTGGGGGGGGGGGGTCTCTCATGTAACATCCTTCCAGCCCATTGGGACCGCTGGACCTGGGTGTCAGCTGAGCTCCCCTTCTGCAGGGTGGGTGCTGAGCGGGATCATCTCATGACCTCCAAAATTGGTCTCTCTTGGGGTCTGGGCATGTCCCTGGGTGCTGAGGGAGGCCCCTGGCTCGCAGTCCATCTTCCCATCCCTTCCATTAATTTCTGAGAGAGGATTTCCACCCTGACGGGGCTGAGCATCCGTCCGCTGGGTGCTCTCACCCAGCTTGTCCCCCCCCTGCCCACTCTCTGGCCGTTCCTCCGCAGACTGCTGCGTCCACTGCATCCTCTCCTGCCTCTTCTGTGAGTTCCTGACCCTCTGCAACATCGTGCTGGACTGTGCCACCTGCGGCTCCTGCACCTCCGAGGACTCCTGCATCTGCTGCTGCTGCTGCAACTCGGGCGAGTGCGCGGACTGCGACCTGCCCTGCGACATGGACTGCGGCATCATCGACGCCTGCTGCGAGTCGGCCGACTGCCTGGAGATCTGCATGGAGTGCTGCGGGCTCTGCTTCTCCTCCTGAGGGGCCGCACTCGGCGGGGGGGGGGGGGGGACCAGCAGTGAGTGCCCCCCCTCCCCAGGCTCTTGATCCGGCCGGTCCCTGAGGTGGGTGTGAAACGCCGAAGGACGGAGCCTGGCGAAGGAGGAGAGCGATATCCGCCCCCCCCCCCCCCATTGCAAACTCATCCTCGGAGCCAGTGGGCCAGGCTCGGATCCCGCCTGGGGAAGGGTGAATCCGTAGGGCCGTGGGGGCTCTGGGGGTGGCCAGCATCCCGTCACGCTCTACCTCTTCCCCGCACTGGGCCCCACAGCGCCGAGGACCGCGGGAGCCTCCTGCCACCTGAGCCGAGAGCAGGAGCGACCGCCCCGCGCCCCACAGAGCCCCACGGGTGCCACCCCGGCATCCCTGCGTTGGGGACAGCCGCTGCCACCACCGGGGCTGCCCCAGGACAGTGCTGTGGTTTACAGAGGGGTGACACAGAGCATCCTTCCCCCCGCCCCAGGACACTTCCAAGGCTGGGCGCAGTACAGAGCCTTGCTCCCTGCCGGGAGCCCACCAGGAGATGCCAAAGCCTCCCCCCCCCGTCCCCGTGCTGTGGGCCACATCCTGCCAGCCCCTTCCCCTCCTCGGTGCTGAGATCGGCAGCCAAGTGCAATACATGCAGCCTGTCCCCATCCCCATTTCACCCCCCGGGAGGAAGCTTTTCCTTCACTGGTCCCTGCAGTGGGGTTGGAACCAGGGGCCAGGGCGTTTGGGGAGAGCCCGGAGCCGTGCCAAGCTGTTCCCAACGCCACGTGTGTCCCGGGGGGCGGTGGGACAGGGTGGTTTGAGTGGTGCCAAATGACCCCCAGCAGTTGTTGGCCCCATCCCGCCACCCCGGGGACAGGGCTGGTGGCTGGGTGAGGGTGGGAAACGCGCCATCGAAGGGCAGGGGAGATGGGGAGGGAAGTGTCACAGTATTTTATTATTATTTTTTTTTTGGTCCCTTTCGTTCGTTACTGTAAATAAAGGTCTTTCTTCATTTCTGAGCGATGGCTGCCCCATCACATGCTCCACAGGGCGCTCCCAGGGGACTCGCAGCCACGCTGTGTCCCGTATCCCTCTGCCTGCACCCCTCTGTCCTGTTCCCAGCTGCAGGCACGGGGCGCAGAGGCTGCAGGGCTCCTTTGGCGCTGGGGACATGGGACAGACAGCTCCGTGACAGCTCCAGGGTGCTCCAGCTTTGGTTCTTGTGCCGGGAGGGGAAATGGGAGAGAAATCCCTGTCCTTTGCTCTGGAGAGCAGGTCAGGGTCCGGGTGTGCCTGTCACCGGCTCCCTGCCCTGCCGTGGGACAAACCCTGGCCCCGTTGCAGCTCTGTCCCCTGCCCTGGGACCCACGAGCTGCTCCATCTGCCCCAAGGACACGACTTCCCTCAAGGAGAAAATAAATGACTCAAATTCCCGGCTGCGGCACTGGGGTGGGCACGGGCTGGCGTTGAGGCTGTGGGAGCTGGCAGCCCTCCCCAATCCGGGGGGCCTGGGTGCTCCTGCTGCCAGCCATGGGGCCACCAACCATGCCATGCCATGCCATGCCACACCACGCTGTGCCATGCCACGCCGGGCTGTGCAGGTAAGAAACCATCACCACCACCCCCCAAGTCTCCCTGCCCCTCGGGGGGGGCTCCGCCGTCCTGGCCGGGCTGCTGCCTGGGCTGAAGTTGAACGAGGGAGTGAAAAATGCTTAAAAATCGAGGCCAAATGGGTCAGTTGGTCATGGTGACACAGGCTGGTTTGGGATCTGGGCTGCCTGCCCTCCAGCGCTGCCGCTCAGCCGTGAAACCTATTTTTAGTGGTGAGCTAAAGGCGGTCGGAGCCCGGCACAAGTGCGTGGAGGGGAAGAGAATGGTACAGGCAGCCTTCCTCCACCCCACGCACGGCGGGGAGGACTCAGGGTGGTGGATCGGGGCTTTTAGCCCTTATCCTGGCACAGCTTCTCGGGCTGGGACTCGGATTGGGGATCTGAGGGGGGGATGCACATCATTGCCCACCCCAGGACGGACGGGACCAGGGCCCCATCCGGCACTCGGTGGGAGCTTTTCCACGAGCTGTGGCTGAGGCTCTGCTCCAAACCCTTTGCATCCTTGGCAAGGAGGGACGGAGGCGCTGGCCTTCCCCAGCCTGGCCTCACTTGTGGTACTAATTAGGGAGGTTGGAGCTGGCAGGGCTGCTCTCCCTGCCAGCCGCGGTAACGAGCGCTGCTGGAGCTGCTTAATGGGGAACAGATTCCCCCAGTGCAGGAGGGCCCTGTGGGCTGGCCATGCCGTGCATGCTTGTGTCCTGGCGTTGGAAGGGGGTGGCAAAACCCCCAGGCACCCTCACCTTCTCCTCCTCTTTGCTTCAGCATGAAATGCCGTTTAAATGCTGCTCCCAAGGGACCGGGTTCCCACGCAGCAGCTCTGTCCACCGACCACGGCTTGAAACTCGTGGACAAGGCAGAGCAGGGAGGTGGGGAGCAGAGCCGGGCTCCTCGCGGAGTGTGATGTACTGCTGAGTGTATGTGATATTCACGCCTACGAATGTACTTCAGCGATGGCTGCCTTTAAAAAAAAAAAAAAAAAAAAAAAAGCAAATAAAATAAAATAGCAGTTGCCGGCGCAGGGCTACCCAAAAGCACCGCTCAGCCCCGCAGAGTGATGCTCTGCAAACCCACCCTCAGAGAGGTCCCACCTTCTCCACCGGCTTTTCAGAGCTGGACATTGGAAGGGACAAAGCTTGATTTTTTTTTTTTCAGTCCCTACCCCAAGCTTGAGGCACATCGGCTGCCCTGAGCAGTGCTGGCTGCTCTGCTCATGTCCTGGGCGCTCCTGAAAATCCCAGGGATGGTTCTGGGATGTGGGAACGAGGGACCAGAGCAGGGAACGAGCAACCCAAGTCTCTGGAAAGGGCTCAAAAAACAAAGTTCAAGCTGCCTTCTGGATGCAAGCTGATGCTGGCCATCCACCTTGCAACCCACGGGGGAAGGCAGGAGTTAAACCCTCCTGCCTGGGAATTAATTAACAACAGATGTGCTCAGTTTTAACTAATTACTCTCCTGCCAGCACTTGGGTTTTACGGTTCCCTCGGAAGCCTCTCAGAGCTGGGAGCCACCACACCACGGATGCTGGCCCCGCAGGCTGGGCCGTGCTGGGCATCCAAGGCTCGCCTGCCCTCCTTCCCTGGCCCCTCACTCGGTGCCTCAAGTGAAGCGATTCAATGAAATGGGCTAAAATTCATGAAACGGTCCAGTCGCCTAAAATAGCATTGCTCTGTTGCTGTTTTTAAAGCAGTTTAGTGGCAGGGTCCCCCCAGGAGTGACGTCTGCCTCCCCGGGATGGGCAGCGCATCATCCCAGTTGGTGCTGCTGGTCTGATACTCTCTTGCTGGTGATTTATTACGGATTGGGCCTTGGGTGTATTAATGATGGGAGCTTGTTGTCTAATTGCCAATAGACTGCCAGGACCACGCATTCCCGTGGCTGCGTCTGTGCTGCCGGGCTCCCATGCTGAGCGTGTCTAGAGATGCAGCCAGCGTATATCGAGACGTACAACACAAGGCTTGGAAACTATGCAGAAGCCATAGCAGGCAGGTGAGAAAGCTGCCTGCTTCAGGGCTGGCTCACCCCGTCGCCCTGGGGTTCCTGGGCACCCTCTTTTCTCCGCATGCTGCGGGCGGCTGGAGGATGCTGTACGGGATGAACCCCCACATCCCAGCAGCTCTGCTCCTTTGGGGCTTTCAGCAGCCCGAGCTATTTCTGTCCACAATCACGATCAATAAAGCAAGTGAGAGGATTTTTATTTTCCACTCCAGATACTTTCTTCATCCTGTTTCCTCCCAGTTCACACGGCGGACTGGGGCGCGCTCCAGCAAGGAGGCCCATGAAGCCTTCTCCCTCCTCCTCCTCCTCCTCACTGCCGATGCAGTCCTCAGCTCCTGCTCCTGCCCCAGCCTGATGCCACCCCGATGGTCCCTTCTAATCCGCTGCAACCCAAAGGGGCAGGTTTTGCTGGGGAGAGGGGGTGAGAGAAAGGCATTGCACACGTGCGTGCGTGCACGCACACACACACACACACACTCACACACGCAAGAAAACACTTTCAGAGCCAAAGGGGAAAAAATAAAACTAGGTCTTTGGAAGACACAGCGGCTCATGTAATCCCAGGTTCTGCTGGGCTGCCTCCGCACAGCGCGGCCATGGGGGGACGGGCCGAGGGGAGACGACTGCAGTCTATTAAACTTCCTTTGAGAACCTGCCAGACTGACAACAGCTGGAAGGAATTAACATTTCAGGTCCACCAGCTCCTCTCCTCGCTTTCACCCTTCCCCGAAAACCAGCTTGAGGCCACAGGCCCAGCAGCATCACTTTTTCCCACTCCTTGGCGTCCGACAGTATCTGGTCCGAGCTGATTTCTTCTTTGATCCTGAACCTGCCAGAAGCGTGAGCATCTGCTGAATGAAAAATCCCAGTGCCTGTGCCGGCACAAGCACCCAGTTTGGATATCCCTTGTGTCTTAGACGTTTGGGACCGAGGTGGGGTGTCACAACAGTGCTGCAAGGTGGCTTCAAGCCGTGTTGCACCCTGCAGCCTCCTGCACAAGCCACAACACTGTAAAAAAAAAAAAAAAAAAGGGCAAAAAAATAGCCAGGCTGCCAACTGGTACCCCTCGGGGCAGCAGGGATGAGCAGTAGGATGCAGGAAACCCCACCGGCTGCCAGACAGCCCGTGTTTGCTGTCACTTTGGGGTGGCCCCATGCTATGCATGCACCCCCTGCCACAGGGAGCATCAGAGCTGCTGGTCCCCTGCTTGTGGGGACCCACATCCCAGTGAGTGGGTGCTGCCAGCCCAGCCCCCCCCCCTCAGCCCCGGACCCTTTGCTCGGTGCAGGGGGAGCTTGGCAGGAGCTGGGCTGGGGGGAGCAGGGTGGGACGGCTCCGTGCTGCTGTCGCCAGCAGAGATTACACAGAAAGTTATCGTGTCTCGAGGGAAGTGGGGGGGCGCAGAAGCTGTCTGAGCTCGGCGATAGCTGAAGCAGTGCAGAATTGGCAAAGGGTGGGGGTTTTTGCTGCCAAACGGCAATCTGCCTGAAAGCGCCGGCTCCTCCAGCCAGCCTCGGAGGCTGGGACCCAAGCGGAGACCATATATCCCCACGTTCTGCCTTGCTACCAAGTTGGAGAAGGAAAATGTAGAAATGCTTGTGTTAACCCTCTCCTGGGTGCCTGGGGAGGAGCGGAGCAGCCCGGCGAGGCTCTCGCCCTTATGCACTGCCAGAGCTGGGCGGAGAGGGCTCTGCCCCCAAAGAAACGCCGAGACCCCGAGGGACACAACAAGGGACAGAGGCAGGATGGACAGGACAGCTGGCCCTGTGGCCCCTGGGGTCATATACGCATATATACTCATAGACACATACATCCAGGGACCACCGCGCAATTTAACGCAACCATTTCAGCCTCCTGCCCAAAGGCAGAGAAACGAGGTTGAAGCCCAGCTGGAGGAGAGCTGGACCCACACACGGACCCTGGTGGGTTTTTTCCCTTGCCCGAGCCCATCCTGGAGCTCAGCGTCACCACGGGCTCAAGCAGCATCCCAGTGCCGGGGCTCAGGGCAGAGCCAGGGGCTGGAAGGAGCAGGTCCATTGGGTTGCGCAGGGAGTAGATGATTTTTCCAGCATCGGGGAGGTCAGGAAAACAAGTGGGAGAAACAACCGCTTTCAGAGGGGCTGATGTGGGCTCAGTGTGTGGTCCGGCCACCCTGGGAAGGCAGGGCAGCCCTGGGGGCTTGGGCACGCCTGGGCTGGGGCATGGGAAGGCCAGATCCTGTCCCAGCATCGCCATTACCAGGGCTAATTACATATACTGGGCTCCTGCCTACGAGCCCCACGCCGGGTGCTGGGTACTCTGTGCGCGCAGAGCAGAGGCCTGAACCAGGAAACATCACTAATAAAATAGAGTGACTTTACTTTTTGTTTTAATAATGTTTCCTACACCTTCAACACCTTAACGTACACATGGTCCTGCCAACCAAAAGACGGGACTTCATCCCTCATCTCCCGTATCTCATCCAAGGAGATACGAACCCCATCAGCTCAAGCAGCTCCTTTTTTTCCCTGCTAACAAAAGCTGCAGCCATTGCATGAGTGGCTTTCGAGCGTCACTTCGTCCCTCTTGGCCATGCAATGCCGAGGGCTGGTGTGTGATGCCGAGGGCTAGTGCATGATGCCGAAGTCCCAAGCCACCCGGCCAGCACAAGGATACCTGCCTTGTAGAGCAAGCAGAGCCTTTTCCGCGCGGCTCATCAGGAAGAGGTGCCTCATAAACCCAAATAGTGATTTCCTGCTGCAGTCGGTGGGAGTTGTTTTCTTTAAAAAAAAACGCAGCTGAAACCGGAGAGGAGATGGAGTTAGCTTAAATATCTGGGAGCTGGGGAGTTTGCTGTGTGTGAGACAGCGCCAGCAGCCAACACACACACACGCACACATATGCGCACACACCCACCGGGGATGCCAACATTTGAAAGCCATTAACAGGAGTATTTTGGGAGGAAAATTCGGCCCTACCTTTAACCCCACACAGAAAGGCACTGAACGGCCCCGGTGAGTTATAGAGTGAAAGAAGTGGCACCATTTTTCTTTTAAGACCAAAGCGCTCGTTGCTGCTGAGGAGGGAAAGTTGGCACAAGTTGCGCACACGTGCGTGACAGGGCAAACAGACACTCACCTCCCACACATTAATTCACCCCGATTTACATGCCGGGCCTCATACAGGTTCCTGCTCACACCCACCCTGCTTCCCCCTGCGTACATAGAGGCGGTGGTGGCATGTGGAGGTGACCTGAGCACTCCTATTTCCTCTGTATATACGTGTGTGTGTGTGAGACAGACCCTACTGTGTGCTATATAGTCTGTCTGACTGTATATATATACACACACATACTCATATATGCATGCATATATACAGACACACATACCTACATTTATATATAAACGCACATATACATATTTCTATCCATTAATTTGTTTGTATATATATTTTTCTATACCAGCCCCGGTGCTATCCGCATTATCTTGCTGTTGCAGGCTCCGTCCCGAGAGAGGGCTCTGAGTTTCATTTGCCCCTGGGTGGGTTTCCCCTCGGTGCTGGGATGCCCTGCACTGGGGCTGGGTTTCCCGTGGAAAGCTGAACCTCCCGCCCGGTTGCCAGGGCTCGGCAGCCCCCTCAGCAATCCGGGAGCCATCCCCCGCGCTGCCATTTGGTGTTAATTATTTGCTGGCACTGCTGATGCTGGAGGGCTGCTGGTGGCGCCCAGCAGGTCCAAGCTCCGTTTCCACCCAAGCCCCATTGATTTCCAAGCTCGTTAGTGCCTGAGCCCGTTCCATGGTGATGGGCAATGAAGGATTTCTTTATTTAAGGCTCTAAGTGTGCTGAGTCCTCAGCATTGCTGGATGTCTGTGCCTTAAAGTCTCTGCTTGGATACCCCTGCTGCAAAGGGGAGATACGCATCTAACGTGTCTGGCTTGGTTATTAGAATGGTTTGGGTTGGAAAGGACCTTAAAGATCATCTTATTTTGCTCAGGGATTTTGGCAGCAGGGAGGGAGATCTCATAACATACGCCGTGCTCGGGATCCGCAGGCTCAGCCGTGCTGGCCATCACCCTGCTAACCTCACGCCTCGCCTGCGCTGCCTTCCAGCCACCTTTTATCTCCTTGCAATAAAGCGAATCCCGGGGGATTTGGCAGCCTTTCTGGTTGCTCTCAGCCTCCTCCCGGGCCTCCCGCTCGAGCCAGGGAGCTGCTCTCCCCTCTCCGCACGTCAGCCGGGCAGCGAAGCTGCAGAAATGGCTTCCAGATGTCGTAAGCAACCGGCTCCCTCCTGCAGCCCGGAGGAGATGGGACGGGAGAGCCCTGGGCACATTTCCTCCGGTCCCTCCGGAGCCCCAAAATATCCTTTGCATCCAGAAGCTGGCCCTTGCATCCAGCTCGGCTGCTCTTGGCAATGGCAGTTTGGCTTTTTGTCACCGGAGCGCAGCCCTTTCCCGCACACACCAGTGCCTTTCGACTCCAGATTGCCCAAGGTGTGAAGTTCTTTGGATGCTCCCACCTGGCTAATCCAAAATTGTAGAGATTTAAGGCAATTTTATTGGCATGATGCTGCCCTCTAGTGAGGGGATGACCAGCCATCCCAGTCACACTCGCACTGGGACCAGTTGCCCGACAAACAGTGATCAGTCCTCGAGCCTCTGGTTTGTTCCTCGAGTGGAAAATCAAGACACAAGTATCCCATTTTTTATTGCAGAAGTGCTCAGAATCTGCCGTTCTTAGTGACATCCAAAGACACCCGTTGCGCTGGCGAAGATTTTACACAACTTGATCTGAAGCAGTTTCTAGTCTAAGAGCACCGAGCCAAAAAAGAAATCATTGTAAGAGAGCTTAAAAGAGACGTCGGAGGCTGTGCTGGCAGCCAAAGGTGCTGGCTGGCTCCGACCGCCCCAGGGAGATCTGCCCTGTCTCAGCTGCTGCAGTGACACCCCACCAAACGGGGGGGGGTCCCTGGGGTGGTTTGCTTTGAGGTGGGTTTTGCTGCAGAGCCCGGGGGCTGGGGACCAGCCAGGTGCTCGGTATTAGCAGCAGGTGATGGAGATGGAAGAAGAATTGTCCCAAGCAGCAAATCACCTGGGAAGGGGCAGTGGTGGGGACACACCTGCACAGGGGCTGGAGGATAAAAGGCTCTTGGCAAGTTGGTGTTCCCCTTGTTGGGACTTCTTTTGCTGGGACCAGTGGGACAGGCTCTGCAGTGAGCAGCCAAGGTAAGCACGTGCTCTACTTCCCCCAGTAGAACACGGAGGAAACCAACTGGGATAAGCTCAGGCTGGTGATGGGAAGGTGGAAAAGCTGATGCCCTCCATGCACCAGATCATCCTCCTCTTGTGCTGAAGAGGCAGTTGGCTTCTGTGATTTTTGGGGTTGAGTCCACCCATTTCTGCCTAGAGCTCTCTGCCCTACAGTCCTGATGCTTTATTTTTGTACTGAGCAGCTTCCCTTCCCAGCTGGGTTTTGCTCTTCTCTAAGTCCTAGGGCTCCCCTGTAGCATTTGAAATAAAATAAATTGCTTTCTGGAGGTTGTGTTGGAGCTTGGTGACAGCCAGGTTCCTGTGGTGGCTGTTGTCTCTGCTCTTCCCTGAAAGCTTGTAGCCTCTGGGAAGTCCAGAGGGTCCTCCAGTGCCTCCCACAGCCCTGACCATGGGCTGTTTTGCCCAACTACCTCAATCCCAGGGTTGCTTCTAAGGTAATAGATATTTAGGACTCCACTCACCTTTTTTCCCCACTTACTGGGGTGCAGAGCAAGGCTGGCCTTATGGGTACAGTACCTAATGGTGGAGGGGAAGGTTAGCTCCCGTTTCACATCACTCGGGTGTCCAGTAGGAATTAAAATCCCTTTCTCTCCAGCCTGTTTGGATTGCAAATATCAGTGTGCCTGGCATAGCATCTCTCTGAGACCCCAATTCCCAGGCTCCCCTCTGTGCAGGGATGGCACCAGGGCTGGGAGGAGACCCCTCTCCACATCCCCATCCCTTTTGCTTCCTCACAACAGCCCCAGCAGCCTCCTCCCTGAGGGCAAGCACTTCTCCATGGGGGAGAGGAAGCAAATGAGGGAGGTGAGCATTTAATTCTCAGGCAGTATTTCTTGGTTGTAAATGGGAGCTGTTGTGGCCACAGCAATTAAATAGCCCCTTGATTATTTTTCTGCTTAAAAAGCCCAGGCTGCCTGGTGGGACACATCCTGGTTTGGTCCCCCAGTGACACAACTGGGGTCAGTGGGCCTCTGTACTGGCCATAAGCTGCTCTGGACTCATCCTCCTGGAGTGGGTATCGATACCCTTGCCCAACAGAGGGGACCACAACCACCCCCTCTGTCCTCACGATGGCACTGACAATTAGTACAACTGCTCTAATCCCAGCTGATGCCCTAGGGAAATAGCTGTGGCCTCAGTAGGGACTTGCTGGGCATGAAGCAGAGTGTGGTACAAGCTGTGGTTGTCCCTGCCTGGTGTCCCTTTGTCCCCTTGGGTCACCCTGCTCGGTGTTTGCTGAGCCTGCGTAACAATTCCATACAGTAATGTCCTGTAAAGTTTGCGCTTTTCCAGGTTGGGGTTTATGTCCCCTCAGTTTTATATTTACATTGAGTTATTTTCAATAAAGGCTTTTTATTGTCTGAACTATTTCATGTTCAATAAAGGTTGTTATTGATGATGGTTCAATAGACCATCATAAAAATTGCACATGGCAGAAACATAATGAAATGCCCTTTCATGACAGTGTTGCACAAAGTACAAAAAAAAAAAAAAACCATGATAAATTCTCACTTAATAAAACCCCTTGCCCAGATGGAGGAAACTCTCACAGAGCTTGGAATATTTCACCACTTTTTCTCCTAGGAGCAGGATATCCCATGGGGGATACCTCAGGGGTCTCCGCAGGTGACAGAGAAGCTAAATTTGGGTGTGTTCTATTCCCTGCCCCCCCCCCCAATGTAGACAGCTTTTCTGAGACAGGCCAGGTTTTCTAACTCTCCTCCTGCATGGCTCTCAGACAGCATGAGGCAGCCTCCTCTGATGGCCACCACTGACCCATGGAAAAAGGCAACCGGAGGGTCAGAAAGCTGCTCTGAATCATAGAATCATCTAGGTTGGAAAAGACCCTTGGGATCATAGAGTCCAACCATCTACCCTACTCTACAAAGTTCTTCCCTACACCATCTCCCCCAACACCACATCTAAACGGCTCTTAAACTCATCCAAGAATGGTGACTCAATCATGTCCTTGGGCAGCCTGTTCTGACCACTCTTACTGTGAAGAATTTCTTCCTAATGTCCAGTGTAAACCTACCCTGAAGAAGAGCCAAAGCCCCTCACTGAGCCCTTGCACTCCCCTTTCTTGGGGGCTAGTGCAGGGTGTCCCCCAGTACCTGCAGGTTATGCCAAGGGATGCCCAGCAGCGGTTTCATCCCCCTGTGTTTGACTCACAGCAACTAATGATGAGGCTTCAGGAAGAAAAAGGGTGTCTGTAGCCTCCCCGGCTGGTGAGGTGACATCCTGGATGTGGTCCTATGCTGGAGGTAAGGACAGGCTCCCTGGGGTCAGTGTTTGCTGCTCTCTGCTGGGCTCTGGGTGGAGCAGACTGGAACCCCCCAGTAGCTCAGAGAGCAGAAAATCAGTCCCTGAAACTGGAAAAGAAACAAAACTGTCACTGTGACACACAGTGTACTTGTCCAGCTCAGTGGCACCAGGTGTGACAGAGGGTGAAGGTTTGGTGGTGGCAACAGGAGCATCTGGAAGGAAGATGCCAGCCTTGGTTTAACATCTCCTGCTCCCAGATCCTCATCTGCTCTTGAATGCTTTGGAGGGCACAGCAAAGGCAACTGGGCTCATCTGCAGCTATTCTGTAGCTCTCCCACCTGGAGATGTTTTTTTTAAGTTATCTGGACATCTAGTGCCAGCCTTGCTGTGGGACAGGCTGGAGGACACGGGTGGCTGACCTGGTGGTGGCATGTAGGTGAGTGTCCCACCATGCCCAGGTGGGCAGGGAGCAGAAACTTTTCAGCAGCCCCAGAAAGCAGATAATTTCTAAGCTGTGACAGGGAATTAGGCAATCATTGTACTTGCTCTGCTCTTTGGCAAATCCCTTCTGCTTTTAGCCCAGATGAGCCAGGAGGTGCTGGGGCCAACGCTGGCCAGGGGTGGCAAATGTGCAGAGTTGAGCTGGCACCTTCTGTCTGCACACACATTCCAGAACTCCCGAGGCTCTGGGGGAAGGGGAGGAATAACTACAAGAAATTGGGTGTTAGTTGGTACCAGCCTCGAGGACTTCTCCTCCCTACAGAAGAGCGTGGAGGTGCGGAGTAACGAATAAAAGTAGTAAGATGGAAGAAAAAAAAAAAAATATCTATCAGGTTCTTCTTTTGCCTGTATAAAAGAAAAAGCCCTGTCCCTTTGTCCCCTCACTTGCCCTCTACAGATGCACATGCAAAATCTAATTAAAATTTAGCAGAAGAGAAAAAAAAAATGACACAGGGTTTTTAGCTTTAAAAAAAGAGAGAGAGAAAGAAAGAAGATCCTTAACAAAGGCCATAATATTAACAGGGCTGATTCGTCAGCCGCTACCTGATAATATAGAGTTGAGCGAGCTTTATTAACGTTGGAAGCCTTGGCTCTTTGTTAATTACGGGCTTTGCTAATGATTTGGAATATTGGCCGGTTCTGGGGGATGTTGATGAATAGAGACCTCGCCAAGATTTATTCCTAATTATCTCATTTGTCTCCCTCCATTACTTTTTATGGCTGAAATTTATGGAGCTATTACCAGGGACCTCGCCACGGCTCCGAGATGATTTGGGAGAAGAGAGATGTTTAATAATAATAACAATAATAATAATAATAAAAAGCTAGATTAATAGGAAACTGATTACGTGGCGGCTGGCAGCGGGGGCTGTTCCTGGGTGACCCCTGGGGTCCTGGAGGCGTGTGGTCCCCGCTGCTCCCCTCCAGCCTTCGTGTCCCAGGGAGGGAGCAGTGTCCTTGCCCAGCAGTCGAGGGACATCTGGAGATGCTGAAAGAGCCGTTGGGAAATTCCTCCCGGCACCTGTAAGAGCTGGGAAACTCCTTTTGGAGGAGAAGGCGGAAATCCAGCAGGTTTTTCATGTGTGGCTTGTCCCTGCAGCCATCCCCATCACAGTCCCCTCCCTCCCCCCCGGGACGATGCTCCTGAGCCACTGTGGCTGCACCGTGATGCTCTAGTTCCTGAGCTGACATTAGTGACAAACCCCAAAAGCACCCCAGGGACATTCATCTAATACTGGGGTGCTTCCATTTCCCCACTCATCCCACCAAAACAACTTAATGCTTTATATCTGATACCTTGGGCCATTCCTAACTGGGTTTTGCCATGTCCTCCTGATGGCTGGTGGTGGCCATGGCAATAACAAGTCACCTCTGCCACCCCATCCTAGGCTGCACCAGTAAAGCCAAGGGGCTTCCCAGCAAACCAAGGCTTTCTTCCCACCCCATCCTGGGGCCAGAGCCAACAGCCAGCCCACCACCCTTTAATTATCATGCAAAGCAATTATTTTTCTCAGCTGCGCTGGGGACTAATTCTCCCCCAAAGTCTCCCAGTAAACATTTTCCCAGTACTATCGAATTTGCCACACAAAGGAGAGCTGGGGCTGCAGCTTATCTCGGTGGAGTATTATTCCCCTATCTTCCAGCATGTAAACCTACTCTCGTCCCGATAAGAGGCCTCACACAAAAGATCAAAGGCAGCAAAACTCTTACCGAGAGGAGGGTTTTCTTCTTCTTTTTTTTTTTCCTTTTTCTTTTTTTACTGTTATTATAAATTTGCAGATCCAGAAGAAGCTGCATTCCCGCCCAGTAACGCAGATTAAAATAATTACCCGCAGCTGGTTTCATTAGCCAAGAGGAAAAAAAAAAAGTATTAGCAATCCAGGGAACCCCAAATTACAGCATCCCTTCCCTGTGTGGATGTCTCCTGCATCAGGGCTGGGGACAGGAGTGTCCCAGCAGCCCGTCCCAGGCACAAGCACAGCCACCACACACCCAGATTTTGGGAGGAGAGGGGGAATTTCCCATTGAGAAATTGTGTCCAAGCAGGATTTTCTAGATTTATTTGGGATTTGAGGCTCTTCACCAGGTCCCTGAGGGCTGCAGGCACGTGTCCCTGGCACAGGCATCAGTTGCTGTGGGGACATCTGTGGTTTGCTCGGGGCACCCGCACCCTGTACCCACACAGCAGGACCCCTCGTGTCCCCCCCCAGCCACTAACCCCCCTCCCCAGAGAGGGGTGCTCCTGCTCCAACTCTCTTTGTCAACCTGAGTCACATCAAACAGCTTCTGTGAAAAATATAACAGGGAAAAGAGGAAAGCAAATATTGCAATTATTGAAACAAAACACATCAGGGCTGTCTCTCTTTTTTTTTTTTTTTTTTTAATAATGTGGTTTTCCTCCACGCATCGAGAGGAGAAAGGGCCATAAAGCTCACCCTGCTGTTTGGTAGCCAACAGAAGTGGCACAAGATGCTTTGGCTGGGGTTAAACAAAGCGTTCTGGTGGATCCAGAGCGCTCTCCCCAAAGCCCAGGTTTTGTTTTCTCCCTCCTTCCTAATTTTGGCTGCCAAAGCAAAAATGGACGTGCCAGCATGTGGCCACCTCTGCCTCATGGCGCGTCCCTGCCAGCCCCATGGCACATCCCTGCCAGCCCCATCTCCAGCAGCTCACGGATGCTCTGAGCCCCTTCACGCTTTCTGGGTGCTGCAAAAGGGACTTTACACCCATTTTCTCCCCCTTTCTTTTTCACTTAGAGGAAGGTTGGTACAAATGAAAACCAGGGCTGCCTGCCAGCTAAGGGAGCTCTTTCCTCCTCGGGGTCAGGGGGAAGATGGAGAGCAATTGCTGTGACTACTTCTGGTTAGAAATTCCAGGGCGATGCTCAGAGAGGACAGGGGTGGTGATGGATGGGATGGAACACAGGGCATCCAGCCCTCCTGTCCCAGCACAGCCCCGGGGATCTCCACTTAAACCCGCACTCCCAGGACCCCGGGGACCCCAACAAGCTCCCAGGGACCAAGATAATGCTGGGATCCCTCTGGCCCCGTTTTGTCCCCCGAAGCCGGGCTCTGCCCACGGCAACACCAGCTGGTACCAGCTGAGGATCGGGCTCCAAGTGCAGGAGCGAGAGCACCCCCTTCCCACCCGAACTGCAGCCCGTCAACACAGATGGCAAAATCTAAATGTTATGATAAGGTATTTCTCCCAAATTTCCATCTTAATAGAATTACGAGCCTGTAATTACCCTACAAGCCTGAAAACCTGCTGGAATCCCAATTAGGAATCTGAGGACATAATTGGCCCCTAATTAGAAAGATTTGTCAAATGCGAACAATTTTCTCACCTCTTCATTTTTTTTTTCCTTTTCTTTTCCTCCTCTTATCCCGCTGGTGAAAATACGGATATTTTCTCTTCCCCTCCACCTCTTTCCCCATAAACAGGGGGCTGCAACCTTCCAGCTGCACCACGCTCTGCATCCCGCTCCTTCGGGCTCTTGGGAAAGACGAACTCTGCAGCAGCTGTTAAGTCATTTTTTTTATATTTCCTGGAAAACTGCACTATTAAAAAATAAATTTAAAAAATAAAAAAGAGAGAAGGAGCAGCCTTGGGGTTTAACTTTGCTCCAGCTGCAAGGCTGGGCTGGCCAGGGTGGTGAGGCTCTGCTGGAGCAGCTTTCGGGGCTGGGAGATGGGGAGAAGGTGGTGATGCTGGGCACAACATGCCGTGGTACAGGGCATCGCCCCGTGGCCACAGTCCCCAGTGGGATAGGAGGAATTTGGGGAGCAGGCATTGTCACTGGGCTGGTGCACAGCGGGGTGCAGGGGTCAGGATGCAGCAGCCTTGGTCCCACATAGGAGCGGCACGGCCAGATCCAGAAGAATTCTTCTACCAAAACCAGGTTTAAACATTTTTAAATTTAATTTAATTTCATTATGGTGCCAAGCTAACAGTGGCACGGACCCTCACTGACCCACAAGCCCTGAGCCCTGTGATGCCCGACAGAGACGCAGAGACCCGAGGTATAAAAATCCACCCCAGGAGCAAAGCCACAACGGTTCCCACGAGCACGTGGCCAGGACAGTGCATGCAGCCACCACGGCGAGCCCATTTTGGGGAGGATGGACCCTTGTCCCTGCAAAACAAGTGGCCAGGCTAAACCCTGAGGGGGCTTTGGGCTGAGAAGGACCCATTTAAGGGAAAGCTTTGCTGCCCTGGCAATGAGATGCCCCCGTTGCCTGCTGTCTGGCAGGAGGGATGGAGCAAGGCAGGAAAACCAGAAAAACCAAAGGAATAAAGGGAGTGAGTGGAGAGACTCACCAGAAAGGGAAAAAAAACCTCTTTGGGGAATGTTAGGCACGTGGCCATGGGGCAAAGGGTCACACAACCCAGCACAGAACTGAGGGTCTGCATCATCCATCCCGTGGGACCCCACAGTGGGGTGGCAGCACGCCAGGGGCTGGGAGGGCCTGGGACCATGGTGGGGACAACGGACTGAGCTGGCAGAGCTGGTCTGTTGGCACAGGGGGTCACAGCACCCTCGGCAGTTGCCCAGTGCCACAGTGGCTTGTTCTGAATGGAGCTGCAGGAAAGGGGCTGGTGGGGGGCTTCACAGCTCCAGGAGGAGGGTTGTGCTGCGTCACTAACACATCATCCATCGTTAACGAACCCCAACGAGCACTCCCCACTCAATGCCCACAGCACCTCTCACCCCACGGCTGTGCCTGCACCCTTATCCCTGTCCCCCTGCCCAAACCCCCAGCTGGAGCCATACACCATCCCAGTGCCCTGTGCTGGGAGCACAACTGCCCCCCCTAGGCCAGGTTTCACAGCCTCTTTCCCCCCCCCCGCCTCCTCCTCCTCCTTCTTCTTCCTCTTCCTCCTCCCACCAGAGGCTCTTTAGTTAAAAGCGACAACAGGAGGGGAGGGATTGGGGGGGATAGGGGGAAGCCTGGTTTTCCTAATTAACAATTAGCACAGAGTGTGCTGCTAATTATGTGGTTCCATGTAATTAAGAAGCTAATTAGTGCAGTGTCAATTAAGATTTAATTAGTACCCTTGTCAAAAATACTTGAAAGCGCAGTTTATATGCAAGTACTTCAATATTTCAATGGTCATGATCTCCCCGACGCGGGGAGCGCCTGCTTGCCAGCCCTCGCCGGAGCCTGCTAACAGCTCTCCCGACTTTATTGATATTGTCCTTTAAAACGCTGCCGCGTGTATTTCTGTAACAGACACTTGTATTGATTCTGCAGGCACTGGTGACGTGGCAGAGCTTTGCTTCCCACCAGGATGGGGCTCACGTCGGCCACCGGCATCCCCAGGGCTGCGCTGGGTGAAGCCTCCCTTGCCCGGGCCACCCATCACGGGGCTGATAACACCAGCACCCACAGGATCCCACTGCCAGGAGCTTTCAGGGCTTTCTTCAGCATCAGCCACCACCGAGCAGCTTTGGACAACCCCGTATCGCACAAGCCCACACGCAGGCAGCTTCCTCCAAGGAGCTCCCAAGCTCTTTTAAAAACAAACATGCAACACCCAGAGCGGTAATATTTTCTGTACCTAAATGCTTTTATCCTCATAATCATCCCTGCTATCTCCAAAGTTGACCACAACTTGCCAGTAGGCACATCAGTGCCCAGAGCTAAACCTGTGTCCTTCCAGTCCGGAAAACTGCAGAGCAGCTGGATCACAAAGCACGTCCCCAAAGGGGCACCTTGGACCAGTGCTGGCCGATGGGGCTGTGCCCACAGCCACTGCTCCACCAAGCTCCAGACCCTCCTGCCACAAAGATGGGGCAGCAAAGTGTCCCAAAAAGCCCTGAGGAGCTGAAGGTGGTGGCTGGTGATGGCAGAGCAAGAAGGAGACATGAAGGAAGTGCGAGGAGAGACAGGGTGAACAATTTCCACCCTAACACCCGTACCAGCAGAGTCTCTATGGTGCAGAGAAAAACCTCCCTCGGTCTGGGCTCAGCCAAGGCAAAGGGTCCCATGGCTGCCCACGGCGCTCCTGGCCTGGGATAACCCGGGAATTTCTCGTGTCAGGAAGGGTGCGGGCTGAGGCAGTGGAAGGAAAGGAAGAAATATGTTGAGGGCTCTCAAGGCTTCAAGAGACACATAAACAAAAATCCACCTACACAAACAAAGCAAGGAAACTCTCCGCAGTTTGTAAATCACCCTCTGCAAGCGGCTCGAAGGCTCCCAAGCCCAGAGACGCATGGAAAAGAGCCAGCCGCTCGCTATTTTTCAACTTGAAGGTGCAGGGCGCGAGGGTGGATGTGCCATGACAGCAGCTGGGAGGGAAAACGGTTTCCCAAACTCCCAGCTGGCTTCCATGGACACTGGGAGCCATCCCATGCCAGGCACCGGAGCTGCTCTTTGTCACATTCTCCTCCACCAACCCCCTGCCCTCACTCCAGGCACTTTCCCACGTGTAAATCCACACGCACACCTCGGGGCTCGCAAACTCCTCCAACGCCAGCAAATTAAAGCCTGGCTCGCTCGGGAAGCTGGTTACCGCATAGTTTGGGTCTTACTTATTCATTCTATGTACTGTGGCAACGCGTACTTGGCTGGGTTGGGGACCAGGTTGCTGCACCAAGGACTAACCAGTGCCAGGAGCATCCCAGCAGGAACCCTCTCCCACAGCCACCCAGACATCTTGGGGCTTCGGCGTTTTCACCCACCATCCCACCCCTTGCCGAGCGGGTATTGCCAAGAAACAAACAACTCGAGCACGGACTGGAAGGTTTATGGTCCCGAGGAGGCTTGGGAGTGAAGTTGTCCACAGAATGGTATCCTCAGGCAGATAAAAAACCTTCAGAAAGCTGGTTTGTGCTTTTTTGAAGCAATGCCCAGTCTTCCGAGCGCTGCAGTTGAGCAAAACCTCACTTGGGATGTGGTGCCGAGTCCCAAACGCACGTGCACGGAGCTTGTCTGCAAAATGACTCCTCAAAAGGGCAACTCCCAGCAGTTCCTCCTGCCAGGACGGGAAAAGTTCATTCTGCTTGGCCTCATCCCCAGGCACAGCTCCTTGGGGGCAGCATCCCTGTGCCAGGCGGAGGGACCAGGATGGAGCCTGAAGGAGCTGGCGCAGAGCATCACTAGGAGATGGACCGTTTCCCCACCCCACCGGAGGGTTCAGCTCCTGCCCAGGTGACAGCGGTTGGTTTTACACCCCAGGGAGCAAGAGGGGCTCATTTCTTGCCTCCAGACTAATTGTCTCTCTGTGGGAAGCTTTCAGTGGTACATTTAATAGCTGAAAAAAATAAACCCCTGAGGGACTAAAACAGGGACAGGACAATCACGGATGAAATCAGCTGGAAAGGAAGCAAAGAGCAGGACAGCATCTGAGTTGAATAGCTGGGGGGGGGGGGGTGTCTCAGTGCCAGCCATGGGAGAGGACCCCCTGTCTGCTCCCTAGACAGAGCTGGGACCTTGTGTTTTTGGGGGCTGGCAAGGACGGACCCTGTATCACCCATGGCTTTGAGCAGGGCTGTCCCAGGAGCTTGGGTCCAACAGGTCTTTGCCGTCCCACCCCGGGCACGTTGCTGCAGCCCCGGCTCTGCCACATGTGGGTTTGTCACCTTGTTTTAAAAGGGAGAAAAGGGGAGATGGGAGATGGAACAGCCCATCCTCAACCCAACCGCAGCCAACCTGCCTCCCGGCCGGAGCCAAACCCAGCAAAGCCACCGCTCCGGACCTGCACGGACAGAGGGATGAGGAGTCCGGGGAGCAGGGAGGAAGTACAGGAGGTGATGGGATTTTTTTTTCCCCCCTCCTTTTCTCTTCTCCCTCCCCCCCCCTGCCTTGTACGCGGCTGAGCCGCCTGCTCTCCCACAACGGCTGCCAAAATACAGCGAGACAGGGTATAATTACAGACACTTACTGCGGCCATTACACCACCAGCACGGTCTGCGCAAAGTGACACACGACCCGTCAACTCCTTATTCACGCCATTAAGGGGACTCATTAGCATCTTCGCTCAGAAGCAAAATTACCCTCACTGCTCATTTCAAGATGTCATAAATTTTAATTTAGGACCCAAAGATAGCACAATGGGAGCGAGCTGGCTCTCTCCGGCAGTCGCTGGCTGGCTGAGGGAGGTGGAGGTGGTGGGAGGGAGGTGGTGGTGGTGTTGGAGGGGGGAGGAAAGAGAAATGAAAGGGCTGGTTTGATAAAAAATGGTGGGCTTTAAAGGAGCAGAGATGGGGAAGGAGGAAAGAGGAGACGTGTCCAAAGACCTGGCAAGTGCTCTGCCCTGTTGGAGGCGGTGGAGGAGGAGGGAGCCTGCTGAGGGATGAATGCTTCCCTGGGAGGAGCGGGGGAACAGGGGCAGTGCCAGATCCTGCCAGGGCATGGCATACAGCAGAGCCTGAGTTCTGAGCCACCAGCACAGCCCAGCATCACCACTTGGTCCTCCCCAATCCCCTTCCCCAGGAGACTCCCCTGACACAGCAGCATCACCCAGGGCTCAGCAGTGGCCAGGTTCTGACAGGAGTTCTCTCCAACCACCCAGAGGAAGTTGGGCAGGGGGCTCCAGCCCCAGCTGGAAAGCAGAGACTGGAGAGATAAGAAGCCCAGGGATGCGATGCCGCAGCCAGAGAGAGCAAATCCCTGCATGAGGATGCTCTTCACGCCCGTGACGCACACTTCGCTTTAGAAGCACATTAATGGTAGATACAAACTCTCTCAAGCAATTCCATTACCACCACTCCCTATGTTACCACGCATCAGGGGAGAGGAGCAGTGGGAGAGCTCGATCCACGGGGCCCAGCTCAGCACCTGGAGCTCAAATCACCCCCCCAAGACAGCTTCACATCTACCCCACCTGGACCTGCTGGGCTGGGACATTTGCAGCCCATGGCTCAGCAGAAGAGCAGAAACATGCTATACCCCCCCTCCCTCCCCCAAGAAAAGCTTGCTTTTATTCTAGAGTAAAAGTGGCTGTTGAATTACATCTGCACGGGGCACATGGGAGATCATAGAGCAACTTCTGCAAAGACCTCTCAGCCCATCTCTCCTGCAGCCAAGCCCTGATAACTCTCCCTGAGAGGTTTTTGGTACCTGACCCGTGCCAGGAGATGCCACTGCCAGGATAAACACGGGCACCCCTTCCCTCAAATCTGCTTAAACCTTTGCGAGCAAGGAGAGACACCTCCTCCCTCCCTTTCCCTGCAAACTCTGCAATTACAAACCTCTTAAACTTTACCAGCTACCAGGCTCCATGATTAATGAGTTCAAATGTCCACCTCTTTAAAAAACAGGGGGGGGGGGAAAGAATTAGAAAAAAACCAGCTCCAATTACAGGCAGCTGAGGGACTCTGGCCCACTCCTGTGCTATAAGAACATATATCCAGAAAGGTTATGTTAATTTTTAATGTACAAGACTGTAATTAATTTCTGGGGCTGGCTGGATTAGCAGAAAGTGTAAATTCCAGCCTCAGCTCGGGCTGCAGATGAACCGACACGGCTGAGGGCTGGGGCCACAGGGCTCCCCGGGGCTGGGAGCAGCACCGTGATGGGGCCACAGCCCTTGGTGGCTCCTGGGGACCCCATCTCCCCACACACAGACCCAGCAAGAGCCACTTTGCCAGTCCTGGGGTGCTGGTGGCACCAGGGATGGGGATGCCGCAGAGGGTCCAGCCGCCTCTTGCACCACGTCCAGCATTTGAGATCCTAAAGCATCCAAAGCCACTTTGGAAAGATAAAAAAAATATAAACTAATCCCTCCAACGGCCTTTGGGGAGGCTGCAAGGAAAGGGTCTGGACCTGGCAGGCAGGGATCATGTGGCCTGGAAATACAGTAAGTTTTTAAAGGAAAGAAAAGGCTCCATTATTCTCCCATTAAACTCTCCCCGGCTCTCCCCCTCTCTCCCTTCCCTCTGTCAGTCTTTCACTCGCTCACTGACTTCCCCCAGCCTCTCCGAAGACAGATCGTTCCCTTAATCACTCTGGAAAAGAACCCCAAGCCGATATAATATTATAATTAATTAATTCACTAAAAAGGTATTAAATTTCTTTTCCCCCCTGTGGATATTATCTGAATTCATTGACCTTTAGAAAAATCACCCTCTAATTGTAACCAGGTTCAAGTGCATTTCCAGCCTGTCCCTTTTACATTAATAATATCTTCCAGGACTCCACTATGCTGCTTAAATATTGTATAAATTTCACTGCCCCCTCAAAAAGGGAGAGAGAGAAAGGCATTAAATGAAAACTGTGAGCTGATTAAACCAGCTCTGGAGTGTGGGGGAAGAGGTAAAAGGGCTCTGCGGTGGGCTGGGAGACGGACAAACCCACAGTGGGACCTTGAAGGGGCTGAGGATGAGGAATCCCCCATCCACAAGGTCCCTGTCGTCCCCAGCTCCCAGCTGGGAGGAAAATCCCAGGACTAGGATGCAGGGTGGCTCCTAGGCAGAGCATCCTTGGGAAAGCAGATGGCCGAGCACTTTGGGATGCAGCTTGGCGTGAGACAGGGTCCCGGCACGTCCACAGTGGTCACTTCGGGGTGTCTGTGTGGCTCAATGAGCACAAGAGGACCGGATTTCCAGGGGAGTTTCTATACAGCGAGATAAATGGGGCACTGCCTGTCTCAGCCTGGGCCTCTCCCTGGGGTCCCAGCACCTCCATGGGCCCCAAGACCACGGCTCCCTGGGTTTCTGCTGCTGCAGCCACTGCTCTTTTCATTCCAGGTGCCTGCTGTCCCCTTTTCTGGTTGCAGGGACAGAGCTCCGCTGCTCTGATCTCAGCAAGACCATGCCTGAACAACAAGCCAGCCAGCAATTGCTCCAGCATCCGGCACTGTAAATTCAGCGTCAGGCATGGAAAATCCAGCTGGGCGGCTGCTGTCGGGTCTATTGGGTATCCCGAGCCAAAGCTCCCCCTGGCACAAGTCCCAGCCCTGCCAGGGCCAGCAGAGCAGGGCCATTTGGCTCCAGCAAAAACTTGGGGGTGCAAATTCCCGCTGCTCTTCCTACCGCTTGGGAGGCAGAGCTGAGCCTCTCCCAGCACCCCAGCTTTGTCTCAGCCACATCCGACACACAGGGGCCATGCACAGCCAGTCAGGAACTGGGGGTTTGCTCCACGAGGCTCAAGCCTGGGGGGCTTCCATCCCATGTGGAAGGGGCTGCTCCAGCATCACTGCTGTGTGAGCTGCTACCAGCACCACAGGGGCTCAGTGGCAAGGGCCAGGTCACTTCCCTGTGTCAGCCTTTGCCATCCTCATTAGGGTGGTGGGGAAACTGAGGCATGGACCTCCTCCATGTCATAGAATCATAGAATTGTCTGGATTGGAAGAGACCTGTAAGATCATCTAGTCCAACCATCAACGTAACTCTGATAAAAAAAACATCACTAAACCATGTCACTAAGCGCTATGTCAAAGCCATCCCCTCATGGAGAAGGACATTCTACCTGCACCTCATTTTCCTCTTCTCAGGGCTTTTTTCCAGCACTTCTCTACCCCTCTTCACAACCGGCAAGCCACCACCCTCCAGCCCCAGGTCTCCTGGCCCTTTGGTTTACAGCACACAGCCACTCCTGCCGAGGCACCAGGAATCCCAACAGCCGTTAAACTGTCTGCAAGGGCTCCAAGAGTCCAAAGGGCCCCCCAGCCCCACAGCTTTAAAAAGCTGCTGACGGAAAAACAACAGGCCAAAAGCATCCAGGGAGTAACCCTTCCGAGCCAGGGACTCACCCAGGGACCAACCTAGCCCCTTCTCTTTGGAAACAATTTCTGGACAGGCATCAGACGTTTTCCCGTCTCTCTCTCTCTTTATTACATGCAAAGATTTACTTGCAAAGAGCTGCTTTAGTTTCTCGAAGCCAAGGCGGCCGTGCTGCCTATTCCCCCACCTGAAAAAGCCATCCCTTCATCCTGACCTCATCCCAACGGTTGCCACAACAACCCCCGGCGACGTCACCAGCGGAGGATTAGGACTTCAGGTGGGGAAGGAGCAGCAGGAGTAGCCGAAGTGCTCAAACCACAGAAGGAGCTCGGTGAGAGCCAGAAAGGAAATGAAGGGAGACGGTGGGGGGGAGAAGGAAAACTCAGCAATAGCCCAGCACCGAGACAGGGGATGGTTTCCAGATTGCAGGTCGTGTCGGTCCCACATCAGGGATGCCACGGAGCTGTGCAGGGATTCCTTGGGCCCAGAAAGCCCAAGGTTTGGGGTGGAGCAAGGGAAGCCCCTTGAACCATCTCCCCCGCCTTTTGCTGCCTCTGCACCGCTCTTCTGCTCCGGTCTCCAGGGAAGGGCTGCCTTGCTCAGGTGAGCACCTCTCTCCGGGGGTGCTGAGGGCTGGGTTGGCTCGCGCTCATTCCTTCTCGCTTCAGGATCAAGCCCATCTTCTGTTTTATTTAAGGTTTTTTCCCCTCCCCAAGAAAAGTTTTTGTAGAAAATTCCCCAGGACTCGAGAAACAACTTGCCAACGGCATTTGTGAGGGGGGTTGGAGACATCTATACAGCAGTACGTAAAGGATGGTGCTGGGGAAGTCACAGCTCTCTTTACACAGATCTTTGTTGTTCAGGCAAGTCCAGTCTGACAATAAAACGAGAGAACCAAACCCAGCCCCAACACCTTTCGCACAGAGCAGCCCAAGGGGACGTGGCTGCATTCTCCCAGAGAGTGCGGTACCCACGGCTCAGCCTCCTGGCACTGCATATCAGAGGGTTTCCATCCCGTCCCAGCCAGGTGCTTGTCCCCTGCTTGTCCCCCCACCCTGCCTGCAGCCCCTCTGCTCTCCTCCAGCCCATTTCACCCCCAGCATCTTCCAGGGGCTCTCCCATCCCTAGCTTTTACTGGCACTTTAGGCATAAGGAGATTAAAAACTCAGCAAGGTGGTTTGTCAGAGATGCTCAGCACCTCTGCCCGCCAGCCAGCTTGTTTTTAACCCTCCAGAGGGAGACGGGGCAGAGGCCCTGGCACAGGGATGCTGAGGGCACGAGCAGGAGATGCTCTTACTTGCAGAAGGCATCAGCCCCAGTACAAGGCTCTGAATTACAATTGGACTCCATCTCAAAGGTCTTTTCCAAACTAAATGTTTCTACGAGCTCTCAGGGACCGGGCAAACCCCAGCATCAGCTACCGGGGAGAGCTGCGTTTTGTCCAGGGTGGTTCCTCCCTCCCAAAGCGGCAGCGATGCCATCCACCAGCAGCGCAGCCGGGTCCCCTCCGCTCCCTGCCAGCCCGTCCCGGGCACCGGGAGCCTGCGGCGGGGCTACCGGGGGATGGATACTCATCCTCGGCCGGGCCGGTTCCCCCACCGCAGCCCCGGCTTCTCCGGCAACCGTCTGGCTCTCTCTTGTGGCTGCTCAGCCCCGCTGCAGCCTGCCTGCTCCCGCCCCGCAGCCCCAACCCTCCGGGAGCCGGCGGGGACACGCTGTTGTCCCCCCCCCCGGGTGTCCCCTCCACGCGCGATGCCTCCGCCCGACACCCTCCTGCCTCCCCCCACCACCCCCAAAAAAAAAAAAAAAAAGAAAAGCCACAACTTTGAGCGGGGCAGCGGGAAAAAGTGCCACAAGCTGTGCGAGACCAACGGTGTCACCGAGAGAGCGTGTCACGGGTTGGGGGGGGACGGATGCGAGGACACCCCCCCCCCCTCCGGGGTGCAGCATCCTGAATCCCCCCGGTGCGATGGCGAAGGGGCTGCACCAGGAGCAGCGGTGACCTGCCACCGTGTCCCCATCTCACTGCTCTGTCCATCCATCCATCCATCCATCCGTCCATCCACCCATCCCTCCCTGCCGGCAGAGCCCGGCCGCAGCTCGTCACACCCACCGCAGCCAGCGCTCCCTCCTTTTTATATCCCACTTGGAGCCTTGACACCGATTTTTTTTTTTTGATTTTTTTTTTTTTTCCGTGGGTGGCTCACAGACTGTAATTAAGAGCCCTTCTCTCCCGCCTGCCCCAGCTCCCGTCTCCAGCAGCTGCTGTTTAAGTGAAGGAAACCCCCTTTCGTCCTCTCTCTCCTTTATAATTTTTTTTTTCCTCCCCCCCCCCCTCTCTCCCTTCTGAACATAAAGGGATGACAGTGCTCCAAGCCAGGGTCTTTTGCATTTCTGAGTTGGTTCTGTTAATTGGAAGGAGGGTTAAGAATCTGCAAGGTCGTTTCAATCTACATCTGACCTTCAGAGTAATCCTCTATGCCAACACCAGAGCATGTCATTAAAATGAGGCCCTCTACCATATCCCGGCATCCCTTTATTCTCTCCTTGTGCACATTAATTGCTCATAAGTTGATTTGATCTCCCTATTCTGCAAGAAGTAAATTGCCCTCTTATTTCGCCATTTTCATCCTGTTTTCTTAATTAGGCCCTTAAAAATCTCTAGGGCCTCAGCCGGGCCGCAGGCCTCATCCTGGGAATAAATTTTGATCTCAGCCTGATAAAGAGTGAGCAAACCCGGAGATTGAACAATGTCATTCTCCCCCCTCCCTCCCCTCCGTGCTATTCTCTTGACATGAAAAGGCTATCAGTTTTTCTCTGTGTTAATATAGGAAATAATTCACACTTCAGGCGTTGTTCTCTATTTAGTGTTCACACTCCCCAGATAAATCAAATCAGGGAATTTTTTTTTTTTTAAAGTGTCTGAAACTACTTACTCTTTCTCTCCCCCCAGCCTCCTCGCTCTCTTTTTTCCCCTCCTTCTTCTTTTAATAAAGTTTCCAAGATTAGCCCCTGTGATTTTCCGTCCTGGCAAGTCTATTTTAAGGTGGATTTTCTTTTCTTTTTCTGATTTTGCGTGTGTTTAACACCATCACAGGGGGGAGCAGGGGGCAGCGGGAGCCTGGTACATGGCTCTGCACGCTGAGGAGCACAGGCAGGGCCTGGAAACATGGCATGTGATGAGTTTTACCAGGCAGGGTCTCAGCTAGGAGGCTGTGCAGACGTATTTTTTCCCTTCCTTGTGTTGGGCAGGAGTGTCCCCAGACTGCAGCAGGTTTGCAAACAGAGCGGGAATATCCTTGGGTACCTGGGGTCTGAGCCCCCAGGAGGGTTTTGGAGCACCCAGGGGTGATGCTAAGCCAGCCCCAGTAGTGAGGAAGGGACAGAAAAGACCCCCCACAGCCCCATACCTGCTCCAGGTGCCACCCAACAGGTAGGAAACACACCTGAGCTCCTGGGATGGCTCCACCATTGCTCTTGCCCAGCACAGACCAGTACAGCCACCACCAACCTGTCCCACTCCTGCCACCACGCTCAGCCACAGGGACACAGCTCCTTCCAGCTCTGCTCTCTGGGGCCTTGCGACTATTACTAATTAAGGGACCAAGCCTGGTTCCAATTAAGCAATCAGCAGATGGGTCAGCACCGCACAAGTCCCAGCTGTGCACAGCAGCCCCAAAGCACCCGGCTGTGGGGCTGACAACCCTCTGGAGGGACCCTAAAAACCCCAAATCACCTTGGGGCCATCAGAATTAGAGGTGCTTCTCCCCTCTAACAGAGCCAGGCTTTCTTGCAAAAAAAATCCAGTCCCCCAAATCCAGGGAACGTCCCCTGGGAGAGGGAGACCTTCAGGCATCGCTGGGGGAAGCGGCTCTGGGTGCTCACATTGTCCTGACCCTCCCTCCTCCGGGACGAGAAGAAACAGCCCACGCTGCAACGCTCCGGGATGTTGTAAATAAATATATTTTAATGATTCTTCTTCCATTCCAGTTCATTCTTTTATACATTTATTTATAAAACAGTAGTAAAATTTTTTAATCAGAGCACAGTGCATTAAAAATAGAAAAGGAAAGTAAAACAAACAAAAACCCCAAAAGATTAAAAAAAAAAATAATAATAATAATAATCCACAACTGTTTACTCACGGTCGGGGGGAGGGAGACGCCACGTCTCATGCCGAGCAGTGGACGGTCCTCTGCCCACCAGTGCCAGGAGCGGGGCAGAGGGGTCGGGCACCCCAATTAGCCCCACACGTGGCTACCACCAGCGAGGGCTCAGCACAGCCACCTTACGGCCACGATAATCCCAAGGGACCTGGGATTTCATCTGCCTGCCCCGACGCGCCCACGCAGACCCTCCGGTGTCCGGACGGCCGCAGATCACCCACGTCTGTCGGCACCCAGCGCAGCACACGGGGTGCTGCCGCCCTGCCAGGGGGGATTATTCTCTTTACAGGCACTAACGGCAGTGCACGAAGGATGCCAAGGCCTCTCGTGAACACGCAGCCCCAAACCCACACAGCCCTGCACCCCAACATCCCTCCGCTCCCCTCCCTGCACCCCTGCGGGGCATCGGCCAGACCCTGTCCTGCCCCAGCGCTCCAGGACACCCCAACACGTCCTCCCTCCTCCTTTCCCCCTCTCTTCCCCACCTTCTGCACTTCCCCACACCCTCACATCCCACAGGCACCTCTCCGGGGGGGCACTGGGGCTGTCCCCCACCTCGCAATCCCAAATCCAGCCACGATGCAGCAAGCTTGTCCCTTCTTAGCTGGGCTTTCCCCTTGCAGTCCCAACCCCGTGACATCCCCCACCCTTGGTCCAGGATGGGGTGCACCCAGTGACCCCCCCATCCCTGTGCTGTCCATCCGGCCACAGCTCCCACAGCCCCGGGGGGGGTGATGCTGTGCTATAATGCGGGATCGCAAAGGGGTCTCCACTCTCCAGCCTTCCCTCCTCTCCCTGAAAAAATTCCTGTGGTATTTTCCCTGTGAACAGCATCCCCCTCCCCTGCCCAGCTCCCTCCCCACCACCAGCCAGGCTGAGGAGATGGTGCAGCGCCCAAATCAGCTCCCCGTCACGGAGCCCTCCTGGCTGGGGAACGAGCTTGGTGACACTGGGAAGAGAAATAAACCCCGAGAGCCAAAGGCAAAGAGTGGCAGCTCAGCTTTGGCATCGGTACAAACCATCTCCTGGTCCCCAGCCTGGACCTCCATGCCCAGATGTGGGGCAGGACATCTGCTTTCAACAAGTATCCCCAAAAAAAAAGTGTAAAAACCCTTTATTCTTCCACCTGAAGAACGGAGGCTTGGTGTTATGCGGCAGAGGCACCTCTGTGGGGACATCTCAAGGGAGGCTGAAGGTCACCCAGCACCACGAAGCCCTTATCCAGAGGCCAGCGAGGTTTTGGGGTGGTGGGTGCTGCCAAACCCCGAGGGGAGGGTCACAGCAGGGGGTTGACTGAGCATCAGACACCCCGTCCGGGCCGTTTTGGAAGCCTTCAACCCGAATTTGTAGCCCACTTGGACAACCCCCATGCCCCGTGAATTAACTTGCTCCAACTAACACCTCTTCTCCCTCCGGAGAGGCAACGGGTGCTCCGAGGAAGGAGGAACCGTGAAGGACTTGGCACCATGAAGCATCCGCAGGGCTCAGAGGCCACCGCTGGGGAAGACTCCTTGGGGACGGGGGCTCCCGGAGCGGGGTGGCAAAGAGGCAGCAAGCCAGACAAAAAGCTCTGAGCATCGTCCCTCTCCTCCCAGGGACTGGAAGGTTCCTGCCCGCTCCGGCTCCCAGCCAGCACCCTGGGGAAGGGTTTCGGTCCGGGAGGATTTCACTGAAAGGCAAAAGCAGCCGAGATCGCGCTCCCGGGGCTGGGGAATCTGCAGTCAGGCCAACGCCACGACAAGCCAAGAAGGTCCTGGCAAAAAAAAAAAAAAAAAAAGCTTGCGAAAGACACGGCGGGACCCGGCGAGCCTTGATCCGAGACCCCCGTTGCATAGAGAAAAGGTAACTCCTACATAGATTCAAGTGCGCGGAAGGACGGGCTCCTCCCGTGAGAAGAGTGCCCTGTAACTTCACTAACCAAACTTGAAGGTCCAGTCCTCGCCCCCGGTGTCGGAGCAGCTCCTCGTCACAGCATGTCTGCATCCTCCATGCTGAAGCTGCTCCGGCGACTGCTGGCCTTGGAGGCCTCCGGGGACATGGCTGAGAACAAGGGGTCGGAGGCCAGGGGCAGCATGGTGTCCTGCATCAGCATCAAGTCCAGCTCCTTCTTGGATAAGGATGGGAAGGAAGCACTGTGGCCGGGCTCCAGGCTGTCCTGGAAGCCCCGGGAGCCGTCGTCGAAGCTCAGGCTGTGGGTAAAGTCCAGCTGGTGGTAGGGAGACTGGGGTGGTGGAGGCAGCGCCGGCTGCGGCTGCGATTCGGGGTCCGGGGGTGGCAGCAGTGGCTCCAGTGTCCCCTCGTCGCCGCCGGCTTCTTGCTTGACCACCTGCTGAGCCAGCTCGGCCACGTTGACGCCAGAGGGCGAGGAGGTGGGCAGCCCATGGACACGCGCCTGCATCTCCAGCTCCTGCCAACAGAGCACGGGAAGTCTTTGGTGGGGATGTCACGCATGGGGACACAGCACATGGGCATCCACGGAGGTGGCAGGGACAGGGACAGAGGGACCAAGAAGCTCACAGTGAAGGAGCCCATGGAAGAGGTGAAGGATGGAAAATGGTGACCCAACAGGTCAACAACACTTGTTGTGGTGACCTGAACCTCAGATGTTTGGTTTGTCTGAAGACTTTGTTCCTGGTGACTCGACAGCTGTGGGAGGGAGGAGAGCCCCTGCCTGTCCCCTTGGTGGGGCAGGACTGAGCTGCTGGTGGGGCTGGAGCAGAGCAGAGGGAGGGAAGAGCACAGGGAAGCTCACCTGGATGCGGAGCAGCAGCTGCTTATTCGTCATCTCCAGACGCCGCGAGTGATTCTCCAGGTCTCGTGACCTCTGCAAGTCCTTCTGCATCCTCTTGATGTAGTCCACAGACGCCTTCAGGATTGTCCCTTTGTTCCAGCGTACGTCCCTGCGGTGCAGGATGGAAAAAGAGATTGCCACCTGCGTGCCACCAGTGCATCCCCTCACCCCTGCTCCATCAAAAAGCCCTTCTGCAAGTATCACCAGCTCTGGGGCCAAGCGTCGAGCAAGCCCACGAGACCCACAGGTATCCCAGCCCCATTGGAGACCACTGATACGTACAGGTCATTGGCTTTGGGGATCAGCATCCCCAACTCTTTGATGCGGTCGTTGATGTTAAACCTTCGCCGTCTCTCGACTGCAGGGTGAGAAGAGAGGGAAGGAGGTGAGGAGAGCACAGGAGCAGCTCCATGCCCCACAGCCCCCACCGGCCACGCTGCTGCTCCCGGCTCGTGGGGCTGGGAGCCACCATCGTGCCCTGGCCAGATCCTCTGGAGTCGGGGAGCTTGGGATGAGAAACTGGGGCCCCTCTGGGGCCAACCCTTTGGCACCTTGCTCCCATCCATCACTCCGGCTGGTCTGACCTTGCCCCAGCGCTAACGAGACGAAAGGTCTGACCTTCCCCCAGTGCTAACGAGAAGAACAACAGGGTCTCTCCTCCACAGTGGGCATTTTGCAGAGCTGGGAAAGAGGGAGCCACGGCAGGGGGCTGCGGGGGTATTTCGTGAGGGTGAGGTGGAATGGGAAGGGGGACCCGGCTTGGGGAGAGGGGCAACGAGGATGAAGGGTGATGGGGAAAGGGCTGCAGGGGGGGGAGAGGGAAAAGCACACCAGCGCTGAACTCACTCAGGTTGTGATTGTCTTTCTTCTGGCGTTCTTTTGCCAGGGCTCGGCTCTCAGCATCTGCAACGGAGACCCACAACGTCACCTGGAGGGGACGAGGCTGCATCTCGCCCCACGAGCATCCCAAGCTGGCGTTGGAGCACCCCAGCATCCCCCAGAGCCGCCCTCCCCACCCGCAGGGACAGGACAGCCCAGGCCAGCTTTGGTGCTCGCTGTCACCACCGGCTCTGGGAACCGGGGACATACCTGTCAGCTCTCTCTTCTGGGTGAGGTCGGCAGGGCAGGAGCTGCTAGTGACACCTACGAGAGAGGCCGTCACCTGGGGGTCCCCGCTATAGACATTCATGTGACTGCTGGACATCGGCAGCTGAAAAGCAGAGGGACAGGCGGGTTAGCTCCATCCGGGGCTGTGGGAACCGGGGCTCCAGCCCAGCTGCTCAGCCTCTGGGATGCGAGTGCGTAGCCCAGGCAGGTGTAATTGTCTTCCCGGGCCCTTAAACCAGCTATAATCAGAGCAGCAAAGAAAACAGGACTTCAAAGGGCGCAGCTGATCCCCTCCCACGGCCAGCATCTAAAATAGGGCAGATGAATCACATCCGAGAAGGGCTCGGCAGGATGAATCCCACTGGGAGGCACAAGCTGCCGTACGGACCTGGCCCGGGAGACGGTGCCGCACCGAGCAAGCTTCTGGCTGGGAAACCTCTCCCAGCACCAACGTCCCCCCACGCTGCAGTGGACCCTTGGTCCCTCCCCACACCCTTCTCCCATCTCTCCTGCTTTTTAGAAGGGCTCCCAACTGTCATTAAAGAGGAAAAGAAGCTGAAGAACTGGCTCTTGCAGTTGCAAAAGGGAGATCTCGCTGCCTCCAGGTCCCCAGGGACGAGGCTGGGTCAGGGTGGCACCCGGGCACCGCTGCAGAGATGTGGCAGGAGGACAGGTCCCCTCAGTGCCACCTCTGTCCCTGCAAGCACGGGGCTGCAGGACCCCCAGGTCACCCTCCCTCCCTCAACCCAGGGTCTGACCTCTTCCTAACGCGCATCAGAGACTCACTGTGTTGGGCATGTGGACCTCGGGGTTCATATAGCCCAAAACGTCATCCAGGCGCATGATGTCATCGATGACCTCATCAAACTGAAAGGGAAAGGCATAAGGTGCCAGTGGGATTCTTTGCCCTTTCCAGCACCTTTGCCACCCCACCCCCACCAGCAGCCTGGTGGCCCCTCCTCACCTCCCGCTCGGGGTTGGAGCCGATGTTGAGCATGGCCATGGGGCTGTTGGGCGCGCTGTTGCCAGCCGAGGAGGACATGACATGGCCGGGTCGGACACCGGGGGACGCGGCAGGGGGTGGCTTGGGAGAGTGGCTGACTGGGCTGACGTGGGCAGCAAACTTGTTCCCGTAGGTTTCGGAGAGATAAGCCTGAACCTTCTTGTCCCGTGACTTCTGGAGGTGGTACGTGGTGGGGTTCTCCAGGTAGGACTGAACCTGCGAGGAGACAAACCATCAGGGATCTCCCACACCCCCTTGTCCCCGGGGCAGGGGGGGACACCCCCAGAACTGTACCTTGAGGACTTCTCCGGGCACGGGCGGTGGGGACTGGTAGTGGACGGGGGTGTTGATGGCCGGGGTGGAGGCCACCGGCATCCGCTGCTGCTGCATGTAGTTCATCATCATCTGCTGCTGCATGCGCTCCCTCTCCGCCTCCTGCTGCGCTTGCTGCTTCATCAGCTCCATCCGCAGCCCGATGCGGGACGCCATGGTGCACCGGGGGGGTGGGACGCGGACGCCCACCGGGCACGGAGGTGACCCTGAGAGGAGGACACGGCACATCAGCAACAGCCCGTTTTGCAACAGGGAAACTGAGGCACAGGGAGGGAGCAGACATCGCCGAGCACTTGGACCAGGATGATCGCCCCAACGTCAGACGGACGGGTCTACCCTCCTGCCGCAGCTCCCCGCCACGTCAGCGCTCTCCCTGGGGACAGCCGGGACACCCCAGGGGGGAACACGGTGGGCAGGGAGCAATCGGGACACCCCCACAGCCAGCGAGCTTGGACTCACGTACCGCCGGGTTCAGCTGGAGCGTGCTTTGAGCCACCAACTTCCGAAACACCGGAGCAAAGCCAGAAGGACCAGGAAAAACCAGAGCCCGGGAGCGAAAGGGAAAGAGAAAGCAAGGGAAGAGCAGGAAGAAAAGGCCGGCGGGTGCCAGGAGCCGGAGGCAGGGTTTAACCCTCAGCCCGGCTGCTCCAAAACCCCAGCTCCGGCGCGGGGACGAACAACACGGCTTCTGTGCGGGGCCGGCACGCGAGCACGGAGGCGGGGGGGAGGCGTGCGACGCCCCCGCACCGCACAGACCGGCCCTTGTTCCCCCGTACAAAGGGGACGGCGGCCCGTGGAGGGAGGGGGAGAGGATGCCAGGGTGAGGGGGGATGCCCTACCCTGGCTCTCTGGGGGACACCGATGGCTTTCCACGGGGCTGGTTTCCCACACGGGGCTGGGATGCGGGAGATTTTGTGCGGGATGGGGGTCTGGACCACAGCATTCTCAGGGCAGGAGGGAAAACAGAGCGCAGGACCCAAAGCAAACGCTGCCAGGGGAACAGACAGGAGCCAAACACCCGGGGTTTGCTCTGCGGCGGCGTAACCAGACAAATCTGGAGGTTTTGCTATTTAAATACAATGCGTAATTGCAGACAAAGGGGCCACAGTGGATACAACACACCGGGGTTTCGGCGAGGCATGATACACGGTGCCACGCAATATCCTAAGGGGGAAATTAAATCAAGCCAGCATGGACAGAAATACGATTACATGGATCAAGAGCCAGCTATTGAACGGCAAGAGGAAGGTAATTAATTAGACACGGTGGCCCATCTAAAGGGGGAGGGGAGAAGAGGAGCCTGGGACAGTTATCAATCGGAGCTTCGTTAAGACGGCTGTCACAAACGGCCTCAGAGGAGGGCACAGGGGGACAATGCTTGAGACGAGCAACAGCAGAGCCCTGTAAAGTGAGCCAGCGATGCCAGGGACAGCCTGCAGCGGGTGAAACAAGGCTGAAGAGGGATAAACCACAGCTGATGCCCACGGGGGATGTAACAACCCCAAATATTAAGCGCAGGGTGAGAGGAAAAGCCTCCAAGAGCGGCAAGGAGATGGGATGAGCTATTGTGGCCTGGAGGGACTGGCATGAGACAGAAGTTTTCGAGGGGTTCAAGCACCGGGGGAGAAGGGGAAAGGGATTTCGAGCCGTTCAAGGGAAACTTAGCGGTCAGCCCCTGTGTTTGCTGGGGGGATCCAGGCTCTTCTCAGGAAGGGCAGCCGGTACATGGTGGCAGGAGCGTGTCATGTGAAGCGTGCTGAGGCATAGCCACCCACGGCACGGCACCCGCTCACCCCCGCCGGCCCCAGTCCCACCGCCCTGCTTGGTTCCAGGACCCCCCGGCGGCTCCCTTAAAGGAAATGGGGGCCGAAAGCGCTGCCCTCTCCCCCCCGGGAAACTCCAGAGAAGGGGAGCTGCTGAGGGCGAGGATGGGGAAGGGTGGCCAGAGCTGAGCCCGATAAGGAGAGAGGGGAAATCAGGTCAGGTTTAAAATAACCCGCTTGGTTCTGCTTGGCTTCCCCCCTGCCCCCCGAAACGCCGAGCAGCTTCTGCTTTTGCTCTGAGTCAGCCCCGGCGGGAGGGTGGTGGGTGGGAGGGAGGCAGCTGGCGGTGGGAAAGGATGGGGACCCAGCCGGCACCACGGAGCAGGCACCCCACCCCGGGGGACACGTCCCACCCCGCCATCCCTTGGTCCAGGCAGGCAGAAATAAAGCACGCAGGACGGCAGCTCCATCCGGGATGCCTGGTATTCCTGGGAAGGTGAAAGATGTTGGCATCCTGGGAAAAGCACACCCAGGGGCTCTCCCGCTGAGCCGGAGCCCTCCCCATGCCAGGGGCAGCCCCAGCACGGTCCCTGCCTGGAGGGGACCCCCGTGAGGGTCTGTCCCTGTGCTCGGGCAGCCGTTTTCCTGGCTCTGAGCTGGCAGCACGGCCAGCCAGGGCATGCCCGGGCATTGGGTTTCCTGGTGCGTGCTGCCAGGGCACCTGCTGGGGGCAACGTCCCCATCGGTCACGGAGAGGGAAGAGCAGGGGAAGGGAGGAAGGAAGGTGGTGGGAGGTCCAGGGTGGGCCATGGAGCAACGGGAAGGGGATGGGGAGGGAGAAGAGGGGCTGAAGGGCAGGAAGGCAGGAGGGAGCAGGGAAAGGGTGGACGGCCCCGGCAGCTCTCCACACCCTGACTCCACCTTTCCTGTCCGGAGAGCGGGAATCGGTGGCAGGGGGGACACAGGCTGACTTTTCCACGCCCGGAACAACCCCTGACCCCCTGCCCGTGGCACAGGGTGCGCTCCCCATGGCCAACCATCGGTCGGGCTGATCCTGACCCTGGCTGCAGCCCCCAGCTCCATGGAGAGGGTCCAAAGCACCAGCCCGGGGTCTAACCAGGAACACAAGGAAAAAGGATGGATTTCGCAAAGGAAACTCCGAAAACCTCACAGCCATGCCTCTCCTTTAGGCGGGGGAAAAAGTTAATCCCACTTCATTGCAGGATCACACCCTAAAGCCAGAGCAGGTCTTCCAGTGAAACCCCCCCCAGGTGGCTGGGGACCAGCGGGGTGGCCAGGCACCAGCCGTACTCCAGCGCCGCACACCAGACCCTCCGCTGGGACAACGCGCGGGGCCGAAGCCAGGGAACTAATCTCCCTTCAAAATATCTCCGCTGCTATTTAGCAACGTGGTTATTTCTGGACCTTTCTTGCTTTTCCTCTGGGGGTGTTATTTCACCAAGAGCCCAACGTGCCCTCCCCCCCCCCAGCGGGGCGGCACTCGGGGGTGGAGGAACCCCGCTGGCACCCAGAGCTGCCCCGACCACAGCTTGTGTCTGTGTGTGTCCCCCCCCCGCAGGACTTTGCATGGCCCCGAGCTGTCCCCCGTCCCCGTGGGACCCAGTGGCACTGCAGCCCTGGCGGCCGATGGAGTTTATAAAGCTCAGCAATCGCCGGTATTTTCTGGAGCAACACCGGGTGCTGCCCCGCAACACGTAGGGCCGGGCTGCCGCCGGACCCCGCTGCAGAGAGCAGCCGGTGCCACCCCGCAAGGGACACACCGCCGTCCCCGTGCCCACGCGGCACCCCCGCCGCCTCCTCCCCGAGCGCATCGCTGCGCCCAGGTGCGGGTCGGAAATAAAAGCTGCCCGGAGGCAGTTTCCACATTTAGCCCCTGCAAAATACGGGATCGCCTTAACCTCCCCGGGCAGTCCCGGGGGGAAGCGGCACCCGCGCTGCCTGTCCTGCCTGCAACCTACGGGCACACACACACACACACAGAGACATATAGAACAAGTGCAACACATCTCCTGCCCACCCCCCCCGCTTCGAAAACTGGAGGGAAAAGAGGGGAACGATGCAGCAGCTCAGCCCTGGAAACTCAGCTGAGAACCCCCAAACTCATTGCACCAAGGAGCCGCCTGCCCTCGCGGGTGTTTATTTCCCGGTCGATCGTGGCCGTTTATGAGCGGAAAAATCAATCGGCGGTTTGAGCTGTGAGCGGGGACCCCCGGGGAAGGAGGGGAGCCGGGGTGGGGGCCGTGCCACCCACCCACCCACCCACCCGCCGGTCCGGGCTGCTTCATTGATAACCGAGAGGGCGGCGAAAAGGAAAAGGAGAAGAAAGAAGTGAAAGCAGCTCTGCTTCTTGCTACCGGCAGCAAGTGCCTGTCGAGCCTTCCTTCCTCGTTTTTCGTTTTCAAACACTGTGGGGGGGGGGGGTGAGACACGGGGGTGGAGAGCGAGGGACCCCAACGTACCCCAGCCCGGGCAGGGTGAAGCACCCAAAGCCGTTTCGGGGCAGGCAGTGGCCAGCTGGGTCCCATAGCCAGGAGTCCAACAGCGTTTGGTACCGAGGTCCCACCCCACCGGGCACCCCCAAAGCCACCCCAGGGGTGCCCACAGCCCGGGGACAGGCTCCGCTGCCACCCAGCTCGATGGGGAAGGGGGACAAGGGGGCAGGGGTTACCTGGGTGCAGGACGGCGGGGCCGGGGGGGCCTCCGGGTGCCGGGTCGCAGCTCCTCCGTGCTCCTCACTGGGGCCAGCCCGGCTCCTGCGCCGGCCCCACGTTTCCTCATTTTCAGGACCCTGCTTTTAATGTGGTGGCAGCCACGCAGGGTGCAGGCGGGGTGGCGGCGGCGGGGGGAGAGGGGGAAGTTGCAAAAAAACCTCCAAACCTGCTTGTTTTTCTCACTGCAACGCAGGAGTTAGCAACCGAGCTGAGAAAAAGCGTGGCAAAAAGATGCGGCCACGGCTGCCGGGCTCCCCGGGGTGCCCGAGCCCAGGCTGGGTCTGCCCCATGGCGTCCCCTCGGGAGCCGCTGGCCGTGCTGCCTGCGGTGACATCCCTGCCTGCGAATACACAGAGGGACAAAAGCTGTCCCTTGTCCCTCCAGGGAATGTGGCACGCAGGGATCCCTCACCCTCCCTATGGCTGGAGCGGGTGCAGAACAAGCACCAACATTACGCAGCTGGATCTGGCCCCATTGGGGTCCCTCCGGCTGCACGTGGGGTCCCTCCGCCACCCACAACCGGTCCCCACCGGGACGGCAATGCCAGCGCCAGCCGGCACCAACCAGGATGGCGATGGCAAAGCCAGGGGATGACAAGGATGCCTGTGTGATACCCCACAGTATCTGGCACGGTGTTGGGTACCCCCCACCCCTCCCATTGTGGAAACCCACTTTGTACCGTTTCCCCTTTGCGCCCGTGCTGGATGTGTCACCGTCCCAGCAGGGCACCGTCGCACCTCCCCGCGCACCCCGAGCAGATCAAGCTCCCCCGTTAACCCACCGGGGAAGCCCCCCCCCCCGGGCCGGGCCGGCGAGCCGCTGCCGTGCCACCCTGCCAGCAACGCGGCTGGCACCCATCCGCTCCCGGCCAGCTGGGACTGGTCCCTCAGGGCACTCGCCCTGACTTGGCAAGGCCACCACGGGGGGTGATTTATGCCATACCCGCAGTGTCAGGGGTCGGGTGACACCAGCACCCAGTGGGAGGAAGGACCCCTTCATCTTCATCGGCGCACTGAGGAGCGAGGTGCCGCAGGAAGGGGCAGTGGGACAGGGTCCAAGCTGGGTACTAGGATGGGATTCTTACCACAAGGGTGGTCAAACCCTGGCAGCAGAGCAACCTCCATCCTTGGACACCCCGATCTAACCCCAATGTTGGCCATGCTTGGGGCTGGACCAGAGGCTCTGGAGGTCCCATCCAGCCCACGCCCCTCTGGGATGAGGATGGGGTGGTGGGAAAGGTGGGGGGATAGCCCCGTTTCCAACCCCAGAGAGCAACAGTGCCCTCCCCATCACCCACCCAGTGGGCAGGAGATGGGTCGGGCAGGTGGATGGTCAGAGCCACCCCAGCCCCGTCCGGAGGGACCTTCCCCGCGCAGCGAGCACGCAGCCCTGAAAGGGAGAAGGAGAAGGCGGAGGGACTTGGCAAATAAAACCCGGGGTCAGTTGACAACATCAGCGAGAGACTGAGTCACCGGGACTGTTTTTAGCCCCGGCATCCCAGAAACGTGGACCGCAGCGTTGTTAGCAGGCGCTTGGGTCAGAGGCTAAACGTTTTCCCTTCCATGCGTTAAATACCGCTCCTGGAAGCGGCCCAGGTATCCAGCACAGTAAAAACATTAACGCTGTCTTGTATGACAGCAGGACCCCGGCTAAAGTGGTCCCCAAACTGCCCAGGTAAGGCTCACCTCACCGGGAAGGTGTCAGGGACCCGGCAGAGGGAAAAGCATCAGTCCCTGGGTACCAAGAGCCAGGGCTGAGTGTCCCTTGTCACCGTGTCACCCTCAGGGCAGAATAAGTGGAGTCCATAAAAAAGCCCCCTGGCTCTGGTGGTGCCAAGGGATATCCATGAGGGCCCACCCGTGTGTGGCAGCCTCTCCCTCACCCCAAAAAGCCTATCCCTCACCCCAAAAAGCTCCTCTGCCCAAGGTGGCACAGCTTGGGGATGGCACACATGCCATCACCCTGGCCGGGAACGGTGGGTGGAGGATGGCACCCGCGGACCAGATCTGGGTACAGCCCCAGGAGCAGGGCTGGGGGAGGCAGGAGGGGACCCCTGACACCCCACCACCGTGGGGCTGGACCCCAGCTCCGCGGTGGCTCCAAACCGGAGCAAAAGCCCTTCCCGCAGGGCGGTTGGCGCGGTGCAGGAGCCCTGATTGAAACATCACTGTCCAACTGACCGCCGGGGGAATTCACAGCCCGCCAGCGCAAACAGCCCGAGCCGACAAGTTCCTGCCCTCCCCTCCCGCCCCCCGCAATTAAAAATAAAAGTGTTAACAGGCAGAAGGACGTTCCTGGGGCGAGGACGAGCCAACGGCAGCGCAGGGACCGGGGGGACGCGCGGCGGCCGCAGCCCGGCACCACCCGGGGCTGAGTGATTAATCAGCCCCGTATCGTGTCCGCCTTTCAGCGGGGAGGCGAGGAGAGGAGCGGGGTGACCTTGGAGGGGCCCGGGCCGCGCCGGCGGGGAGGGACGGGCGGCCGCAGCGTGTCCCCATCACCTCGGCAAAGGTCGAAGGAGCCGGGAACGGGGCCCCGCACGCAACCCCCGGCCAAAGAACAAACCCCGTCCTGCTCCAAGGCGGGCTGACGCCAAACAACTTGGGTGTTGGCACTTGTTGTTTGGTTGTTTTTTTTTTTTAAATAACTGCATAAATGAGCAATAAGGAGAAAAGGCAGGACAGCACCATCCCTCGCCCCCGGCTTGGTTGCAGCAGGACGTACACACCGCACCACGGTGCTTGGGGTTTAGAGGCACCATGTGCCCCAAAATCCTAGAAACCAGCCCGGAAAGCGGGGACGGCTCAGCAAAGCCAGCCCTGGAGGTCTACGCGCCCCAAGTTCATGGTGCCACTTGCCACCAGCGCAGCTCTCTGCTGCACGAAGCGCGAGGTGACAGCCCCGTGTCCCCCCCCCCGGTGCCACCCCCATCCCTCCTCCCACCCTCCCTCCATGGCCCCGTGCTGCTGGAAGGAGGTAATATTTATAAATACGCCGCGTCCGGCCCCCAGCGCCCAACCAGGAGGCTTCTCAGAGGCGGATTTCATGTAACCGTACCGCAGCCGGCAGCCCCAGCGCCGCGGCCACCCCGTCCATGGGAGCCGCAGCTGTTCCTCATCCCCAAGAATAAACAAGTTGGGGACAGCCTGTGACTTGTCCTCCCAAACAGCTCCCAGGACTCTCGCCCCACCACCACCACCACCACCACCACCATCCCGGCCCCAGCAGCACCTCTCATGCCCCAGGGAGCACCCAGCCATCACCGCTTACCAGCAGAGGAGAGGTTTCTCCTCTTCCCTCCTTTCCCCCCGGCTCAGCCCGGCGCTTTCCTGCTCCGTGAAGGTCAAACGTGGCTCTCGGGAGCCCCCGCTGCCAACCCAGCCCCTGCCCTGGCACCCTGCCGGTGCAACCGGGTCAGGTCCTCACTACGGGTGCTGCCTCCTCCCTGGCACGGGTTACGCCGGTTTGACCATGAAGGAGCCCAGAGTGTTTTTTTTTTTTTCCCCCACCAGACTGGGCTTTCTCCAGGCGAGATCTTCGCCTGCCCCGAGCCTGGAGCGGCGGCGGGGACGGGGCTGAGCATGGCACCCACCCTGCTGCAGATAAGGCTGAGCCTGCTGGCACCCTACCTCCCCTCCTCCCATGGGATCTGCAAGCCGGGAATGGGGAAACGCTCCCTGTGTCCCAACACAGCCGCAGCCCCCTCCTCATTTCCCCCTAAAAATTCCCCACTCCACCCGATTCCCTCAAAATTCAAAGGAAACAGCCCGGGTGACAGCCCTCCCTTGTCCCCGAGGCTCCGAAAAGTCCCCTGCCCATCCCCAAGCTCATCGCCAGCCACTGCCACCAAGATGTCCCATCCCGGATTCTGCTCTGGGGAGGACCCTCAGCCCCTCTGATGCGGCGCGGGGCCGGGGTTGGGGGGGGTCCGAAGGTGCCCAGGTCGGGTGCCCCCTTGGCCCTGCTGATTTTGGCACCTGGGCGCTGCCGCAGCAGCTGCACAAACTGTGCTGGAGGTTCAGCCGCGCGCTGAAAGGAGAATTTACAACCGAAGTGGAGTCCCCGGATAACGCTGAGCCCCAGCGCGGCCACGGGAAACCTTCGGCTTCGCAACTGTTTAGACGAGAAGTAAATCACTTTCTTTAACAGGGTGCAGGAGTGGGAAGGGAAGGGAAGAGAGGGATGTAAGTGGCAGGGAGGGATGTTGCCTGGGCGTTTCAGGTTTAGCCGGAAAGAAAGTTGCTCCGATTTAACTAAAGGAGGGGATTTAAGCAGACGGCAGGGTGTGGGGAGCTGAATGCACTTGTAGGAAGGGTGACAAAACCCCGGGGGCAATTCTTAGAAGTCTTTAAAAATAAGATGGCACAGCCTCCTTGCAAAGCCTGGATACCTGCAGTACCCACGGGGCTGGGGTGGGATGTGTCACCAAAAGACCTCAAACATTCCCCAGGTGACCCCGTCCAGGCGAACGCACCCACCATCGCTGCAAATCCCCTGGGCCGCTGCAGTGCTCACCTCCACACTCTGGCTCCCAGCCCCAAAACGCACCAACCCCCCCAAAACCCCTCCCGAACCACCCACCGCACCCCCAGGGATGGAGCATCCCCCATTTCCCGGGGGGCTGCCGAGCTCTGCCTCCGTCCTACGGATCTATGGCACAACACAAGCTCCCGGTGGCCAGGATCTGGCCCCACACCATCCTCCTGGGATGCATCCCCCCCACCGCCACGGCACACCAAGTGCTTCTGGAAAGGTCCTTCCAGGCAGCCCCGTTCGGGGCTCAGCCTTCGCGTACTTTTCCTCTGCCCGCAGGGAGATTGTGTGGTTTCTTTACTCTTTTTCTTCTTTTTTGCAATTTAATATTTATGGCTTTGCTCCGCTGCCTGTTTGTTCAGCAGAGAGCGAGGGGGAAGATGTTTGGAGAAAGGACGGCTTCTTCAAAGGCAGTCGTCAGCATCAGCTGGACAGGACCAGAGCTGGCATCGGTGCCGGGATCGCGCCCGTCGCTCCCGGTTTTCTCAGCAACGCGCCGCCTCTGGCCAACGCCTGGGTCTCCCTGGAAGGTGAGGAGCAGGAACCAGAGCTCATCCTGGAGCGTGGGGCTCGGCCTCCTGCATCCTTGGGCTGATGGTGCTGTAGGACCCTACGTGCCCACAAATCCCTTAGGAAAACCCAAGTGACCACCCTGACCTTGCAGTGACTTTGGGGGGAACCATTGGGGCTCTTTCTGGGCATACCAGGTGGGGGGGGGGAAGATAAGCACGCATTTCCTGCCTACGTGCTCATGAAGAGCTCACCCTTTCCATCCCTCCAAGCGTTGCTCCGCCACCACCATCCCCTGCTTCAGCTGCAAGGGTGACAATGACCGCAGCTCACCCCGGGAATCACCGAGGAGATACTCCCCGGACACCTCCGCACCGGGACCCCACCACAGCTCGGCAAAGCCCAACCTGCTGCCTCCCCGGGGCTCGCGGAGGTGATGCCACCACAGAAAGGCCACCACGGGATGCCCTCCACCCTACATGTCACCCCTCCGAGCAGCCTCTGCTCTTCTATGGGGCTGCGAAGCCCCCAGCGCTGGCTCCTGCGGCTGCGAAGCGCCCCATAGATGTCCCACAGCAAACAGAGGGTCGGGGAAGGTGTCACGAAACGGCTGCCACGGGTCAACGCCGGCTGCAGCCACAGGATGCTGCGATGCTGGCATGGGGACATGCCAGCGGCGCGGTGCCACTGCCGGGCTGCAGCACCCGTGCTGGGGACATCGCTGTGCCAAGTTGACCCCAGAAAGCTTTTTTCCCCCCGGACCTGATTCCTCTTTGGCTGGGGAACGGGATAACCTCACGCAGGGCAGTTTGGAAACGGGTGTCTTTCAGTGGGTGCAGCTCAAGGTCCCCCCCAAAAAAAACCCCAAACCACAAATTCCAGATGTCCCCAAGGAGGGAGCCCAGCGGTGACGGGGATGTGCCATGCCCAGCACCGGGAGAACTCCGTCCCTCCCCACCGTCCATCCGGACCCCCCCGGGAAAGGAGGGAGAAACCACCATCCAGGGCTGAGGTCCCACGGTGCCATCGCAACATCCAGACCCCAACACACAAACACCCCCCCCCCAAGCACCGGGAGAGCCACCGGGAGCCAGAAGGGCATTTCCACCCTCCGTACACGTGCTTTTGGCAGGGGGGGCACCCCCACTGTGGCCTCCCCAGCCCCATTTCCCTGCAGCGGCTGTTCCTTTCCCCGCAGGGCTGTGCTGCTCGGGCCACCCCACCCTCAGCCCTGGAAATGTCCCCCCTGCTCCGATGATTCATCACTTTGTGGCTGCGCACGCAGGGCTCTTCCCTCTCCCCACAGCACCACCGAAAACCGGCGAGCGGGGGAAACCTCGTCACGGTAAAGGCGGTAACGGAGACGGGGGGGTGGGGGTGGGGGGACACCAGGGACACACGTGCTGTAAACTCGGCGCTGGGGAGTGTGGAAAAAGAAATAAAGACCTGGCTGGAATCACAACCTCCATCCCAAACACCCGGATGCTGGAGTCGCCCTGTCGCAGCCAGCCCCACCCCGGAGCGGTTTCCTACTGATAAGGGTGGGAGGCAAAGCCAGCATCTCTCTGGGGGGGCAAAGCCAGCATCCCTCCAGGGGGGCAAAGCCAGCATCCCTCCGGGGTCAAGACCAGCATCCCTCGGGGGAGGGCAAAGCCAGCACCCTTTGGGGGGCAAAGCCAGCATCCCTTGAGGGGGGACAAAGCCAGTATCCCTCTGTGGGGCAAAACCAGCATCCTTTGGGGGGCAAAACCACCATCCCTCAGGGGGGAAAACCACCATCCCTCTGGGGCAGGCAAAGCCAGCATCCCTCCAGGGGAGCAAAGCCACCATCCTTTGGGGGGTGAAAAGCCAGCATTCCTCCGGGGAGGCCAAGCCAGCATCCCTTGCCGGGCGGAAAATCACCATCCTTTGGGGGGCAAAGCCAGCATCCCTTGCCGGGGGGACAAAGCCAGCATCCCTCTGTGGGGCAAAACCAGCATCTTTTGGGGTGGCAAAGCCAGAATCCTTTGGGGGGGCAAAGCCAGCATCCCTCAGAAAACACACCAGCTCCCCTCCACTCACCATGGGGTCAGGACGTGCCGCTTGCAACCCCCCCTCAGCCAAAACCGTAGCCAAAATCCGGTGGGTTTTCAACTCCAGCAGCCCAATTCCCAAACTCCCAGTGGCCCCAGCATGGTTTTCCCCTCCGGAGCCCCCCGGCAGCAGGTGAGCACAGGCTGAGCCGCCACCGGCACCCACAGCAGGGAGAAACCGGCCCCGCTCCCTCCTCCGGCCGGCGGAGCAGCCGTGCATGAAGCCGAGCAAACATGGCAGGGGAAACTAAAGGGGAAAAGGGGAGGGGAACAAAAAAAGAAAATAAATAAAAAAATCCCCCGAACTCCACACCTTCGCCGTCCGCTCAACTGCCCGCCGTTATATAAAAAAAATAAATAAATCACAAACTCCCCCAAGGGCCGGGAACGCGCAGAAGCGCTGCAATTCCTGGAAACAGGCCCTGCTTGTCCGCGGACTTGCACGGGCTTATTTATTTATCTTAGAAGAGCACAACAATAACCACCATATTTTCTCTCTTTTTCTCTCTCTTTTTTTTTTTTTTTTAAAAAAAGGAAATTTCCCCATCATCTGACTCACTGAAGCTTTAGAGGACATGGGTATAAGGGCTGGCGTAATCCTTCCTGCTTTGCAATTAATTCATGAATATCATTAATCGGCGGCTGTAGGTTAAGCGCAGCCCCCTCCTACGCCCCCCCGCCAAACTCCTGCTGCCCCACAGGAGCAAGTTGCGGGGGGGGGGAATCCCCTAAAAGCTTCGTGGCGTGGGGTACCCCAACTCTTCCCCTGTCTTTTGCAGACCCCAAAAGCAGAAGGGCTTGGGGGGCAGACGGCTGGCCGGGGGGGGGGACCCACTCTCCCGCCCCCCGGAGTTTGCACCCTGTCCCATGGGGGGGGCTGCTCGGAAACCCCCGAGCAAAGCCAGCGCTCGGGGTGGCAGCACCGAGGGTTGGAGCATCCGTGCCTCAGTTTCCCCACGCGTGCGGTAACGGGTGCAGGGGAAAAGTGTGTGTGTGTGTGGGGGGGGGGTTACGCCGGTAAAGGCCACCCGGGCAAGTCCCCCCTGGTTCCCGGAGGGCTCGCAGCCCCTGGAACCCTCGGTCTTTCGGAGGGGGGACCCGGCCGAGTAGCCGGAGCCCCCCGAGCCCCAGCTGGCGGCTCAAGCCCGACGGCACCGGGAGCAGCCGCAGCCCCGGCCCGGCTGGAACCTCCTGTAAGCGGGGGCCGCTCCCGGGAGCGGAGGGGGACACGCGGGGGGGGGGGGTGGGGGGTGTCGTTATTTACAGCAAAGGAGTTAAAAAAAAATAAAAAAATACGAAACAACCCCGCGGTTGCGACTTCAAAGTGCCCCGGGATGGGGCAGGACAACAACCCCCCTCCGCGGGCCGGGCTACGACCCGAGGGGGTCCCGCTGCATGGCTGGCTTCCCCCCCGGCCCCCAGTACCCCCCCAGTATCACCGTACCCCCCCCAGAACCCCCGACCCCGCTGCACTTACCCCGCGGGGGTAGACGGAACGCGAAGTGAAACGAAGCGGTTCGGCGGTGTTCGGCTCCACTCGTCCCGGTTCGGCTTCACTCGCCTCCCACTCGACTCGGTTCGTCTGTCGCTCGGCCCGGTTCGGCTCCACTCGGCCCCCTGCTCGGCTGGGTTCGTCTCGGTTCGGCCCCGCTCGGCCCGGCCCGGCCCCGCCGCTCCCACGCCGAGGGAGGGCAGCACTGCCCGCCCGCCCGCCGGCCCGGCCCGGCTCGGCGCGGCACGGCCCGGCCCGCTCCGCTCCGCAGCACGCCGGGAGCTGTAGTCCCGAGCGGGGCAGGGCTGCCCGAGCCTGCCGGGACTTGTAGTCCCTTTCCTCGGCCGCAGCAGGAGTTTGGGTTTGGTGGTTTCCTCCCCAAAAGACGGGGGTTTCCACCCCCGGAGAGGACCGGGGCGAGGGGTGCCGGGGCGGAGTGAAGGCAGGGTCCTGCAGCTCCTTGCACCGGGGTCGTGCAACTCCTTAGACAAGGATCATATAGCCCCTTGCACCAGGGTTGTACAGCTCCTTGCACCAGGGTCATGCAGCGTCTTGCACTGGGGTTGGGCGGGTCTTTGCACCAGGGTTTTACAGCTCCTTGCACCAGGATTGTGCAGCCCCTTGCACCAGGGTAATACTCCTTCCACCGGGATCGTGCCCCTTGCACCAGGATCGTGCAGGTCATTGCACTAGTCATACAACTCCTTGCACCAGGATCATGTAGGTCCTTGCACTGGGGTCATACAGCTCCTTGCACCAGGATCGTGTAGGTCCTTGCACTGGGGTCATACAGCTCCTTGCACCAGGATCGTGCAGGTTTGTGTACTGGGGTAATACAGCTCCCTGCACCAGGATTGTGTAGGTCCTTGCACCAGGGTCATATAGTTCCTTGCACTGGGGTTTTACAGCCCCTTGCACCAGGGTTTTGCCCCCCTTTGCAGGGGTCCCAGAGGCTCGCTGTCCCCATGGAGGGTTGGGGGTGAGCTGGAGACATGCCGGGTGGTGGGGAGCAGTGGCAGCGTGTGCCTGCTGGAGGCACAGGGGGGTTTGTCACCCTCCAGACGGGACCCTTGGGGTCTGGCCGCTGCCGGGGGAGGCTGTGGGGGGGGTGCGGAGCTTTTTGTGTGAGATGAACTCTGTGGGACAGGGGGTGGCAGCGGGAGGGAACAGTGGGGACCTTACCCAGTCAGAGGCAGCAACCCCCCCCCTGCACCCCGAGTCCCCAGGGCACAGTGTCACCCTGCCACCGGGCTGCCCGTGGCACCAGGATGGTGTTTCCCTCTTTGTGGCTGGGAGCTCCCCTCTCCGCAGGACCCGCCGTGGCAGATTTGGCTGGAAACAGCAGATTTAACGGGCGGTCACATGCCCCAGTGGGGTGACTGTCATCTGACCGGGAGATGGGTGTCAGACAGCGGGCGATGGGCCCTTCAGTGCTGCATCTCCCGTGCATTGCCCTGTGTTGGACCTCGAGGAGCAGCGTCCTGGGTCCGATCCGGGCACCCGGCGCTGGCCTGATGTGTCTGACACTGTATCCAGCAGCTCCTCTAGGAGGAGGTGACATCCATGTCCCAGACACGCCGCCCCCTTCCTTCACATCATCCATCCTTCGAGGCTGCAGCAATGAAGAGATTTACCCCTCAAGAACAAAACCAGGGCGTTTTCCTCAGCCTGAGTGTCCTTGCATGACACTTTTTTAATCCCTAATTTATTTGCAAATACGTGTGGGCAATTCCCCCAACCCTAATGAACCACAAGCTGTTCACACGCAGCTCCTCGTCTCTGCACATCCTGCTCCAAACTGGTTTCTGAAGCCTCCAGCGACCGCTCCGGCTCAGCCCTGGGGTCCCCGAGCTGTGACTGAGCACACGGTGCAGCCTGAATTTCTCCCAGTCATCCCGGTTTCCCAGCCCAGCTCCAGCAGAGATGCGGGTCCCAATCAAAAAGGAGACCCCAAATTTGTCATTGCTGCCAATTCAAAGGCTCCGTGCGTGTCTGAAAGCCCAGGCGGCGCCTGGAAACCTCGAGCATGAACTCGGACTTTGTTGTTTTATTAAGAAAAGCTGTGCCAGATCCTGCTCAGCTGCAGGCAGACGAGACACGAGGCAGGTTTGCAGCCCTTTATTCGCTACAGGAGATTTGGAGACTACTCCTCGCCATACAGGGGTCCGAGGGAGGATAAGGTGTTGCAGGGACAAATTGCCCCAGGGGCGATGCTCGGCATCCCTAGGCTGACAAGGCAAAGCCAACCCTGTTGTTGGCCACGTCGAAGATGGAGTAGTACTGCCGGAGGAAGAGGTTGCCGAGGATCCAGAGCGGCTGGCCGCTGGAAGAGGCCACGTACGTGCTCTCGACCCCAACGGTGCAGACGCCATCGATCTATCGGGGGAAAAGGAGAAAATTTCAGTGCCAGTGAGGAGCACGGGGGGGTTCTGCTGCCCGTGCCTTCATGGCTGCTTTGGCTGGGAGCAGGATTAGACCCTCCTTACAGTCCCATACAGGCACAGAAAAGCCCCTTGAAATCGGATGCTGGGAAATATAGCACTAAGTCTGCTGGAAGCCTCTGTGTTTGAAAAGAAACTCTGATGTTCTCCTGGGCGACACTGCCCTGTGACGGTGAACACATGTTGGGGATGATAAAATCACACCTACGTTTAAGACGTAGACAGAGGGAGGCAGCGGTAACTGGGCTCCGCTGATGGCAAAGTAGAGGGTGGGCATGCTCGGGACATCGCTGCAGTCCACGACGAACTGCAAAAGAAGCAGAGAAGAGCAGAGGGGTCAGGACCCACAGGGATGGGCACCTCCCTCCTGCTGTAACCCCAGCCATGCTCCCTAAGGGTCCCTCAGGGCTGTGCTGCCCCAGGTTTACCATGTTTGGAAGAATTATTGTTGTTTTACACCACCGCAAAGGGAGATGTTTTGCTCCAGAGGTGCTGGGAGCCCTCCGTGGCTCAGCGTTACCACCCACGTGTGTCCTCATCCCATGGCATCAGCCCCTCGTGTGTGCGGGGCATCCTTCCCACCTACCCCGTAATCACTCTCCTCCGCACCCAACTCCTGCAGGAAGGCTGACATGAATTGTCCTGGGATGGTCAGCAGGAACGTCCCGGTGTCCACAATGCCATGACAGCCTTGGCTGCACCAGCCGGTGGCCGACGGCCCGATGGAGAACCTGGAGACAGCAGCAGAAAAGACATTAGAAAAGGTTTCCCCTCCCCGCCCAAGACCCCTTTCAAGTCACGGTGTGGCACTTACTCCTCGATCCCGATCTTCCAGTACAATTCCTGGACCACAGGAGCCCAAATAACCTCCCCGGAGTACAGCTGAGGGTCAACCCCTCCGAGGATGACTTCCCCGCCGTAGCTATGGGTCGGGTTGCTGGGAAGACACAAAATTCACCCCCAAATCAGGCAGGCTGCTGAGCAGAAAGCGGTGTAGCATAGAGGTGTGCGGGGAGAACGTGTGGATGGAGAGGGAACGAAGAAAAGGATGGATCCAGGCTGTGTCTATGCGAGAGAGAGACCCAGAGGTCTCACCGGGAGTAATAGAAGCTGAAGATGGGTTTGGTGAGCTGGCTCTGCTGCAGCATGTTCTGCATCAGCGTGTTGAAACCGCCGATGCCAGCGCCCGGGTAAGCCATGCCCAAAATCCCATCGAAGTCCTGGTAGTAAAAGGGTCTGCTGGGCTCATCCAGGCTCAGACCGAACTCCTGGTTCCTGATGACGATGTTCTGGATCTAGAGAGAGAGGAAAGATGCTGGGAGATGTCGGCATTTTGAACATTTCCCCTTGACAGCAGCATCCCAGCAGGGAGTTTTTAGGGAGAGGCAGGGATGGTCAGGAAGGTCATGAAGGTAAATCTGCACTGGGAGGTGCCGAACTCTCCCCCATCGCAGGTGGGAGATGGAGTTGGGGGCGGCCTGGCTCGTATCCTTTGTCCCATCACCCTTATTATTACACAAAAATACCCACAAAAGGGATTTGCCTCAGTTAAATTAGTTTAAAATCACATTTCCACAGCATGCAGGTCTCACAGCAGAATGTTTCTTAAGTCCTCTAATGACAAAGCTCAGTCAGTGTAAAAAGCAAACATTTAAGGCCAAAGACATCACCCTCTTCCAGTGCTGAAGAGCCCAGAGGACTTGGTCGGGGTTGGTTTGCGTGTCCCGGTCTGAGTCAATTCATGCTGACACGCCATAAACTCTACATGGGCGATCCAGGCACTAATATCCAAAATAAGAAGGTACTTTCAGCTGCCCCCTCAATTTTTAACCGAATTGGACTGATCGCAACCACAGTCACTTCTTACCCTGATTGCAGCAACGCACCAACACATCAGAAGTCACTTACTGTCACGGTGTCGTACCCCAACACCACCGACAGGTCACCGAACCCGTAGCTCAGGGTGCAGGTCACACCGATGCCCGAGAAGGTGGAGGACAGGCTGGGGTTGAACCTGGCGTGATTCCCTGCACGGAGAGAAGGTCACAGCCCCCAGGTCACATTCTGCCCTCGGTTCAGCATCTCTGTCCCCACAGGGGCAGAAATCCCCAGCCAAGGGGCTTCCCAGGGAAGGGGCCGGTGTCACTGAGCCGAGAGCAGACACCAAATCCCACAGAGGGATGCGAGAGATGCCTGAGAGCAGCCACGGAGGGGGGGGAAACCCCAACTCCCCCCTGTGTCCCCTGAGGGATGCTCACCGCAGGCTGGAGTCTGGCAGTAGGAGGAGGGCACCCACAGGTTGGCAGAGCCAGTGTCAAAGAGCACCAGGAATTTTTGCGGAGGGGTCCCGATGCTGATCTCCCCGAAGTAGAAGGACTGCGAACAAGAGCGTGGGAGGATTTCTGTTTCTGCCTGGGTTTGGTTTTTTTTTTTGAGTGAGAGTTTTCAGCTCTCTGCCCTCTGCTACCTGAGAAACCCAAACTGCTACAGGGCTTGTAGGAAGGGTTCGTAGTCCTTCCAGAGAGCATCCAGGGCGGCTAAAGCACAGAAAGGGGCAATAATTTGCCTACAACATAACACAGTCAGCAGCAAGGCTGGGAGTAGTAGATCTGCCCTATAATCATCAAACTCTGCTTTTTCTAAGAAGGGAAATCAATTCAGGATAAGACGTGCAGCCTCCTGCCTTCATCTCCCCACACCACCCAGCCCTTGGAGCCGGGCTACAAAGGCAGCGAAGCTCCTGCCCATACCCAGCACAGCCCTGTGACTGGTGAGCAGGGAGGGAGCTTCCCACAGGCAGCCCCAAAAACCCGAGCCAGGTGGCTCAGAAGAGGAAGGAAAAGCTTTAATACTTACATCCAGGTAGTTCGTTAGCGGTTCGTAAGCCACAGCATTACTGAGCTGGTATTTCCTACCAGGGTCCCCTTTGAGGTCCTTCAGGAAACCCTCCGGCACCTCTTTCTCTCTCATCACCTCCCCCATGGACCTGCCTTTCCTCAGGGGGATCCTGCGTGGGATGGAGATGGCAGCAAGATGCCGAGCCGTCCGATGGCCCCATCCCTGTGTGCACCCCCATGTGCCAAGGGTGGGGTGCCCATGGCCAGACCCTCCACCCTCACACCCATCCCGGCCCCGGGACTCACCTCACCATCCCCTCCCCAAGCCAGGGGCAGAGCAGGGCCAGCACCAGCCACCACATGGCCCCAGGTGCTGGTGGCTCCATGGCAGCTCCTGCACCAGCCCGGGCAGGGCAGGGTCTATATAACCAGGAGCTGTGCCCAGCCCCTTACTCCCAACACCCCTTTTCTCTATCTCTGCACCCACCCAACACCAACGCTTGCGGTGCCTTTATCGCTGCGGCCGCCCTGGTTTTCCCTCCGTTCCCAGGCTGTTGAGGCGCTCACAGATTGGCCCCGTCCCTCTGATACCCAAACCAAATATGTGACATCTGATAAAATGCAGAGTTCTGTTGTTATCGAGGAGTTAGTGTTTTCTCTTGCCTTCAGCACCGGCCTGACCATTCCAGAAAACAAAGGCAAAACACACCCTTTATAGCAAACGGAAGTTTGTGATGCTTGTGTTCCTCTTTTGACCCATCCAGTCAGCCAAGGAAGTGCCACGGGGCCACAGTATTCCTTTCATCCAAGTCTAAAGACTGTGTCACATCCAATTCCTTCAACGTGGCTAGCACGAAACGGCAGCGATGGTGTTTCAGCCCAGCTCCAAGCCTCCTGTAAACCAGCTCATGCCCCGTAAAATGTCTGTATTTCCAGGAATTTGTCCTTTAGTCACTATTCTGCCCTTCACTGCCCTCCAGCTCTGCTAATAACCCCCAAGGAAGCTGAGGTTGGGGCTGGAAGCTGCTGGGTACAGCAGCCCTGAAAGGTGTAACAAGTCTTTACCTGCCTGGTTGCAACCACTCAAACATCTCCAAAGGATGCTTTGATTTGCTGCAGTTTATTATCCATGTCAGAGTTACGCCGAGGATGCTCAGGTCACACGTCTGGTGGTGTCTCCCATATGCATTGTCATGGCCATGCAGGAAAAATCCAGGGGAAGTGTGTGTTTAGGCATTCATTTCCAGGGGATTTTTAGTCCCAGGAGACCCTTGTCTCCCCCTTGGGAAGGTGCTACCAGCCAACCAGCCCTGCCAGTCCCTGCTGGGTCACTGAGGACCCATCCTGGCATCTGGTGGCCCAAGGATGCTGCTCAGCCTCATAGTCCAAATCTGGGCACTCACCACCTGCAGAAACTCTGCCACGTGCTGCCAGGGAACGGTGAGTGTCCCCACGTCCCCATCAGCCTGGCAGCCTCATCTCCTGTGGAAAACCTGAGGAGACAAACATGGGGTTGATTTTCTGTGCAAAGCTCTCAGCAGAGGAGCCCCAGCTGGACTGAAAGCCCGAGGCTGCCCAGACCCCTCTGCCTGGGGACGCGGCGCTGGGCCAGCCCCACCACTAACCATGTGTTTAACACATATTGCTTCGAGTACCCACCGCACATTGCCATTCTGCTCCCATTTCGCTGGGACAAAAAATCTTTGTCCAGCTCTGAATGTCCCCACGGGGGTCACCAACACACGCACCCCAGGGAGGAGGCAGGAGAGGGACCGTGGCCATCCTCCCCAGGGTCGGGCAGGAGCAGCCCCAGTGCCCCTTGCTGTAGGCACTTGCAGACACCCCAGTCCCCTCTAACAGACACCCCAGTCCCCTCTTGCTGCTCCCATCCACGCTGTCAGCATTGGACTGGTGCTTCAAGCCTGTGGCAACTCAGAAACCCCCCCCGGTCCCCTTTTCCTCCTCCAGCTCATCCTGGTGGATCTGCCTTTGCTTGGCCGGATCCTGCAGGAAGCAAAGGGAAGGGCAAAGAGCAGCAAGGACATGGTCAGCCGTCACTTGTCCCTTCCTGCCACCGTTGCTGCCGGAGCAGCTTCAGCTCTCCGAAACCTCTCCATTTTATCGGGGAGGAGGAATGCCCTTCCCCGGGATCCGCGCCTGTCTCCTCTCCCTCTCGCTGCGCTCAGCCTGTGTCAATATTTTGACACAAAGCACAGCGGAGTTTGTGTCCTTCCTCTGGTGAAATGACAGAGCTATTAATATATCTGATAATGAGCTCCAATGATAAAGAGCTTCTAAGAAACAAGTCTGGATGCCAGGAAAGAGCGGTGTTACCCGAGCCTCCCCCGGCCAAGGTGTTCCCCGTCCCCTTTGGCCGCAGACCACGATTCCCGAACTTCAGCTGTTGTTTTACCTGACTGTAAAGCCCCTGCTTCAGGATTTAGAGGTCATTTAGATGTCACGACTAACCTAATCTGGCTTCATATTCCCACTTTGACTCAGACAAAGGACTTTGTTAAACCTTATCCAGCTGCAAGGAAGGTTGGTGGCTTCCCACACACACCTCTGACCAGGTTTCCCGATGCCCAGCAAGAGGGACAAAGGCGGGCACCGACCGGTCCCGCAGCTTTATCCTCGGCCAGTCGGAGCGATGGGTGCAGCCCTGCAAGTACCAGCAGCAGCGAGAGACAGGACAGCATGTCCCCACGGTCACTCCAAGGTCACTGCAAGCAAAGCAGTGTCCACCGCCACCGGCCAACTCTGTAATTGCCTGAGTAGGTGCTGGTGAGCATCTCCCCGAGGTGACTGGAGGAGGGTGAAGCCGTCCCGCCCCGTTAGGGACTCGCACGGCATCTCCAGGCACGCACCAGTGCCTGATGGCCCAGAGCAGAACTGGCTTTCTGGGGAATCCCTCGGGGAACTCCTGTCCCCGGGGCTGTGGTTGGTGTTTTAGACCAACCACAGTGACCTCTTGGTGTCCTGATCCCCTGCACTGCAGCCCGGCGCGTGGTGCTTCTCCCCTGCAGAGCAAAGCCCTTGCAGGAATCAGGCTCGGGACACTCATTCCAGGCTTGTCCCTCATTGAGGACAAGGAGGACACAAGTGGGGTGCAGCAGCCGGGATTTGGGGGACAGCAGCTGCCAGTTTTCCAACACACAAGGTCTGCAGCCCCCAACTGAGTCGCACAAGCCTCGCAGAGGGGACGGGGCTGGGCTGTGGGACATCTTCATACCCAAGGAATGGGCTGCACCCTCTGCAGGACCTTCCCCAGGCACCAGCGTGGGGAGGGACTGGTCACTCCTACCCCTGCGCCCATCGGGGCTGTGAGCTGAGCTGCAGCTTGGAGCCTGCTGCGTTCATCAGAGCCACCCCCAAGCTCAATAATTCACTGCAGATAAAGGCTGAGAGTCTCCCGCAGCCATTAGGAGTCGGGAGCATGTCATACCCCTTTGCAAGAAACATAAATACGTCCATTTAGAGTTGAAGCAGCCCAGGGACAGCTTCCCCACCGCTTTCCCCATGCCGACTCTGTGGAAATCTGCCTAGGAGTTTATCGCGGCGCTTACCTTGCTGGAAGAAGAGTGTCTGGGGGCCACAACCCATCAGTCTGCGCTCAGTCATCGCTCAATAAACTCAGAAGGTCAGAGACGATTTGGGATGTTGGGGTTTATTTGGAACAGGAGACTGTGAGGACACACTTACACAGAGATCCCGGAGGGACAGGGAGCCATGGAGGCACGGGAAGGAACACAAAGGTCCATAGGAATGACCCCAGCAATGCTGGTTGAGGTGTGTGTGGCCGGGAGAGGGGCTGGATTCCGCCACTCCGCTCCTCTATGCCGATGGGGCAAAGCCGACACGGTTGTTCGCCATGTCAAAGACGGTGTAATACTCCTTGAGGAAGACGTCACCCAAGATCCAGAGCGGCTGCCCGTTCTGGGAAGGCAGGTAGGTGGCCTCGATGCCAAGAGTGCAGTAGCCGTTGTCCTGTAAGGGGGATATAACGTGGAGTCAGAGCCCCAAACAAGCACCAAGACCCTGCCGGTTGGGCCGTGGGGAGGTGGGATCTGCCCACACAGGTAGGGAGAGTGCTGCTGCTTGTCGAGAAGCACCAGTTCCTTTCCTGGCCCTCAAGGACTCAGCAGGATGAAGCTGCTCAGCTAATACATACATTCAAGACATAGGCAGAAGGGTGGAGTGGGAACAGAGTTCCGTTGATGGTGAAGGTGATGGTGGGCATGTTCTGGATCTGATTGCAGTCGACTGCATACTGCGGAGAGAGGGCGAAGAGGAGGTTATGGCTGGAACAGCACCCACCAAGAGAGAAGCGACACCCCCATATACAGGGGTAACACACACTTTATCCCCTGGCAGTGCCACATCACCTCATCCCTCCCTGCAGCACCACGTTCTGTAGATGCCACATGAGTTTTGTGGGACCTGGTCAAGCCCACGGCTTCTGGCTCCCTTGCAAGCCTTCCCGTGCACCCCCAAAGCATCCCCTGCACTCACCCCGTAGCTGGTCAGCTGGGCACCCACGGCCTGAAGGAAGCTGTCTATGTACTGCTGGGGCATCGTCACCAGGAACGTCCCCGTGTCCACGATGGCCTGGCAGCCCTGTCTGCACCAGCCCGTCACTGACTGCCCGATAGCAAACCTGGGAGGAGAACAGGTAGAAGGACGTCACTTCGAGGACCCTCTGGCAACTAAACTTGTCTGGGCTGGATCTCTAAGCCTGGGATGCTCTGAAATGCAGTGCCTTGAGCCCGCGCCTGCTGCAACAGCTGCAGCTTCATCTGAAGCTGTACCACCCTCATGCCCATCAGGTACAAACACGACTCACTCATTAACCGCGACCTGCCAGTAAAGCTCCTGGGTCACCGGCGCCCACGTAATGTCCCCGTGGAAGAGCCGAGTGTCAACACCGCCGAAAATGAGCTCTCCCCCGTAGAGGTAGGTGGGTTGGCTGCAAAAACACAGAGTTCCAGCAGCAGAGATGGGTCAATCGGTGCGATACACGTGGGATGGCGAGGGACAAATCCACAAGGAACCCTCATGTGGACAGGCAGGGGGACACCGGTGCACGTGGGATGTGCAGAGGGACCCCCGTGGATTTTTACCGAGAGAAGTAGAAGCTGAAGATGGGCTGGGTGAGCTGGTTCTGCTGCAGCATGCCCTGCAGCACGGTCGGTGTCCCTCCCACCGCCAGAGAGGGGTAGGCCATTCCCAGGATCCCGTCAAACTCGGCATAGTAGAAAGGCTGAGTTGGCTCCTTCTTGCTGAGCCCAAACTCCTGGTTTTTGACCGCGATGGTCTGGATCTGGAGGGGAAGGGGACGCCAGGTCAGCCTGGGCACTTAGAGCAGCCATCGGATGGGATGACTGATGCTCTGAAAGCCCAAGGAAGACACTGCAAGGTCACAGCTGGTGAAAACATCTCCAAGCAGCTGGGAAAATTAGCAGGAATTGAGTTAAAACAAAGTACAAACCCAGCTGGGTAACTGACGGTGGCAATAACCACTTTATAAAGGTTCTGCCCATCCCAGGCCCTGGTCCGCTCAAGTCTTGTCTACATGAGATCTGCCCTTCAGCTGTCCCCCAGACTCCTTCCATGGGGGCACCCAGCTGGTGTTGGGGACACAGGAAGACAAGGAGGACGTGGGGCGCACTCACCCTCAGCGTGTCGGAGCCCAGCACCACCGTGACTGTGCCGCTGCCGTAGGAGATGGTGTAGGACTGGCCGTCGTCGGTGAAGGTGGAGGACTCGCTGGGCTTGAACGTGTTGTGATTGTCTGTGTGAGAGAGAAGAGGGCAAAGCTCCTGGGCATGTGCTTGGTGGGATTCCACCACCGGTGGCTCTGCCGGGATAACACCTGGGAAAGCGGCTTCCCCGGCAGGGAGCAAGTCGTGAAGAGTGGAACGGGCTGTTCCTCTGCCCCGGGGTTATCTCCAAGGCAGGGTTTTGCATCCCAGTTTTGTCTGCGCCCCTCTCAAGGGGTGCAACTGTTGTTGTCACACCCACAGCAGCCCCCCAGCGCGAGCAAAGCCATCAGCAGCTAAATCCCCATCGCTCTCCCACCGGCAGCGAGTTACGTCGGATGAGCCCTGCCGGGGAGCGGGACATCAGCTCCGTGACTTGTCACTTTGCTCTTCCCTCCGCCCAGCACTACGATTTCTGCACTCTGGGGACACCCAGGATGGCCACGGCTACTGAGCCATCTTCATTAGCCAGGCACGGCAGGGCATTTCCCGAGGACACTCACAGCACGCCGGCGACTGGCAGTAGGTGGAGGGCACCCACAGGTTGGAGGAGCCGGTGTCAAAGAGCACCAAGAAGTTTTGCGGAGGGGACCCGATGCTGATCTCCCCGAAGTAGGAGGCCTGCAGGCGAGAGACGGGGTATCTCCGTTGGCCACAGGGACAGGGACAGACCAGGCTTCCACCTCCCAGCCCCACGCCAGCATCCCAGTGCTTCGCAGGGTGTCGGAAATGCCGGGCTCACTCTTCCAAACAACAAAGTAGGCAGGAACGGACTTAACTCTCACCCTGCTTTTTTCTCCCAAAAGACGTAATATTAAATATTTATTTTGTTATGCTTTTTGTTACATATAGAAAAGTATCACTTTTCATGGCTGGGGGGAAAACTTTCCTAAAGTCTAAAATAGAAGCTTAAAAAAGAGTGGGGGGAAAAAAACCCAACCAATCTCTCACTCATGGGGGCTCAGGGGTGAACAGATCCCTCCGGCAGCTGGGAAGAAGGAGGGAAAGGGGAGCGCGGTGTATGGACAGGCAGAGAGAGAGGGACCTGGGATACTCACATCCAGGTGGTTGGTTATCGGCTCATACACGACATAGTCGTCACTGAAGCTGTATTTCTTGACTGGATCATATTTAATTTTCTTCAAGTAGTCGTCCAGCACTCCAGCCTCCCTCATTTTCTGCCGTATAGACTTGGCTTTCTTCAGTTTGATCCTGCACAGAGGAGGAAAAAAAAAAAAAAACAACAACAAATACAGCAGGAAATCAGGAGGAGATTTGGGCATTTTCAAATGATCGGTTCTCCCTCTGCTCAGCTCCCTCGCGCATCCCCAGGGGCTGTCCTCCCAGTGAGGGATGCAGCCTGGACTGGGGACCACGATGGTCCGTGGAGCTGCAGGAGGCTGGAGTCACACCTGGTTAGACTTGGTTGGCATCCTCAGGGACGCAGGGCAGCTCACGCAGGGTAAAACTGCAGCGGGGTGTGTTATCTACCCGCTCCCCACTCTTTCTGCCGCTGCAGGACACCCACCTCACCAGCCCTTCCGAGAGCTGGAGACACACCAGGGCCAGGATGAACCACTTCATGGTGCAGGACTTGTCTACCGGTCCACACACACCTCCTCAGAGACCGGAGCAGATGACCCGAGCTGCCTGGACTTCCCGGTTTTATACCGGGAAGCAGCAACTCCCCCTTATCTGCTGACCTCCACTTTCCATTACCACCACGTGCACCCCCGGCTTCAAGGGTTCCTTTGTATTTTGGGCCACGAGGATTTTGAGGAGTTTGTGTCCTTAGCGAGGCGCTCAGGTGAGAATCGAGCGGCACACGTCTTCGATAGCGAGATCAAAGTGTTACCATCCGATAAGAGGCCAGCTCTTATCACAGCAAAGAGAGGAGTGACCCAGACGTCACCGTGGTGGGGCGTTATCTGTGTTCGTCAAAACCTGGTCAAACCTTTTTTTCCCAAAACAAAGGTGCTCGCGGCTCTTGGCGCAGGATGGAAATGCGTCGGACTTTTGTCTGCCATTCTTCCGCCCCCCCGTGGGGACCTTCTGGCGTGGAGGAGGGATGGCTGCTGGTGTTGAGGCTTTCCCAGGGGACAGTGCAAAGAGCTGGAGCCGACTGCTCTGCTCCCCCTGTCCCAGGGGCTTGGGGAGCCCACAAAGTTTCTTCTGCTTTATCACAGGTGGTTCCCAGCTCTGTTCTGCATTCTGGTCTGTCCTTCTCCACTTCTTCATCTGGTCTGTCCTTCTCCACCTCTTCATCAGCCTCCCAGTCCTTCACCATCCTCTCCTCCAGGTACAGCTCATTTCCTTATTTCGCACACCTCAATCCTCCCCCTGCTTTCATGCTATTTTGGACAGAATCACAGAATGGTTAGAGTTGGAAGGGACCTTAAAGCCCCCACCCAGTGCCACCCCCTGCCCTGGGCAGGGACACCTCCCACCAGACCAGGTTGCTCCAAGCCCCCTCCAACCTGGCCTTGAACCCCTCCAGGGATGGGGCAGCCACAGCTTCTCTGGGCAACCTGGGCCAGGCTCTCACCACCCTCACAGCAAAGAAGTTCTTCCCCACATCTCATCTCCATCTCCCCTCTTTCAGTGTCAAACCCTTCCCCCTCCTCCTATGGCTCCCCTCCCTGATCAAGAGTCCCTCCCCAGCTTTCCTGGAGCCCCTTGAGGGACTGGAAGGGACTCAAAGGTCTCCCCGGAGCCTTCTCTTCTCCAGGCTGAACCCCCCCAACTCTCTCAGCCTGTCCTCGCAGCAGAGGGGCTCCAGCCCTCATCAAATATTTTTCCTTTTTTACATTTTTTTATGTTGTGGAACAACAAATTCCCCCATCCTGCATTAAAAGGCAGGTGCTGCTCTCCCCACATGGGGGAGGTTTAACCCATCCGCTGGGTCCTTGCACCACCCTGGAAAGTCAGGAAATTTCTCATTTGCTCTTCTTTTCTGTGAGAAAAACGAGAACCACAAACACAGACCTCCCAAACTGCCAATAAACACCCAAACAGACCAAAAATGTTTCCGGTATAACCAAAATATTTCCTAGCAAATGGCCCAAAATGTTATTGGTCATAACCTAAATATTTTCTAGCAAACAGATCAAAATATTTTTTGGTTAGAACCTAAATATTTTCTAGCAAAGGGACCAAAATGTTTTCAGTTATAACCTAAATATTTTCTAGACCTCCTCTGGCCCTGTTTTCATCCCGGCCCGGAGCTGCCTGGCTCTTCACAGCGGGGAAATCGCTCTCTCCATCACCTGCCGATAGCCCGGCGTCGCTATCGCCGCGCTCATCCCGTGTCAATGCTCTGCACAGATTCGATTCCCCGGGGAGCACCGGGGAGTATGTGTCCTTTGCTGGATATTGAGACTATAATAAAGCAATTATCTTGTTTGCTAGCAGGATTGATAGAAAGATCAACTTATTAAGATTGGATAAAAAAGCAAATTCTGGCTGAAAGCAAAGAGCAGTTATCGAAACGTCAATATACCCAGTGTTATCTGCAGGTCCCCACGGGGACTCGGCCCTGCCAAAAGACAAAGGAATAAGGTGCCCTCTACAGCACACACAAACACATTCTACTTTTGCCACTTCTTGACCCAAAGTTAGACAGCACTTGATTGCCGAGGCATTTAGTTGAACGGTAATCGAGGATTTAGGGTTTCTAACATCCGAGATCCCACGTCCCTGCGCAGAGCAGGACTCGGCCGCGGCAGGACTTCTCCTGGGGGCATTTCCCCTCCTTTGCTTTCAGTTTCTTTTCTGGGTTGGTGCAAACGGCTCCAGCCCAGGGAATCCCATCTCTCCCAGATGAGCTCGGATCCCCTTTGCATCCCACGGCCAACTCCACCACCTCTCCCGGCAGAGGAGCAAATCCAACGAAGGAGCTGAGCCGTGAGCAGCAGATATCCCGGCCATCCAGAGAACCTAAGCATTTCCAACACAAGCCAACAAATCCCAGTCAACCAACAGCCGCTGCAGAGGTGGGCACCTTCTCCCAAAAGCCGGTAGCTCTCAACAGAGCATTTCACAGGATTAAAAATAGGCTTTAAAGAGGGATCCATCCTCCCCCATGACCTCTCCTGCCTGCAGACACCACTCCCAAGGCCATCAGGGGACAGAAACCTTTCCAAAGACATTGCCATCACCCCGAGTTTCCCACTCTCCCCCAGCGTCTGCTTTACCCATGGCAAAAGCACTGAGAAGGGACTGGTCTCAACTCCAGGACAATTTACCACCCGGTTCCTGTACCTCTGCCCCAGACACAAGATATTGCTATTTCCCTTAACAAATGGTGGCACAGAACTTAATAAACATGAATAAGATGATTAAGGGATTGGAGCATCTCCCTTATGAGGAAAGGCTAAGAGAGCTGGGACTCTTTAGCCTGGAGAAGAGAAGGCTGAGGGGAGACCTTATTAATGCCTATAAGTATCTCAAGGGTGGGTTGAAGGAGGAGGGAGCCAGACTCTTTTCAGTGGTTCCCAGTGACAGGACGAGGGGCAACGGGCACAAGCTGGAACATGGGAGGTTCCACTCGAATATGAGAAAGAATTTCTTCACGGTGAGGGTGGCAGAGCCCTGGAACAGGCTGCCCAGGGAGGTTGCGGAGTCCCCTTCTTTGGAGATTTTCAAGACCCGCCTGGATGCAGTCCTGAGTAGCATTCTCTAAGCAATCCTGCTTCAGCAGGGGAGTTGGACTAGATGATCTATACAGTCCCTTCCAACTCTAAAAAAAATTCAGTGAAATTCAGTGAAATTCAGTGAAATTCAGTGAAATATGGGACTGCCAGGAGCTCCCCTCGGTCATTAAAGCCTGTTGCTCTCACAAGCACCGTGTCCTGGTGACGGTGTTGAATCCCACGCGAGTCAATGCTCTCCCCCTCGGTCGTTTAAACAGTCTTACTCCACGTGATTAATTTAAAATAGCTCTATACGCTCTGCCTGGAGCCCGATCGCTCTCCGCTCGGCTTCTCCCACCCAGAAAAGCCGTTGGTGGAAGCAACCCCACGACGGCACGTGCGTGCCCGTAGCAGCTGTGTTTATGAACCGCACACAGGCACACGCATCCTTCCCTCAGCGCTGCCCGGGCTGGTTTTAGCATTTTATTTCCAAAACAGACATGACAGTCCACAGACGAACGGCTTCCAGCCACATCCAAATAAATACCCCTCTTTTCCTACGCAACCGTGAGAAGGGCTCCTGCAATAAACAGGTCGGCTGTCGGTCTGACGTTTAAATTCCCAAACCCGGGGCAAGGATCAGCCGCTTGGTGATGGATGATCTTCTTTTGTGAGCGGTTTCCCACGAGACCTCCAGTCACCCTGCTCAGGCCCAGACCCCAAGGCTGACGCTGGAGCTTTACACCACCCCCAAAACGGTCCCCACCTCCCGCATCGGCGTCCCCTGAAGTTTAGAAACGCACCCGCGGCAAGAGGTTTTTCCCACCGTGCTGAGGACTATCCTGAAACCTCCAAGCCAAAGGCCAATGGCAAATGCCGCGCTGTTTTCAAGCTATTTTCAGCTCCTTTTCGCTAGAGCTATCAAAGCCTTCCTGGAAAGAGAAATGAAAACACGTTTCACTCTGTTTTCCTGGGGTAGGGTGGAAAGAATAACACGGGTTTATCATCACTCCTGTTATCTCCTGTTTCCCTTCCAGTTCGTACCTCCAGCGTTCTAGAAAGTCATGGAATGACCCTGAAGGAAAGAAACGAACAGGTTTGGGTTGGAAAGACACCACGTATCTTGAAGGCACACACGCTTAGAAAGGCACAAATGGCCCTATTAGCTGTTCTTAAGTCAATTCCTGCTGGGAAAGAGTTTTCAGGGGGAATTTTATAACCAAGGAATTAAGCTGTGCGTGTTACCACACGATTAGCTCTCATTTGCTGTGGAGTTTGGAAAAACAAGCAAATCAGCTCTTTGCACAGAGCGATGGCAGAGAACCCGTGGAAAGGGCCGTGCCTAGAGCTCATCAGCATGGCCAGGAGTGAAGCCACATCTTGTTCAACATCGGCAAAAGCACCTCGTTCCCACCAGACCCCCAATTCCACCACTCCAAACTATTACCTTAAATTCCCATGGTGGAAACAGCACGTCTCAAAGGGTGGGTGCTGCAGAGAGCACGGATATTCTTGCAGTGTTCAACCTACATCCACAGCACATCGATTTACAAGGCAACTTCGTGATTTCCTCCTGATGCTCAGCTCAATGGAAGTCTGGTCTGCACCCTCACGATCACCTGCCAGCGATGGCTCTGCCCCAAAGAGAGTCCCAGGAAAGAGTTGGTGGCTTCAGAGCCTCCGCTCCTGTCTCACATGGGCCAGAGAACCTCATCCAAACCCTTCTGGCATTCTGGGGTGCATCAGGAAGAGTGTGACCAGCAGGTGGAGGGAGGTCATCCTGCCCCTCTGCTCTGCCCTGGTGAGGCCCCATCTGGAGCACTGGGACCAGTTCTGGGCTCCCCAGTTCAAGAAGGACAGGCAACTGCTGGCAACAGTACAGCAGAGGACCATGAAGATGATGAGGGGCCTGGAGCATCTCTCTTAGGAGGAAAAGATGAGGGACTTGGGTCTTTTCAGTCTGGAGAAGAGAAGGCTGAGGGGGGATCTGATCAACGCCTATAAATACTTAAAGGGTGGGTGTCAGGAGGATGGGGCCAATCTTTTTTCAGTGGTGCCCAGGGACAGGACAAGAGGAAACGGGCACAAACTTGAACATAGGAAGTTTCATCTAAACCTGAGGAGGAACTTCTTCACTTTGAGGGTGGCAGAGCCCTGGAAGAGGCTGCCCAGAGAGGTGGTGGAGTCTCCGTCTCTGGAGACATTCAAACCCCACCTGGACACGTTCCTGTGCAACCTGCTGTGCGTGGACCTGCTCTGGCAGGGGGTTGGACTAGATGATCTCCAGAGGTCCCTTCCAACCCCATATCATTCTGTGATTCTGTGAATCAGCTCAAAGAAGCAGCGTGTGGAACCGTCCTGCAAAGATATCCCTGTGGGTCACCAGCCAACGGAGAGGGAAAGATATTTGTCTCTCCATGCATGTTTCTCTTTTTCATTTATTTTTTAAACCCATTGCAGTGAGACTAACCAATTGGAAGACAGCAGCCGTTGCTCCAGGTAGAATAAATAAGGGCATAGACATTATTCCTTCAGGGAAAGGAGACCTGGAAAACAAAAGGTTGCAAGAAGTCCAGCTTGAATTGCGCGAGGACAACTGGTGATCACCGGCCCAGCCTTCAATTTTAAATGAAGTTCACTTTGAAACGTGACAGTTGTCTCTCTGCACCACACACAAAAGACAGGACCACCGGCTAATCGTCATATTCCATTTATTCTGTATACATTCGTAGTGCACATTAATGTAAGACATGAGCACTCCTCAGGTCACAGAGCACTGCTGTTGTTCTTCACCTGGAAGGTTACACCCCGATGAGATATAAAGAGGGACCGAATGAATATCCAGAGAAATAACCTGAAGAAGCAATTACACAGCAAGATCAACCCCTCTGGTCAAGAGCAACTGAATCCCCGGTGGCCAAAGCCCCGAAGCACCTTTGTTTTTTCTGCCACATCAGAAATGTTCAGTATCAAAGACACCAGTACAAGTAACGACGAGGAGAATCGCACAGGAGGAGATAACACAGATGCATCTGGGCCTTTCAACTGTAAAATCACAGTCACTTATGGAAGAAAACCAAATTAGATCCTTTCTTCACAATTAGCCCTTTCCATACCCCGGCCTGTAATCACCAACTTCAAAGCTCTCAGCATTTCCACTAACGTATTCACCTTTGGTCCTGCTCAGTAACAGGAATCTAAACCTGTTCTGCTGCCTGTGAGAGGCATTTCAAGATGAGCCAAATTTGGGGGAAAGACAAACTTCCCAGAAAGACCGACAGCAGCCCTCCCAGAAGCTGAATTTAGGCAACGCGTTCATTAAGGATCACTCGTTAAATGATACTTCACAGTCAAGATACCACCCGAGAGGGCTGAGCCGCATCACGCGGAGGGACGGAGGAAAGACTTTGGGAGAAAATGGCTGAGAGAAGAGACAGCTGTAACAACAAGCCCTGGTTTGGTTTTCCTCCCAGCAAACAGCATGGCTTAGGTAATAAAAATAACAACACTTCAGTAACAACTAACACATTCCAGTCTCTTTGCAGAAATATTGATCCTTTAATCCTCACAATCCAGGTTCTCCTTTGCCACCTCTCCCTGTAAGGCAGGTACAACTCACGGATACTCAGACCCCCTTCCCCAGGGGGGAAAAGCAGGCACATAAAATGGGTCAAAACTAAAAACAAATCAAAAAACCCTCCCCCGATGAAAGACAAGTGAGCGCCGGGAGAAGCTATGTTCCTACCAACAGGTTCTTAGGAAAGGGAAGGGTAAATGATCTATTTATGCATTCACCGGGGAAGAACTACCAGGGGAAGAAGTCTGATTGATTAACTCAAAACTCAAACAAGAACCACTTAAAAAGCTTAAGACAGTAAAATTCTCTCCGCGTCAGCACACAGCCGCTCACCAAGCTCATCCCTTCGACTCCAGCCTCGCAAGCAGAGGAAGAAAACCAGCGGAGACACAACGCGGTCCCCAGCGGGGGCAACACAAACCTGCTCCGCGGCAAAGTACGTCAACCCACGGCTCAGCTCACGCTGCCACGTGCCATAAAGATACAACATACTTCAAAGAGAGAATTCTCAACCGAAAGAAAACCATAACAAGGAAAGACTCCAGAAAACTTTCAGTAGGGACCCCTCCCGCCCATCACCCAAACCAAAGAACTGAAGGAACGAGAAAATGGGAACTCGGATGTCCTCGTCTTTCAACCCAATTATTGGTTTCTCTTCTGAAACCATTTCGAGCGTGGCCGCTAGAGGAAGCTGCGACACTGGTGAGCACCGCTCGGCCCCTAACACGGGGAGGAATCCGAAATAGGGACATTCCTTCTCCCAGTGCCCCAAGAACCACCGCCTCAGTGTCCAAACACGACTCCAGTCTTCCCTTGTGCTTCCACACCACCTGAAAAATTGAATATTAAGAAGTTCTCAAAGGGTCCTGGCTACTTAACGCAGATGTTGATCTTGCGAAGTTTTCCAGAAAAGCAAAAAAGCAAGAAAATCACTGGGACGTGACCCCAAAGGCGCACCCTGAAAGCCATAAATGACAACTGGTTTCCTGGCTGCCTGCACGGCGCTTCCCATTTAACCGCTTAAACATTAAACAAACCCACTGCAAACAATGAGCTGTGACCAGCTTTTCATTCCCAAAGCTTTCCGGGGAGCCTGAGATACCCGCGGAGGGAAATCTGCTGAGCCAGCAGCGCTGTTCCCCGGCCCACGGCCACCAGCGGGGACACAACGGGATGAAAAGCAGGGGACAGTGAAGCAAAGCACCCACATCAGATCATGGTGCACCCAAAGCCAGCACCAGCGCTACGTTTTCTCATCTTTAAGGTCAAGGGAATCCTTTTTCTCCGCTATAAATGGGTAGGGAATGCTGTTGGGGAGCAGCAATAACATCCCTGCCACGTGCACACACAGCGATGTCCTTGTCACTGCTGCTTTCAGTGCCCTTGGGAGGTAGGGGAGCATCAGATTCGCCAAAGAGGAAAGGGAGGCCCAAGTTGGACAACCCAGTTTGGCTGGAGGACACCAAAGTCATCAGTTCAAAAGGTCAAAGGCAGCTTTCCCAAAGCAAAGCTAATTTCAAGCCACCGAAATGGGATCTCAGCTGGGGATTGCTGGGAGCCCAGCCTTTCCGAGGAACCACCACCACCGGTGGTGCTTTCCCTGCTCCCTGGAGCTCACAACATCTGCAGACCCTCACACCGGCCTCATCCCACCCGGTGGAGACACACAACCAGGTCGGTGGCCACGGGGAGCACCCAAGAAGCAGCCCCAGGGCTCACCCGCTTTCTCCCAAGACACAAGCTGCCACCCAGCAGCATCTTCCCTTGCTTTTAACCAACCCGCAAACCTTCCGCGCGGGTGTGAAAGGGCCCTGATGTCTTCCTCCATGGAAATGGAACACATTTCATCCTTTTTTCCCCTTTCTAGGGGGAAGGGGGGAATAAGTATTTTGCATTTCTCAGCTCAGGCAGCGGAAGGGCAGGTTCACACGGAGGTTCCCAGAGCCCTGCCCTGCGCTGCCACATGGGATTTGCCAGTGCTGTCCCAGAAGGTGACACTTACAGCTTAAAAACTCTTTATTTAAATAGTTTATTTAAAGCTTAACGCAGTTAACTTTTCTATATATATATATATAAAAACAATTTCTTTTCTCACTTTCCTAAATGAAAGCTAGATTGAGGGGGATACATTACTTTTCTATTTATTTTTTTCCTTCAAATAAAGTCATTTGGTATACATATAAAAATATATTACTTAGGTTTCCTTCCAGTTATACATCACACCAGGGCTGGGGTGGAGAAAAGAATGGAAGACAAGCACAAGGACTTCCAAAAAAAAAAAAAAGAAAAAAAAAAAAGAAAAACCAGTGAATTTAAGCACGTGGTGCACTTTGAATTTATAGTGCAACAGCAGGCAAAGAAATCCACGTTCCGTCGACATGAGCGTGGCGTTACTCATGCTTTTATCACTTTTTCTGAACTGTTTGGCACATCTCCTTGCTCCCAAAGGGGTCACATTTCAATATAAGGTTACAGCACCAAAACCAAAAAGGCTGAACTTCAAAAATCTGGGAATGAAGTTTCTGGAGCTCAGCAGCAGGGGGCAGCTGGACGATGGGGTTCTCTCCTCTTTCCCGCTGGGGTCTCACTGACTTCGACATCGCGAACAGCGGGGACAAGGAGAACACATCAGGGTTTGGCCACGTTTCTGCTGGCAGCGGGACACCTCACAGAGCACTGGATCTCTCAACTCCTGTCCCAGGGAGGAAGATGAAGAACAGACAGCAGAAAGGTGGGATTCCAGAGTAACCCAGAGCACTTCTTCATTGAAACGGCTTCTAACAGCAAAGAGTAATCCAGGGAGGGATAAAGCTGCAGCGTGTCACCATGCGGAGAGGGGTGGTGGAACATCCTGGAAGGGGAAGAGGAGCAGAGACCCTACCTGGGACCTCACACAGAGGCCCACAGCTCAGCTTCGACTCAGCCCCAGTATCAAGAGGAAAAAATCCACATCAAAGGCCACAAATTTACCCGAGCGCTGAAATTTAGCCCTTCCAAGTCCGTAGTTGTAGGAAACAAACTGCACGTTCACTCAAAACACTGATCAAATATTTCTCATGGATCCAGCCAGGCACGTGGGTGTAGGCAACGGCTTTGATACGACTCCAAGCTCGGCTCTGCTCCCACTCCCATGCCTCCCGTCCCATTTCCCACCCACCCTCTGACAGTCAGTCCCGGTTAAAAACATTTTGGATTCTCTTTTCCCCAACTGCAGCTCAGCAAAGCCATCAACTTCTTCCGAGATCCGTCCCCCAGACCGGAGGGGTGAGCCACAGCGAGTACACGTTTCATATTGGCACCGGTTTTGGCAATTACCACTGGGATGCAAAAAAAACCCAAACCCATTTAATAAATAAATAAGTAAACAAATAAATAAATCAAGAGCACTTCTGAACAGCCACCAAAAAAGAACCCTTAAAAATCAAAACAGGATACGGTACAACTGAAGTTTTCTATATCAAACCTCAAATCTCTCTCGCAGTTGCGGTCTTCCCCTCCTCTTTTAAAGGGGGGTCTCTTCAGGAGATCAGGTTTATGTGATCACCGTGCCCATGGCTCTTTGTCCCCCTCTATCAATTTCTAGAGTTGCCCAATTTAAATCTAAACCGAGAAAGGGACAGAAGTATAAAAAGCCTCAATGAGCTTCAAGAAGATAAGAGAAAGGAACGAGTTGAGGGGGAAAAGACCGCAGCGTGAGTTCCTAAGTCATCAGGGACCAGCCAAACCCCAAGGCTAAACCCGACTTTGGAGAGGCCTGGCTGCAGGGCTCGCCTGGAGTCGCAAGGCATGAAATCCATGGGAACTGGCTTGATTTGGAGCTCCTAAAGCAACTCGCTTTTGGAAACAGGCCTCCACCACGCTACTGCCTTGCCTCTGCAGCCAGGCTGTCGGCACCGCTCACGGAGCCGCCAGGCGACCAGGAGAGCTGATAGGATTTGAGGCTGTATCCAGTGCCGGCACTCTCGCTGGCACCTTCTGCCCCTTTTGCCAGAAATTTAACCTTCAAACAGCATCGTCAAACAACCCAAATGGCTTTAAAAACGACCTACACGGGAGAGACGGAGAGGGGAAGACAGACAGACAGACAGACTAGCTTTAACATCAGCTGTAGGAGCCATCCCATGACACCAGGTAATGGGGTAAACAGGGAAGCAGAAGGCAATGGCAAATGGAAGTCACACCGGGCAACACACTGAAGGGCAGGTACCGAAGCCACGACACAGTGCTTGCACTTGGCGTTCCCCCTCACAGAGGCAGGTCAGTGCTGTTATGTCGAGTTTTCCGTGAAGTCCCATCATCTCTGGGCAGGGCCCTTTGCAAACTGGACATGGCCGCTGTCTTTTTTAGGTCAATGACCGCGTAGGAGTCCGTCCGGCGGGCTTCGTGGGTGGCAGGAGGTGGCACACGGGGGACCGGCGGGTTCTGATGTCCCTTGCACGGTTCAGCCTCCAGCTCCACCTGGATGTAGTTGAGCTGCCGCGGCTGCTCCGGGCAGGGCCGAGGGAAGTCGAAGCTGAAGACGCTGGGCATGCAGGGGCGACGAGGCTTTGGCAGGAAACTGCTGCGTCGCTGGCTGCCGCCCCCGTGCAGCGCCGTGTTCTCTGAGTTCATGTAGTTCTGCAGGGGATCTTCTTCACCGGCCTCGGAGTAACCGTTGGGGGAAGGCGTCAATGCGTCCCCGGCGCCCGTGTCCTCCTCACCGTGCCGGAGGGGCTGGCATTCCCACACTGGGGGCAGCGACGGCAAGTTCTCGTAGTGCAGCAATGCCGTTCTGCGATGGGAGCAGCCGGCCGAGCCCGCGTCCTCCCGGGGGAGTTTCAAGCGCCCGCCTCGGCAGAGAGAGGAGGTGCTGGGGGGCAACAAGCCGTTGACGTTCTCGTAGACGCACTGGGGTGAAGGACATTCCTCCTCACACTCGTTGTTGTTGTTGTTGGGGGGGCAGAAGTGCGTCCTGCACTCCCGGTGGTGCCGACAGACGCGTCTGTAGTTGGACGTGGGACCTAACACGAACTTAACCTCCCCCGGCTGCAGAAGAACCCGGGGATTGCGGTCTTCGAGGGAGCAGCTGTGGTTCCTATGGGGGAAAGGAGGGTGGACTTCAGGCAAGGAGTGCATACAGTGTCGGCCCCTCAGCTCCTGATCGCCGTTGGCCGTGTTGACGTAGGTGTGCGACTGCAAGGAGAGAAGCAGAGGGACAGTGAAAGGAGAAGAGACCAGAGCAAAGCAGCTGCCAACAGCCGAGAAACCAACAGGAACAGGAAATTTTTCAGTGGCTGATCAAGCAGGAGGTGATGAAAAAATTACAGAAGTTGAGAAGATTTTGGGAAGCAGAACACAAAAGCCATTTCTGGATTTGCGGGCTGAAGGAGAGACAAAAAAAGAGTCCAACTGCAGAAGATAAACATCATCTACTTCACGCTCAGAACAAGCAGCAAAGCCACTTGCAAACCATTTCCTTGAGCAGCTTACGCTGGCGATACTGCAGCGCTCACACCTACCTAGGTTTCTCTGGTAATGGTTGAGACAAGCTGGATTCCGTAGGGAAAAATCTTAAATTCTAGAACCATGAACAGAGAGCTGACCATCAAAAATAAAAATAAAAGTTGTTTGAGCTTCCGTATGCAGCTGCACATGAGTTTAAGGGTTGCAGCAATAGCTGACACATGAGGCAACGTGACTTGGGCTCACAAGGTAAGTGCTGCTGTTAAATAATCGCCACGCAAATACTCGTGGATGAAGGAAGCCAACTCAGCCTCAACTGAGCATCTGCTCTAGTGAAATGTCACAGAGCAGAAGTCTCCGAGAGCAAAACGAAGCACAAGAGAAAAAAACAGGATGACAAGGTATGAGGATCCCCTGAGGTTTGCTGGAGCAAGAGAAACCTAGAATTGCACAGGACTGCTGGCAAAACAAGCTGCTTGTCCATCGCTTCCAGAATTTAGGACACCCAGGTTTACCTGCTCATCAGGCCCAATAAGGGGATGAGTAGAGTCCTCGCCCACAGAAGAATGCCTCAGGCTGCTCACGGAGGGGTGGCGGGCTGCAGGATAGGAGAGGGTTTCTCCAGGGAAGCTGTGAAATCCGTTGGGAAATCCTGGGACGGTGTACCCCAGACCTGGGAGAGATTCAGGACAGAGAAGTATTAGAGCATTGATTTGGTACAAAATAGGGTTGACTTCATTTTTTCAGTAAGCTTCACTGCACCCTGTAAGTCAGAATCAGCCTGTCTGGGGAAGATCCCTTCGATGAAGTGCCCAGTATAAATACAAGGGCCAGGCCCTCTTGTTGACATCTATTTAAGTCACTCCTAAAGGAGACAGGAATTGAGCAAATCCAAATTCTTCCAGATATGGTGTCCTCTAGAAACCATCCTATCCTTGTAGGTGCCTCTTAAAAAAGGCCCCTTGGCAGCGGTTCAGATGAAAACCAGCTGAAGGGTGACAACTCAGTTGACTATTTGAAGGGCTTTTTGTTGCCGTTTCCTTGGAAACAAAACACCACATCGCAGACAAGCAGGGCCTTAAAATAAACACGCTGCACGGGGCACACGTGGGCATAAAGATACAGGTCAGCAGTGAGGCAGCGTGTGGGGGAGATCCATAGGCTGCAAAGGGCAGTTTCACACAAGCAACTGCAGACATCGCCCACATCTCTGTGCTCCCCCCTTTTGAAGGACAAGGGAGCACGTCTCTGTGATCCCCCCAACTGAAGGAGCCTTACTGTTGGGTGCCTGGGGGGTCTGGGAGAGCTCCCGCTCCGTGGGGTGACTGTTCCTGGTGATGACAACGGGCTCTTCCACTACATTAATGCTGTTACACTGCATCAGGTCCTGAAGGAGGTTAAAGATCTCCTCTGCTCTGGAACACTTGAAGGCAAAAATCCCTGCAGAGTAACGAAGGGGAGGGTCAGAAAAGCAAGAAAGCGATTCTGCTTTAACAAGAGCAGATGTTATTCCCGGCTCTAAACAAACAGGAAACTCCGATTTCTTTTGCGGTGTTTTAACACAATCAACCCCCAGCCAGAGGAAAATACCCAACAACTCTGTGGATTATTGTATCAACAGAAATACAGCACCACCACTGCCGTCTGACCAAATGGGGCATTATTACAAGAAAGACAGCGAGCATCCCAGTTAGCTTCAGAGGATCAGTCCCACGGGAGCAGAGGCGTGAAAGGGACAGGCAAACCGGTCTCCTTTCCTCTCTAATCTTCTATTTTAACTCACTTAGCACCCAGTCCAGTTCTCATTACCAAGGGAAAGTCTATCGATTGCTGGAAGCCGAATTGGGCCCTGTGGAGCGTGGACAAGAACATCCTATTTCAAAACTGTACGGAATTAAACCGTGTCCCCCCAAACGAGCAGCCCAAAGCAGAGCCGGTGTGGGCAGAGTTAACCAATCCCAAGCTGGCAGGCACACACACGCACAAAAGCCATAGCAACGAAAACGGCATGGCAACAACAGCTGCTACCCCCAAAGAATAACATTTTTTAAATTCTGGCAAAAAAATTAGCTATATCTGCCTTATATAAGGTGTGGAGCAGCATCAGGAAGGAATCCTCCAAATAAAATTAACTAAGCCGCATAAATCCTACAAGGAAGGGAGAAAGCTCATCGAAACACATCACCTTCACTCTCATTTCTGTCTGCTTTAAGACTGATGAGCAAGTACGTGCCTGCTAAAAATTTCTGAAGACACGAAGTGCTTTATCACCACTACCTGGACCTAAACAAAACCCAAACACACGGAGGGCAGAATCACCGCTCTGCATCCTGCAAAAGGCAACCCAGAAACCGAAGACAAGCAATTCCCATCGCTGGCAACTGATAAGCACGTGCCTCCAGGAGAGGAAAACCCCAGTTCCATAAATATCAAAAAGGAGCATACGGCACTACAGATTTGTGCAGTGCCTCACACAGACACCGAGCAGTCACGTGGAGTCCTTCTGGATACGAAGGGAGTTTACAAACACATTAATAGAATGAGGAAACAAACTTTTCTTTCCCAGAGATGCAGATGCCAAGAAAACGTTCAGCTCTTTAAAAGCAAGAGAGACAGACTGGTAAAGGAACGAACAGGCACCATTGTAATACTGGAGTCTATTCCCAGCGCTGCTGATGACTTGGCATGTGCTCCCGGGTGACTCACTTCCCTTCTCTGTGCACAGCATCCCCGTGCATAAAAATCAGTAAAACGTAAAACTCCTTTCCCTCTACATTACAAAGTGCTGCCAGACACAAAACGCAAAGCATTAAGTGGAACAAGGCAGAGAGAATGCACCAAGAAAAACAAAATGTACTCAAACAACTGTTGCTACTGATGTGTGTTTGGCAGCTCTGGAATAAGTGAACCCTAAGAGGGTCCTGCAGAAAGGTGCAGGTGATGCCCTTTTGCTTTACCCTTGGAGTGAAAAGATGCTTAACAAAGCTTCAGTCTTGCAAAAATCACCTTCTAGCTCCTAAGGAAAGAAGTCCAGCAACCCCCCCTGCTGCAGCTCTGCATGGTTTGGTACCGGAGCCCAGAGCTGACAGCGTAACCAACATCTTCTCTGACATTAAATACACCCCATCCAAGCGCTCCAGGCTGCTTCACCGATTACCTCATGAGACCAGTGCAGCAGCAAAACGAGACCATTAGATTTATACCCAGGTCCTGAGCCACAATGTTGTTCTCATTAGCGTTTTAATCAGGAGTATTAACTGTACGTGCATGCACACTCCGGTGTTCTGGGGGAACAGAGGTTGCAGAAGAACCTGTTGATTCATTAGATGCAGGAATTTGGGAAGACACAAGCATCAGCTCACTCCAGCTGCCCAGCAACAGAAACCTCAACGCTCCTTCCTCCAGAAACCTCCACACTCACCCTGCCCCGTCTGGCAGCGACGACCGCTCTCGAAGGAGAAGAGGTTGGAGTCGTAGCCGTAGCGGCGTAAGCAGAGGTAGGGCCACCTGACAGCATCTCGCTTGTGAGTGTGCAAGATGAGCTCCGTCTGCGTCAGCTCCATAATCCCAGATCCCAGCTCGTTACCTTCATCATCCACGTTCGTTACCTGCAGAGGCCACAGCAGGAGACTCAGGACATTGGCATCAAAAAAAAAAAAAAAAAAAGCCCACCCACAAGGATACTGTAATTCCCATGGATTCCCCTTTTGTTTACTGAGATGCCTTTTTCTCAGCTGAGAGCACGAATTCATCGCTGGCAGAAGGCGCCAGGCCGGCAGCCCTGGAGACTGTGCGCTTGGCAGTCCAGCTGATGTGTCTCAGCACAGACGCTGGAACGCAGCCCTGAGCAATAAAAGGTTTCTCTCCGGTTCCCCATTTCCTTGCTCAGGCTAAATCTCAGCGCAGAGGCAATTTCTACTGCAAATACAAACATATTTGCAGCAGAGGTTGCTTAAGGAAAGGCGGGGGGGGTGGGGAGGGGGTGGAAATAAAACCCAAACCAAAACTATATATCTGCAAATCTCATCAAATAAAAGTCTCCTCTGCAGAGCAGAGGTTTTCTTTCCTTTCGTGCCTGGAGTCCAACCCACGCTGGGCTTTGCTAATAGTCGGTGCTGTCACAGACTCTCTGATGGGGATGACGGTGCAATACTTACCTTAAATTTGGTGGGATGGTTGTCTGGGATGCTGTCTCTGCACAGACAACTGCAGCAGCTCCCCATGACGTCAGGATAAGAGGTAATCCCTGGGGAAAGGACACAAAACAGGGGACAATCATATTTTCCAACCAACTCCTCCTGCCCTCTCCAAACACGCAGCATTTACAGCCTGTGTCATCCTCCATCCCCCTGCATGTGGCCCAGTGGGTTTGGATGTCAAATTCTTCAGTATATTCCTCGATAAATGGACATTGTACAATATAAGGCTTGTTAAAAAGAACGGCTTTCTTACCATTAGGCAATTGTTGGATTTTTTTGGAGGAGTGAGAAGAAATTCCCACTACTGTCCCTCTACCTCCTTCGGGACTTCATGGTAACCAGGTGTCAGTCACCTCAAACACAAGCGGAATGGTCCCATCTTCCACCTGACAAAGAGAACACAATTAAACAAAGTTAAAAACCAGAGAAGTATAAGAAGCAGGAGGGGGGAGGGGTGTGTGTGCCTGGAGTTCTCTTCAAATATCAGCCTTGTAATTTCTGACAAAAAAAAAAAAAAAAAAAATACAGTCTACAGCTAAAAAAAAACCCACCCCAAAATAAGTGATATTTTACTTCTTGGCCTTACAAGATCCTACACAGGAGTGGACAAATAAAACACCACAGTAATACTAAATGGCTGAGGGCAGTGAGGATACGAGGAATCACAGGCATCTGCTGCTTAGGAATGCGAAGGTACCTTCACTCGACGGAAGGTCCTTAAGGGTCAGAGAACCAGCAGCCTTTAAAGCAAGTGAACACAGCTGCTGTTCTACTCTGGGCTAGGAAAAGTAACAAATGCCAGAAAACACAAAAACCCCGCTATCTGACAACAGTCAGCAGGATCGAGCAGGCAGGAGTTGCACATGCCTAGTAGTGAGAAATACCACTTGTCTTTGATGCGAAGTTAAAGGACTCCACACCCGCTCTAGGGCAGGGGATTCAGCAGCAGATAACACGAGAGGATGGCATGTTTTATTTGGCGAGAGCAGGAGCTAACAATCTCTTCATCTGAGGCGTGAGACAATAAAGCCATACGGATAACCAGCTTGGCACTGGAGCAGTAAATAAAATGAAAAGGCTATTGGAAACCTCGCACTCTGCCGTGCCAGAATCTGCCTCACCAGTCGCTCCAAATTAAACAATGAATCACGGAATCGCATCTCGGTGCAAACCCACGTCGCACAGTTGCCCTCAGGCTCCCTCGCGGTGCGGAGGGAGAGGGAAGAGCCAGCGGTGAGCTGACCGAGGGGTCCCATTTCATTTTTTTTTACACCAAAACAGAACCTAAATCACCTTCCACTACAACCTTCACTTTGTCCCCTGCAGAATTCCCTACCACATCCTAACCCTGCAAAATTCTACTGAAAGGGAACGCTTCCTTTTGAGCAAGCTGAAGGAGCTCGGGCACAATTCAAGCCACCTGCCCTCCTGCACATACCCCTCACCCCTAACAGTAACACCACCACACGTTCCCTGTTCAACGCCGCATCCTGCTTGAGCCATCCTATTTGTTTTTCTAGACTCAGTATGGATTTACTCCCCGCTGACCTTACAGGCTTTGATCTATAATTTAGCAATAGAACCCTCTCCGCTTCATCTAATCTGGTCACCGGGGGCCTTGTCCTCTAGTGTCCCTGCCCTCCTACTCCCAGCTCATCGATTCCCTCAGTAAAAAAAAAATCTGGCAGAAAACATGTTACCTTTGCCCCCTCTTTCTTCTTTATTCCTCTCTCCCTCCGGTGCTCCTTCCACCCACCTCTGTCTAAACTGCGAGGGGGTTAGGTTGAAGTGCTGTTGCCTATCCCAAACAGATATTATGGTCAGAACTGAACAAACAAGCAAAAAAAAAAAAAAAACCAAAAACAACTTTGTGAGCTCCCTGAAGGCTCCCTCGGGCCTCCCGCCACTCCTCGCTGTTGAATATTTCAGTGGCATCCCTTTCACGCAGACACGGAGGCTCTCAAGAAGACTCTGGTGTTTTGCTCAGCGCTTCCCACACGCACCTTTCCGACGTCAGTTTGCCTGTTCAGAGCCTTAACTCGACAAGCCAAACACTCCGATAGTACAATACGCCTCCCTGCGAGCGAGAGCACGTGCCTCCTAAGACCAGCAGCCCCATCCTCCCCTCCAGTCCCCCCCCCCACCTCCCAGGACCCAAACTTAAATCCTCCTCAAATCTTCGCAGCCCTCCTTGGCCCAGTCTCCAGACCACAGCTCACCTCTCCCGGGTCGTTCGCTCCCCTCCCAAACCCTCTGCTCCCAAAGAGGCTCCATCCGTACCCCCCCCAGCTTGCAGAACACCCTTCCTGCCTCCGTGCTCCAAGCAATCCCTCGAAACCCAGCACCGAACGTGAGGGTCCACCTAATCCCAAAGGACCAGGGCACCCCAGCATCGCCGGGTCCCAGCACGACGGCCCCGCGCACGGACACCTCGCGTGGAAATGCACATGGCCCCACACCAACCCACTCCTGACAGGGGGCAACGGACCCACCGCCCCCAACAAACCAGCACGGGAGGGAGGAGAGGGGCTGCAGGGGAGCACCGCCGGGGGCAAGAGGGGCTGCTGGCAAGGAGAAGGGGCTGGAGGGAGGAGGAAGGGGCTGCTGACAAGGAGAAGGGGCTGGAGGGAAGATGAAGGGGCTGGAAGGAGGAGGAAGGGGCTGGAGGGAAGATGAAGGGGCTGGAAGGAGGAGGAAGGGGCTGCTGACAAGGAGAAGGGGCTGGAGGGAAGATGAAGGGGCTGGAAGGAGGAGGAAGGGGCTGCTGACAAGGAGAAGGGGCTGGAGGGAAGATGAAGGGGCTGCTGACAAGAAGGGACTGGAGGGAGGAGGAAGGGGCCTGCACAGCCCGTGGGGACGGGGGGCATGGCGAAGGAGGGGGATAACAGGGAAGGAGGGGGATAACGGGGAAGGAGGGGGATAACGGGGAAGGAGGGGGATAACGGGGAAGGGGGTGCAAGGGGGCGGCCGGGGAGCGCGGAGGGGATGCAAGGGGACAGCGGGGAGGGGGGACAAGGGGTCGGAAGGGAGGCAGGGGGCAACGCGGGCGGCCCCGGGCCGAGGCGCGGTGCCGGTGCTGAGGGAAGGCCCGGGCCCGAGGGTCGGTACCTGAGGCGCTGCCCGGCTCCGCCATCCGGGAGCTGAGGCCCGGGCCCCCGCTGCCGGCCGGCCCCCGGCCCGGCCCGTCCCCTGCCCGGCCCGCCGGGTCCGGGCTCGGGCTGGGGCTCGGGGACCGGGTGCGGGTCGGGCCCCGCCAGCGCCGCGTCCCCCCAGCCCGGGCCGGGCCCGCCGGGAGCAGCGAGTCCGCCGGCCGCCGCCTAGAGCGTCGCGGGCTGGGAGGACCCGGCCGGGCAGCAGCGCGGCCGCCAGGGGGCGCGCCGGGTCCGCGGCGCCACGGCTGCCAGGGGGCGGGGCCTGGGAGGGGGCGTGGGCGTGGCGAGGGGCGGGGCCAAGGCGGGGGTCCGGGGGGGGCCAGGCAATGTGCTGGGGGATTTGGGGAACAGCGGGGGGGGCTAGGGACGGGGTTCTGGGGCATCGGGGGAGTCAAGGGGTAGGAGGTTCTATTGGGGGGGGTCAGTGGAGGGGATTGGAGGGGTCTGGGGCTGGGGGGCTCTCTAGGGGGTCAGTGGAAGAGGATTTGGGGGGTCCAGGGCATCAGTGGGGGGGGATTGGAGGGGTCTGGGGCAAGGGAGATGCTCTGGGAGGGTCAGAGGAAGAGGATTTGCGGGGTCCAGGGCATCAGTGGAGGGGGATTGGAGGGGTCTGGGACTGGGGGGTGCTCTAGGGGGTCAGTGGAGAGGGATTGGGGGTATCTGGGGCAGGAGAAGGTGCTGGGGGTGCACTCTGCCCCCATTCACAGCATCCCTGTGCGCCACCCACCCCAGTTCCACCAGTATCAGAGCACTAAAAAACAGGACGGTGATGGCAGCTCAGTGCTGGCGTCGCACTGATGCAGCCCTGCCCTTTCCATCGGGACGCTGCCGGCCGCACGCCGGTCACTCGCCAGTGTTTTGGCAGCAGGGAAGCCCAGCGGGCCAGTGTCCTGCCCATCACGCGTGCACGCTCGTCCGGCGCCCGTGGGGGACCTCGTGGTGTTTCCAGGGCGGTGGCTTTGGTGGAGCGGTGGCTGGTCCCACCTCGGAATGCCCTGAGTGACCCATCTGTCCAGTCTGAGTCCCTGTGCTCGGCTGGGCTCCTAAATGAGAACTTTGCCCGTTGATTTTTCTGCCATGCAGAGCGTGGGGAGCACAAGCGGCAGCCGTTTCGGAGCCTGGGCTGGGAGCTGGCAGCCGGGAGGAGCTGGGGGGGGGCCACCACCACCGGGTGGTACAAAGTCCATAGCAGCAAACAGGTCAAGATAAAGCTTCGGAGACCAACCTCCCACCAAAGCCAAACAGTGGATTAACTTCCACGGTGCAGATCTAAGACCTTAAAGGGTCCCCAGGGAATTACAGCGCTGCTTCGACAGCCCAGAGGGGACCCCTCTGCGGGGACACGGAGAGCGGCAGCCTGAGGAGATCCTCGCCTGCCCCTTCTCCTTTTCCTCCTGCTTCTTTCCCTGCCCAGGTGATTTTGCAGAGATATGAACCACCAGTGAGCACTGCAATAACCCGTGCACCAACATCCCCCTGCCCGGCCTCTCCCAGCAGTGCCACTGTCTCTCCGTGGAGCCTGGCCACCTCCTCTGACAAATTACCACCGATTTACAGATTTAAACTGCAGCCCCGACCCTGGTCCCGGGGACCTACATAATGCATAAGCCACCTGCACCCCTTGCAGCTCCCAAGAGAGCCCCAAAACAAGACGCAGCTCCTGGGCAGCGAGGTGCTCAGACCACACGGGTGGCAGAGGTCTGGTCCAGTCCCTGTAGACGTGGGGTTTTGGGGGGATGCTGCGTCTTTGACCCATCCCCAAAGACACATCAGCAGGCAGGAAAATCTTGTGGCATGTGAGGAATACACAGAAATACAACAAAGAGACTCTGCCTCGCGTCGGAGACTCTGATAAATTTTACCCTGACTCTTGCTGGAGCGCAATTGCCGCAGCCAAAGCCGGTTTGAATGGCTTTTAGGAGACTCGTCAGGTGTTGAGGGCTTGGGAAAACTAGGACATCCTGACTTGCCTCTGGCTAACTCCTTTGTGAGAGCCCAGCCAAAGTTTCTCCACCTCTAAATTGGGGTGTAATGACACTTCCCCTCTTTCATGAAGCTCCGACTCTTTCTGATCTAGGTAGGAAAATAAATCACCGCGCAGGATCATAAAAGCCATCAAAACGGCAACCTGGGGTGAACTGAGCCGCAGATGGAGGGAAGGGTGCGGACGCCCGGAAAATGAGAGGTAGCGAGAAAAACAGATGTCATCTAGAGCTCATTCCCCTGTAGGGTTAATGTACACCCCCCCCCTCCGCCATCCTTTGCTCTTCCCCTCCCTGCCCGCCGCTGGGAGTCCCTGCCATTGGCTGTCTCTGTAGGTTTAGGCTAAAAAGCCTGTAATTAGGACCCCGGCTGACACAGATCCAGTTTCCTGGGCAGGCAGATTAAAAAAAAAAAAAAAAAAAAAAAAAAATAGAAAGAGAGAGAGAAAAAAGCTGTTTCCCTGACTGAGCTTGGATGTTTTCCTTTCGCTTTGCGAAGTTTTCCCTGCTGAGCCTCCATTCCCTCGCCTCCTCCGGAGCAGGGCGGGACGGCGGCGGCCGGAGCGGGGCTGGAGCGGGCGGCGGAGCCCGGAGCGGCGGAGCCCGGGTACCGGAGCGCGGGGAACGGGCAGGTAGGTGAGGCTGGAAAAGTTTTCCTGGGGTCGGTTCTCCGAGCTACGTGCTGAGCTGGGGGAGAAGGCGCTTGGGAGTCGAGGGGAGGGGGGCACCGGGGAGTCCCGTCCGGGAATTGTTGGAAGGGGAAGGGGAGGCGAACGCGGGGAGAGGGAGGGTTTTTTGGCTGTTCTTCTCCGGGAGAAATAAATTGGGGGGGAGGGGAGGAGAGGCAGAATGGTATCGCTGCCCCTGTGGTCTTATTTTTTGGGAAAAAAGTCCCATGAGAGCAGGAATCAGTGTCTGTTCCATCGTGCCGGACTCTGCCATCCCAGGCTGTGTGGCCACCTCCCGAGCGGGCAGGTGCCATGGGCACGGGACTGGCAGGGCTGCCCACCTCCCTCCACCAACGAGGGTCTCCAGGAAAGGGTGCTAGCTCCATCATCCCTCCTCCGCCCGGGATTTGGTGGGAATGGGTTGTTTTGGGGTTGGCGATGGAGCTTTCCACTGGAGGTGGGTGGGCTCCGTCGCAGCCCGACGTGTCAGGGTGAAACCCAGTGGCCTCAGGGGACAGGAGGGGTGGCGGGTCTTGGTTTGTACCCATAGATGTACAAATGGCTGAGTTATGGCAGGTTAATGGGTTACTGCTCCCCATCAAGCCGGAGCAGCCGGCCACACGTGCGCTCTCAGGATGGGCAAAAACACTAAAGAAAAGCCCTTAGCAGCACACACATCCCCCTGTGAGCAAACAGGCCACAGCGTCGGCCACAGTCCCCTACGGTGCCATGGAGCCGTATGGCAGAGCAGGATGCTGAGACACCCCCCCCCAATCATCTGGGGGGCTGTGCTGCCCCTTTCCCTCCACACTGCTGGTCCACAGGACAGCTGTACCCAGCCAGCAGCACCCAAGTGTTGCTCCACCTCGTGCCATCGCAGGTCCAAAAAGCCACCGCGGGCTCCTTGGTGAGACAGGCTCCAGCCTGGCTTGGGCTGCGCTGCAGGACGAGCTGCTCCGGCTCGCCTTGCCAGACCTCAGCTTATCTCACCCCAGAAGAGGTGCATCTTTATGGCTCTGCATCTTTATTTCCACGTAGCTTCACTGCAGCTGTGTTGACGGGAGCTCAAGCGAAAACAGGTTATCCTGTGGGTGAGGTGGTGAATAACAGAGCTAAGCCCCTGGAAGCTGCCAGTGGTTTTGGGCGCTTGAAAGGGGATCTGGTCTTTTGGGTGACGGTGAGCTGTTGTGGTTCCTCAGGGTTGTGGAGCTGGGGAGTGTTTGGTGCTTCTGAAAAAACAGGCTAGAGGGGTCTGAAAGTGGGTCTTCTACGATGGAGAAATGACTTCTAGAAAAACCAAAGGCTGTGGCAGAGATGCAGATCAGCCCCTGGCCGTGCTGGGAAGAGGGAGGCTGCGCTGAATGCGAATGGGCCGGGGTGGCCGCGCTGCAAGTTAATGTGTGACCTCGGCAGGAGAAGGCTGGGAGCCCACACGTGCTCCCGCAGCCAGCTGGAGACGGGGGCTTCTCTGGGGGAGCCAAATAAAATGAACGTTCCTGTGATTTTTAGCTTCTTGTACCCAGGGAGCTGCGACTGCTTCGCAAAGGGTTGTAGCTACTGTGGGAAACGTGCTCAGGGCAGGAAGGGGGATCCTCTGGGGCTTCCAAGCCAGGCAGTGCCAGCACTGGGACCGGAGTCTGGGTGGCCATTTGAAGCCACGCTAGCACCAAAAGGCTGCGAGTGGGCAGGGGAGCTCGGCAGGGACATTGCCCATCTTTCGGGGAGCTCAGGGGAGATGAGGAATCACAGTCTGGAGGAGCTCCCATTGGCAGGACGAGAGGCTTTTAAAGCAAAGGCAAATGACAACCAGTGGCACTCAGCCTGCCCAACTGGTACCTCAAATGTTCCTTCTCTGAGGATGCACCTCCAGTGCTCAGGTCTGCGCTGGCAGGGAGGAACGGCTCCCCAAAGCCTCCTCCTGCCACCTCCCCCTGACACCTGGTCCAGGCTCTCCTGTCCCCATTTTTGAGGGCAGGAGCAGGCTTGGAGCATCCCTGTATCCCTTTGCAGGCCAGCAGGGAAGGGCAATAGCAGGAGTGCCTGGAGGCGGCGAGGGAGGGCAGGAAGGAAGAGGGGACAGGGATAGGGAGCAGAGGAGACGGACCTGTTGGGGCTGCCTGGCTCCTTAGCATGGGAGGCGCATAACGCTGTCACCGTCTGGGGTTAATTACAGGGACTTGTCTACAGCCCAGACGGCTGCCAGCCGGCGTAATCACATCAAACCGGGCTGGGCTGGGCTCTGCAGCACGAGCCCCACGGATTCAGAGCAGCCAGGAGCCCTGCCCTCTCCACTCTCCCCCCAGCATCACCCCGCTGGGCTCCCTGCTGATGGCCCTGGGACAAGGTGCCCTGTGCACCCTGCCACGGAGCTGGGGCCACGCAGGCACCAGCAGCTCTGCAGAGCATCAGAGGGGTCTAATTACAGCAAAGCCCCAACAGATTAGACAAACGCAGCTTGGAGGCTTAATAAGCCCAGCACAGCCCAGGACTGCCACCCACCTGCCTCAGAGAGGGAAGAGCGGAGACACTTGTTACCCAGACAGGGCGGCAGCAGAGCTGGGACCCGTCACTGAGCCCACGGAGGTCCCCGTTCAGCATCCCCAGGGACGCACACGATCCTCTCGCGCAGACGTAGAGCCAAGGCTGGTTACTGGCCCAGCATCAGCGGTGGTGGAGTGATCCTTCACCACATCAGCAAGGCCAGGACCCTCTTTGGGCTGCAGATACACAGAAATGGGCCAGATGATTTCATCGCTATGCAGGTCCCAGAGCTGAGCACAGCTTTAAAAGCACTGCACAGCCAGCCCTGCCGTCTCCCCAGACTAACCCCAGGGCTGGCAGACCCCAAGCCCCAGGAAGGAGCAAGCAGCCCTTTTGCTTTATCCCGCTGATTAGCCGATCTGCAGTGTTAATCATTGAGCCAGGTGCGTGGAAGGGAAACCTGAGCTGCCCCGGGCTGATCCCACCGCTCCAGAGCTGGCCACATGTGGGTGCAACATCCCGGCACCCCAAGATGCTGTTGTGGAGGGAGCACACTGGGAGCCGGGGCTGAGCCGGGGATGTCGAAGCTCTTTAGCGGGAGCTGTGGGGATGCGGCTGCTGGTGCTGACCAGGATGGCTCTGACGGGATGGGCCGGGGGTGGGGGGAACCAGACATGGAAAAATACCATCCCAGTGCGAAGGAGTGAACTGGTCGTGGTGGTGGCAGTGATGCAGGAGGACCTACGTGCGTGGCCTGGGGGTTACCACCCCTCAATCCTCAGCCTGAGCCCGTGCCAAGCCTCTTGCTGTATAAAACACTTTCCAAAGTGGTTGGTCACTCCACAGTGGGGACTGGGGTGCATCCAGGGGTATCCTGGGGCCGTTTGGTTGCAACGCTGGGACTTGCCCCAGGAGCAGCGACTCAGCTCCATCCCACCCACATCCCACCCTCGCTCCCCACGCTGGGCAGGAAACACGGGCAGAGGGTGTCGGGCTCTGGGCCGGTGTCCAGGGAGCCCCAGCAGCCACCGCATCGCCATCTCGCCTTTGTTTTGGAAAGCCAAGCCAGGAAGGAAGCGAGCGGTGAAAAGCGCCGCGTGGGGAGGAGGGGACGGGACCGGACGGGTTTCCACCGCGTAACCATTAGCCAGGAGAGGTGGTGGCGGCTGGGTGAGCCGGCTGCCCGGGCAGGAACAGCCGCTCAGGGCAGAACAATAGCAGCCCGAGGGGAATAAATTATTTTCCACTGAATTGGGCTAGACCTCGGTCTCCTCCCACTGCCCTGCTCGGGGACAGGCCACTAGATGAGGGATTAGCAAAGGACTGGCATCTTCCAGGGAAAATCTCCTGCTGCGGGTGAGCAAAAGGCTGGTGGTTTCACAAAACCCCTTCCAGCTTGAGCACGGACACTCGGGGTCTTCCCTGCCTGGCTTCAGGCCATCACCATCCCGTCAGCACCTCCTGCTCAGCAGATAAAGCCCCAGCCCTGCCAACCCCTTGGTGTGGGTTTGCAGAGAAAGGAGCAGCCCCCAAAAGCCCTCAGACTTCAGTGGTTCAGCCAAGGGTCTCAAGGTCGTGGTGGTGCTGAGCATCATCATCCCAGTGGGACCTGCCCTGGGGTCCCTCCCCAGGACGAGGGGCTGCTTGTCCTGCTGCCACGTGGAGACAGGTCCGAGCTGGGCAGATGGGATGATACGTGTCCCGAGGACGGACCCCCTGCTCCACACCTTGCCGAAGGTCTCACCACCTCTGCTCCTCTCTTCTCAGCTCATGTCCCTGCCGAGCCCCGCATGGCCCCAGCGAGACGAGCCTCCCTCCTGCGGCACCGCCACCGGCCTCCCGCCGGCCTCCTCCGACAGCGACTCCGGCTGTGCCCTGGAAGAGTACCCGGAGCCCTCCGCGGACCCCGCTCCCCCCGAGGTGGGCAGCACCCCGGCTCTCCCAAGGCTCCCTTTGCAGCCCTGTGGGTGCCACCCATGGGTGGTACCTGCCGCCCTGGGATGAAACAAGTGTTTTAGCAGCCTCAAGCAATGCAGCTTAATCCCCCTAAAAAATCTTCTTGTGTTTCTCTCTCCCGTGCGACACCCCAAGGTCCCGGTGTGCTTTGGCACCCACTCACCCCAGGACCCATCCTCTCCCACCGACAGGATCCGTCTCCGCGCCAGAGCCCTCCTGCAGCAGCTGCCCCCTCAGGACTGCGATGTAAGACACCTCTTTGTTGGGTGCTGCCCACCCTGGGTTTCGCCCACCGTGCACCCCCCTGACCCCCACCTCCCCACGCAGGAGCGGTACTGCCCCGACCTGGCAGAGGAGGAGAGGAGGCAGCTACGAGCATTCAGCGCCCGGCGGAGACGGGAGGCCCTGGGGCAGGGGCTGGCGTGTCCCGTGCCAGGTCCCTGCCATGGCTGTCCCTGCAAGAAGGTGAGGAATCCCCCCTCCTGGTACCAGGCAGCACCCGTTCCCCAGTGGGGACCCGTCCCCAAAAGCCAGCCTGACCCCAAACCCCACATCCCTCTGCCTTGCAGTGCGGCAGGAGGCTGAACAAAGGGGACCCGGGGATTTCGGCAGCCCGGCTGGGGGACCAGTTCTGGCACCCGTCCTGCTTCTCCTGCCACTTCTGCCACCAGCCCCTGGTGGACCTCATCTACTTCCAGCAGGATGGGAGGATCTACTGCGGCCGGCATCACGCCGAGCTCTTCCGACCCCGCTGTGCCTCCTGCGACCAGGTGGGTGCCAGGCAGGGGAGAGGCTTTTTTCTCCCTTTTGCTGTTGTTAAAAGCTCCTGAGCTTGGCCAAGACCTGCTGGTGGACAGGAGGAAAGGTTCCTTTCTGAGCTTTGTAGAGAGCCCCATGTCTGCGTTGAGGCGGGGGGGGGGCTCTTCCTCTCTCCTCGGCACAGCAAAGCATCCTTGGGGCTCCTGGTTTTCTAGCTGGGTGCTTAGAGGATGGCTTCTTTCCCCATCTCCAGCTGATCTTCATGGAGGAGTGCATCGAGGCGGAGGGCCGGCGCTGGCACCTGGAGCACTTCTGCTGCCTGGAGTGCGACGTGCCCCTGCGCGGGCAGCGCTACGTGATGAAGAGCGGCCGGCCCTGCTGCCGCGGCTGCTTCGAGACCCTCTTTGCTGAGACGTGCCAGGCCTGCGGGGACCCCATCGGTATGGCCCCCGTCGTCCCCCCACCAAACCCCGGGGCAGGGCGCAGGCGGGACGTGGGCTGGGAGGGCTGCGGAGCCAGAGCCCCGCGGCTCGGGGCGGAGGATGGGTTTTGGCACACGGTGGCGAGGACGGGTTCTGGCACACAGTGGCGGGAAGAGCCTCCCCGTTCACCCATGGTTGCCCCCCAGGTGCTGACAGCGAGGAGGCCACCCACCAAGGGCTCCATTGGCATGCCCGAGCCGCCTGCTTCTGCTGCAGCCTCTGCCGAAAGCCGCTGCGTGGGCAGCCCCTCACCTCCCGCCGCGGCCGCCTCTTCTGCTCCGAGACCTGCAGCCTGGGACGGGATGCATCCTCCACCGCCTCCGACTCCTCCGACTCGGCTTTCGCCTCCGCCCCGTCCCCCGACTCGACGCCCCTCGCCCGAGCCGGCCCCGCCGGCAGGACCGCGCCGGGGACGGGCAGCAGCTCGGTGGCCGGAGGGCGCAGGCAGCGGGTGGAAGGGGCTGGTAGGGATCCTACTGCTCTGCTTGCAACGTGGCGGGAGGGGAGTGGGAGCAGAACCAGGCTCTGCTCAGCCCCTGAGTACTTTATGGGGTACATTGCAGGGATGCAGCCCAAGGAGCCCCCAGCCCACCTCCTGCAGGGCTGGCATGTGGGGTTTGGTTGGTACAAGCCTCCATTGCACCCCGGGGAGCACAAGGGGTTGTGGCAGGCCAGGCTCAGCCTTCCCCTTCCTCACCCATTCTTGTTTTCCTTCTTCCAGAGGCATTTCTGGATCAGGGCCCTGTGCATCCAGCGTTCAGGAGCCTGGAGGACCATGGAGCAGCTGCTAAGGAGCAGAACAGGGATGCTGTGCATGCAGGGACGCTGGGACCACCGGCTGGCCACCCCTCTGGCCTCCAGCCCAGCACAGAGGGTCCCAATGGGCCTGGAGCCTTGGGCCATCCAGTTTCAGGGGGCCCTGACCCCCGAACACCCACAGGCAATGGAAACCCACACTTCCGAGCAGACACGTCCCCTGCCCGACACAGCCCACGGCCGGAGGACATCGACCTGCAGGACATCACGGAGGAGGATGATTCCTGGTGTCCTACCTGCTCTTCATCTTCGGACTCGGAGGAAGAGGGTTTCTTCTTCGGGAAGCCCATCCCCAAGCCCGGGATGAGCTCCCTGGGCAGGGAACCCCTAGGGAGGGCTGGGGGCAGGACGGTGAAGCCACGGGGCAACAGCAAGCACTGCAGTGTGTCCTAGCAGCGGGCACAGGGTGTCCTCGACCGGCACTGCCATCCTGCCAGCCCCTGCCATGGTCTCAACACGTTCCAAGTGCATTTTGGACACAGCCCAAGGCTGGTGGGGAGAAGCCGCTGGGATCCTTCCCCCCGGCAGTTGCTGGCAAAGCGCAGCCTGCAATTCCTGCCGGCCTCTCCCGCAATTAGGAACAGGTAAAGCAGGTAGGGAGCAGAGAGCCGGCCACCCGCACCAGGGCACGGTCTCTGACTCCCATCTCAGACAAGGTGGTAGCGCCGGAGAACAGCCACACGCAGGGGAGGGCAAGTGGGTGCTTAGGACAAGGGCAGCTGCCTGCATCACCCCACTGGGGACCTATGGGGACATCGGGGTGCTGGCCACCAGGGTCGGATCCTTCCCTGGGACACCTCCTCGAAGGATGGGCGCTGTTGCCAGATGCTCTCCATCCCTGGTGGCACCGCGTCCCCCTGCCACCGTGGGGAGAGGATGGGAGGGGACCAGGGGGGAGGCAGCTCTGCTGCTGCTGCAGACGAAGCTCCAATAAAGCTCAGCTGAGACCTGAACCTGAGAGCCAACATGTCTGTCCTGTTCCTCCCCACCCCAGGGTCGTTGCCACCGGAGGGGTGTGATCCCTGGGGGCAGCTGCTGCCCTCTACTGTAGCTGGGGGTCCCCCATAGGGGGTCTGGGATGGGGGCCCACCGTGGGACCCCTCTCCCTGTGGACGTCAGCCCCAGGAGAGTGCGACCAGAGCGATGGCAGAGCAGAGGCTGCAAAGATCACGAGTGGTTTATTTTTTGGTTTAAAACCAAGAACAGTCTCTGGGCTTCGGGGGCACATTCGTGTGAACCAGGAATGGAGCGAGGGGCCAGGGCAGAAGGGGGCTCCCTGCAGCCGCTCTCCCTCCAGTAAAACCAGCTTCCCCCCTTTTGCTGCACATACAAGTCTGGGCAGGGGTAAAGCTAAGCACCCCCCTCCTCCTCCATCTCCAAGAGAGATGGTGGGACTGCACCAACGTGTCCATAGCACCTTGACCTGAGGGCTCAGCACCATCATGAGCACACTGATGTACCAGCACGGCCCTCCATCGCCCCCCAAACCCTGGCTGGCAAGAGGGGCTGTCTGTCCGCTCACCCCAGCGCCCCCTCAGCGGCTGAGGGTGGCCGAGTCGTAGCTGTTGATGAAGTCCTCCAGCTCCTGGAGGTGGTGGATCCGGCCTTGGCGGAGGTTGGCTCTCAGCGCCAGCCCCAGCGCCGCCTCCATGGAGGGCTCCTTCTGCAGCAGCATCGTGGCCACCACCGCGATGGTCAGGCTGAACTGCTGGTACGACTGCAGGGGAGCAGCACGGGGTCAGCATGGGGCACCCCAAAACCTCCCCACCGGCAGCATGCAGCCCTCCAGGGATATTTGTTCCCCCAGGGCTGGTCCACAAACACCCCCCGTGGCAGCATCTGTGCCCCTGCAGAGCTCCCCTGCAGAGCCCTTCTTGCCCACAAGCAACCACCAGCACCAGGAGGGGTTTCTCCCCAGTGACCCCATAACTGCCAAATTCACATCCCCCATGGTTAAAAGGATCCTTGGGCAAGTCCCCCAACCCCATGGCTGGTCTCAGACCCCTGGTACACCTCAATCAAAGGCCACTGGGACTCACCAGCTCGATCTCCTCCTTCCTGGCGAGGACGGCAGCTGAGCGGAGGTCTGTACCAGCCGGGGAGGATGTCAGGAGTGTGGAGCAGAGCTGGTGCCGGCCACCTGCAGCCTGGGTGGTGGAAAAGGCAAGGAAGGGTCAGATACTTCGAAGGGGAGACGGACTGGGCAAGGCTGGGGCCAAACTGGGGCTGCTGGCACCGACTGCCAGCCAGGAACTGGTGACTCTGGGGGGGGACCTGCTGGGACCTTGGCTCCCCGGGGTGCCAGTTTGCCACCCTTTCCCCAGGTGCAGGAGCTGCCCCTTGCCCCCCCACCTCCATCACCACCACCACCCACCACCTCCTGGCAGCATTGCTGCCAAGAGCCCGGCGAGCAGCTTCCTCTTCCCCATTAGGCAGTAATTAAGCTGCTCTGCAATGCTCTCGTTTGCTTCGTTAAAGCTCGAGTCCCGGGGTCGTTCACGCTCCAGCACGCTCTCAAGCCTCTAGTTATTTTTCTGGCCTTCCTCCCAGCTGCCTCCCGTTTATCAGCACCTCCGGCACAGCCGACACCGGGGCTGACACGGGCTCTGCCTCCAGACAAAGCAGCGCTTTAACCCCAGCCCATAATCCTGCAAACAGGGAGGCCAGAGGGATCCCCCTCCGCTGCTCCTGGGCTATGGCAGTATCCCTCAGCCCAGGGCACCTGCCCTACGTGGGAACACCTTGGGGTGAGTCAGGGGGAAGCAGAGACATCCTGACCTCTGTCTCACTGGACCCAGGAGGGTCCTGGGTGCCCGGTGAGGTCTCTGGTGGGGCACAGATGTCGGAGCTGGGCTGGCTGGGCTGCACGTCGGGCTCCACGGTAGCTCCCGGCAGGACCTGTGAGTTTTTGGGTGGCCAAAGGCCACCGAGAAGCTGTGGGAGAGAAAGTGGTTGGAGAAGGAAAGCAGCGGCCACGCAGAAGCCAGGGGAGCCAGCGCTGCTAGCGCACTCCCACCCACAGCAGCGGCCTTGGTGGGCTCTGTTCTTGGGGGGGGACATGCTGAGACCCACCCCATCGCAGGCATCTTCTGCCTTGGCTTCTCTGGCACCACTCAGCAGGTGCTGCCATCCCTGGGAGCCTGGGCAGAGCTCAGCACCCACTTCTCCAGCGGAGCCAGCCGCTGTGTAGACGCTCTCGGCGGGCTCCGGAGGGGCTGTCGGAGTGTGGGGATGTGACCCACCACCCGCGCCAGCCTTAGGGACGCTTTGGCTGCAGGGCTCTACCTGTGCAAAGCATTACAAGATGCATTGCAGAGCCCACGGCAAGGGGTGGCTCCCCTCAGGCAAGGGGAAAAAAGGGGGTGCAAAGGGGACTGCAAGCTCCCACCTCCCCTGGGAACTAATTTTAGGTGGGAAGAAGAGCTGCTCGTACCTCAGGGTGCTCCTCTGTCCCGGCAGAGCTCTCCTCCGGCGAGGCTGGCTCCATTTCCGAAGCAGAGGGACTCTGGCCACGGCTGCCCGAAGGTTTCTGCTCGGCTCCCGGCTCGACCTGGGGACACGCAATGGCGTGAGGCTGGGACACGTGTCTATCCTGGGGAGAAGAGCTGGGGGACGGGACGGACTGGGCGCTAAAACCCAAAGGAAACCACGGGGCTTTGCAGCCCCAGAGAAGAGACAGGAAGATGTCCGTGCCTGGCATAGAGACAGCCAGGTGAAGAGCGAAAGGGCTGGATGAGAGAGAGAAGGAAGATGTTACACTGGCTGAAGAGACCCTGAGCTGGGTGCCTCCAGGGGTGCGAGCGTCCCTGCCTGTCCCCAGGAGAGAGGTGCTCTCCTACCGGCATCGCTCCTGCTGCCTGCTCCGGTTCCGCAGCCTCTGTCATAGCCCCAGGATCAACAGCTGGTCCGGGGGGCTCTGGGACCTTCCCACTCTCCACCGGTGGGCCCTGGGGGAAAACACGCTGGATTAGGGACATGGCAGCACTGCGTGGGGCTCAGACCGTGCAAACTCGGGTCACTGCTGGATGCTGGGGTGGGGGGTGGGGGGTAAAAACCCACAACCTGAGCCATCTCCTCGCTGCTCTGTGAGCCATCTTTGCAGGAAATAAGTGGCCGGGGAGGATCAGGGTGCTGTGGCTCGTCTTTGGCCCCTGGCCGGCTGGTCGCAGAGCGGGATGGAGATGACCTTGAGGATGGATGATTCCCTGAGGAGGGAGAAACACAATGGGAGCGACTGCTGATGAGCACTGAGGACATGCTGGCGAGCAGGCATGGGTCCCCTCACAGCCCAGTACAGGGTCAGCACAAACCTCTGGAGGACCTGGGACGCGGGAGGTGCTGGACAAGGGTTGACTTATGACGGCCACGGTGAAGATGTCGGTGTTTCCTACCCAGGCCATGATAACACCAGGACGGGAAGCCATCCTGGAAGCCACCTTGCTCCCTGCAAGAGCAAAAGCAGCCCCAGGGGGAGGGAATTTAGGCTGGAAGGAATCTCATGTGCAAATTCTCCCACCCTGAGTAGGGCCAGCTCCAATGCTGCATCACCCCTGTCCCTGCTGGCCACCCCACAGCTCCATGGTCCCTCCATCCTCGGCACGGGCACCCACCCTGGCAGGCTGCCGGGGGGGCAGCGTGGGTGCTCCTCCTCCTCGGGGAATTCAGGCCAGGCAAAGCGGTTGGGGCCGGGCAGCAGCGGCTCCTGCAGGGAAGGGGGTGGGTTCAGACATGGAGCAGGACAGGGGCTACCACGACTGCGGAGCAGAGAAGCCGGGCTGCCACTGCTCCCGCCGCCGTACAGGGAAGCCTGTCCCCAGGCACTGCCATTGTCACCAGGGCAGTGAATGGACCCTGCCCCATTTCACCCGCTCCCTGCCCTCTGTCCCATGGCCACTGCCACCCCCCAGGCCCATCACCCCCTCACCGGGCGCCAGTCCTCTTCGAAGCAGTCCTCCGGTCCTCGGTGGTCTTCTCTGTCATCCCAAGGGGGCGGTGGGGGACAGTCGTGGGATGCCCATCTCCTGTCCTCCTCATCCCAAGGGAAGTCGGCAGAGTCATGGAAGGGTCCGCAGTACCAGGGACCAGGCTGCAATGGCAATTGCTGCCGGTGAGGATGGTGGCACGCTGCGGGTAGCCACACAGCTGCCACCCCCACCAGCCCATTGTCCCCTCACCGGGTCCCAGTCCTCTTTGAACCAGTCCTCAGGTCCTCGGTCATCTTCTCTGTCATCCCAAGAGGGTGGTGGGGGACAGTCGTGGGGTGCCCATCTCCTGTCCTCCTCGTTCCCATGGAAATTGGCACGGCCACGGAAGGGTCTGGGGGCCCAGGGACGGGGCTGCAACAGCAAATGGCTGCTGGTGAGGATGGCAACTCACTGGTGTGGTTTGGTTTTGCTGCGGTTCCCCCTTCCTGCCACAGCCCTCAGCTCTTTCTGCTTCTCCTGCTCCCAGGGGAGCGCCCAGTTTTGGCCACCCCAGATTTGTAGGTGAACCTCGACGGTGCCATCTCCCCTCACCACACGGCTGCTCGCCCCGGCCCCTGCCCCCTTACCGGGTGCCATATGCCCCTTCCTCTCCTGTGCTGGGGCTCCCAGGGTGGCTTGTGCCAGATGATCCAGGGGTCATGACGGTGGGGGGGGGGTTGTCCAGCCTGCCATGGACCGGGCTGCGGAGAGGGCCCAGGGAGATGAAAGCAGGATGAGACCTTCACCTTCGCCCTTGCAGCAGCTGGATGCTGAGCAGAGACAGGGAGTCAGGAGCCCATCCACCCTCCTCTCCCAGCCGAGGTCCCAGACCATTCCTAATTCTTCCCCATCCCACAGTGATGCTCTCCTGGCTCCTTGGCATCCCGAGCGATGGAGCAGAAAGCTCCTCCACTCCCAGCCACACCGGCAGCCCCGGCTATGAGGCAGCAGGAGGGTTACAAACCAACCTACCTCGCTGGGGAAGCCCCTCCTGTAGCCCAACGGGGAGAACATCTCACCAAAAGCTTGTCCTGGTCCCAGTTCCAGTGGGGAGAAGGCCCCCGGGGAGGTTAGCACCGAGCTGCAAAGGGAGAGGTGTGGGTGAGCACATCCCCCAGGACGTCACTGCCGGCTCGGGGATGGCTGCCAGCCAGGTGTCACCTTCAGAGCCACCAGTGAGGACCCACAGGAGACGGGTGAGCTAGTGGTCCCATGGACCTGCTCCCATCCCAGGAGGGGACACAGGTCCTGGCAATGCCGGGGCGGCTCCTTCGGCACCAGGCACCCCCGTACCCTACCGAAGCAGCTCCCCTTGCCCGCCCGAGCCTCCACTCGCTTGCAGCCACGTTTCAATCGCCCTGTGCAAGCCCCACGGGTCACAGCACCCAGCGGCACCACCCCACTATTGTCCCGCGGGATCCTGGCCAAGCTGCTGTCCCTCCCCAGCGCCGCAGCAGGGACAAACCGCCCGCCGGGTGCCCCCGGCCAGCCCGGCACCGCACCGGGGTGCAACCTCGGTGGAAGCAAAGCTCAATATTGCTGATGAACACCTGGTGCCCGGAACAGATGCGGAAACCGGGTGAAGATCCAGTGGTTTGTGCTGCTGTGGCACCAGGGAGGAAAGAGAAGCAGGGTGGAGGCCACGCAGTCCCCTTCTTCCGCTTTTCACAAGAAATCTTTTGTACAATGGCTCACAAGTAACGTTTTGTTCAACGGCTCACGGTACAACCACAAGGAACGATGGCTTGACCACAGTCCCACCCACTCACTCTGCACAATAGTGGTATAAATACAACCCCCATTTCGTACCTAATTGAGGGGTAATTTCGTACCTAATTGAGAATTCAACGCCAAATCATAGAGATGGATTGACGGGTTTATCCTCCTCAGCCCCCTCCAAAAAATGGACGCCTTTTGGTAATATTCGAGACCTTGGCCTCCTCAAGCTCGGGATTGAAATCATATTTTTAAAGCTCTATAGCTATTCTGCAGTTTAGTGCATTTATCACTGGCAACCTTAAAGAATCCGTATATGTTTCATAAAATTAAACTGTACTATTCGTGCATCCAGTGTCAGGCCCATAGATACGGCAATAATTGGTCACACTAAACCCAACAAACCCCGACGCCAGGCTGTGTCCCTGCCCCTGTGCTGCTCCCACGGGCAGCCTGGCACGGGCACAGTTTGGGCCCTCCATAGTGGCTCAAACCCTGCGGATGCCAAGGGAATGCATTGCCCAGGCTCCCCAGGACAGCATTTATGCCTTCCCCACGGCTGGGTCGCAGCGGCTGCGGGGGTCAGAGACCAGGGTTTATCCCAAGGGATGCAGTCCCAGCGAGCAGAGGGTGCTCTGACCCAAAACCAGCTGATCCAGCCCAGCCAGGGCACTGGGCTCCCAGAGCCACCAGTTAACACTCGACCCAGGCTGGCAGGAGTTAATGGGAGCAGAGGCACCACTCTGTCTGGCAGGTGAGCAGGGAGAGTAGAAGAAATTTGTCCCCAAATGGAGGTGTTACCTGGCAGATCAGTCCCAGGCGGCCCCAGAAAGCAGCTCGCCCTCCCGGAGAGGTGAAGCACCAAGGAGTGTCACAACGGAGACCCCCTGCACCCCCAGCCCAACTCTGGGCAGCCCCCCACCCCTGGGGCTGCCGGATCTCCCCCACCCCTCCGCGTTTGCTGAATGCAAACCAATAGCAAGCGATTGTTGATGGCAGCCAGGTGCTAACTCCCCCCCCGAGGGAGCTCCCTGGGAGCCCTCCCCAGCACTTGATTTCCCTTCCTGGCAAGCCAAGCTGCAATGCCCTCCAGGAGCTTTTACTGCTGTTTGCAGAGTGTCTCCTCACACTGATTTCAGCTGCTGAAAATAAACACTTGCTCAGGGGAGGGGGCTGACAGACCCCTCTCCTTTCCCGGGGGGCTGCACAGACCCCAGGCAGCACCTCTTCTCAAACTGGTGTCTCTGATAAACCAGGGACTGCAAAACGCCTCCGGTTATCTCAGATCCCTCAGCAAACCTGGGTTAAAGCAGAGATTGATCCAAGACCTGCAAACTCTGCACCGCATCAGCCTCTGGGTGCAGCCCCTGTTCCTGCTCCATCACACCTCTGCTTCTCCACTGTGCAAGGGGGGGCCCTGCACCCCCAGAGTACTCGGCATCCATGCAAAGGGCCACACTGCACCCCCAGGGCACAGAGCATCCGTATAAAGGGGTGCCCTCCATCCCCAGGGCACTCAGTATCCGTGCAAGGGGGGAGCCTGCACCCCCGGGGCGCTCAGCATCCATGCAAAGGGGCACCCTGAACCCCCAGAGCATCCAGCATCCCCAGGGCACTCAGCATCCGTGCAAAGGGGTGGCCCTGTACCCCTAGGGCACTCAGTATCTGTGCAAGGGGGGGCTCTGCACCCCCAGGTCACTCAGCATCCATGCAAGGGCGCACCCAGCACCCCCAGGTCACTCAGCATCCATGCAAGGGCGCACCCAGCACCCCCAGGTCACACAGCATCCGTGCAAGCCCACACTCCCAGCGCCTGTCTCCATCCAGCTCCATCACCTGGATCAGCCGCACGGTCCCCAGGATGCTCCCAACCTTGTGCCAGGGGATTTGGGGGAGCAGGGCCCCGCCCAGGGCCATGGCACAGCCTGCAGGGATGAGGAGGGGAAGAGGAAGAGGAGGGTCCAGAGAGCATTGTGGCCCTGGCAGGACAGGGCGCAGCAGGAAGGGATGCTGCCATCGCACCCACCTTTGCCAACGCCGGGAGGCTGAGCAGCGCACCCAGCACCCCGCTCCCCGGGCACGGCGGGCTCCGGCACCGGGGGGGTCCGGGAGGGTCAGTGCCGCAGGGGTCACCGAGAGCTGCTCGGGGCCGAGGTGCCGCTGAAGCTGCCGGTGTCCGCTCGCCTCCTAGCACCACTGCCGAGTCTGAGCCCTGCTCGCAGCATCGCCACCCCCCCGCTGCAGCTCAGAGGGTTTCCCCAACCCACTGCCCGTCCAACACATCGCCTCCTGGTGCAGCCAGGCACCGGACGCCTCTGCCAGGCGCCTACAGCCTCTCCTCCTCCGGATTTCCCTGCATTCCCACAGGCAACGGCACTCCCAGGAGTTCGTCGCTCCCAGGAGCTCGTTAGCACCGGCCAGATGTGCTAGTACAAGGTACAGACAATTCGCCCCGGCCCCCAAGATGACGAGATGCATCACCTTCCAGATGCTTAATGAACATCTGCATGGTGTCAGGGTCCGGCAGTGGCGGGGAGGTTGGGCTGGGGGCTGGGAGCGCTGGTAACGAGCTGGTCTGAACTGGTCTGTCCGGCAGCACAAACTCCTGCACCCACACGGAGCTCCGTGAAGAGGAGTTCGCGACCTTGCAGGGAGGAGATAAGGGAGAACAGGGAGGCCCGGGGTGAGCTCGCTGATGCCAAACTTCAGCAAAGGAGGAGATAAGAGAGAAAGCTTAAAGTCTTGGGGGGTGGAGGAAAATCCTTCAAAGCAGCGGTGCTGTTGGTGGGGAGGGGGCAGCCCGTGGCCCATCGGAGCTGGCTGCTTCTCAACGCTGCTCCCACCGGGCAGATAACACACAGCTTTCCAGCTGGTCGGTTAATGATAGTCTCTGACAGCTATAAATCAATTAACTAACTGGGTGGATCGACTAGCTCTCTGCCATTTGGGAAAGGAAAACAGCAGCAGGGACAACGCAGCTGCAGGCCGGATGGCCAGAGTCACAGTGTCCCCCTCCAGAGCCAAGTGGCTCCGTAACCCCGCGGCTCCTCGGCTGGTGCATGTCTTCTCCCAGAGCTTGGTGACCTGGGTGTCCCCAAAGAGGAGGAGAACTAGCTCTCAGGGCGCAGGGAAATGGGAGTAATGGGAAAGCTACGCTAATTGCTAGAAATTCTGTGCAAGGATAAGCTGCGCTCATTACTAAAATCTTTATATAAAGCTCTAATTGTAACTACAACCCCGTGGCCGGTTCTCACTCCACAGAGGAGCCTCAAAAGAACCTGCCCCTCCCTGTAGCATTGGGTGACACACAGCGCACCCCCAAAAATGCAAACTGAGTCAGGTTTGGGGCTCCGCAGCGAACGCCTCTGCTCGGGCCAGGTCATTTCAGCAGGTCTCAGTCCCGTCATCTGCTTTTTCCAGGCACAAGAGCTCGGGCGCAGGCTCCAGGTCCCGTCTCGGGGCACCGATCTGCTCCCAGCTCACCCAGTCAATGCCCTGTCCCACCAGTAACCAGCCATCACAGCGACCCCAGCTGCTCCATCCCGGGTTGTTTGATGCGGAACCACGTGGGCACGATAATATATAATCTGCCGATAAAAGAGCGTGGAAATGGAGACAGGGACGGCCACAACCCCAGTGAGATTAGTACCAGGGGGCTGAGAAAAGGTGACGGCTGCCCAGGGGAGCGCCAGTACAGAGTGCCCCAGCAGCCGGCAGGCGTGCAGGGCTTAATGGAGCCTGTTTTGCTGTTGGTGTAATAAGTAATTTAGAAAGAAAATTTTGCTTCAGCTAAAAATACGTATGTACTTGCTATGCAGTCGGAAAATAGATAGTGTCAGATAAGGGAGAATATCAGAAGGAAGCAACAGTGGAAAGTACCGAACCGTTGCAAAACCAAGGGTGGTGAGGTTAGCTAGGATAACCACAGAGGATGCATAAGGAGTGCAGCGATATAAAGGATGGAGAGGCCATAGAAGAACATGGTGAGGAAAACCTCGAGCCTTCCTCCAACTACCACCAGGAAGACCCCTGGGGAAGCATTGCGCCTGCGCCACTAGAAGGGAAGGGGCGTGTTCGGGGGTGGGTTGCATTCCAAGAGCTCACTGATTGTGTAAATCATTTTACAAGAAAACCCATGAATGTGTATCAGTAATGAGAAATAAAAACAAGCATTTGTAAGAAGAGAACGAGCCACGGGAGGAGAAATCCCCTGTGTAGCTCCCAGCGCTGTAATAAATATTCTTTGCTCCACAGACTTTGTTCCTGACTAAAATTTGATAGAGTGAGCGCGTTTCTCACAATGTGGAGGCTCGTCCGGGATATCTGGAGCCTACGTGCACAGCCTTGGACGGGAGAGTAAGCTGGAACCGGGCCCCATCGCTGATTTCAGCAACCCTCGGGTTCTCCCCGCCCACGGGGACGGATCAGCAGCAACAGCCCGGCGAAGGGACATGTGGACCAAAGAGGGGCCCCAGGGATAACCGCAGCAGCCGATAATACTTGTGCACAAGACCCGGGTAAGAAAATTGACTGTTAAATATTACTCGGGCGGCTGGGTGACGGGGGATTGAGAGCGGTGCGAGTGAGACGCGGACTAGATCCGCACAGCGAGTGCGGAGTCTTTCTAACCCCGGTTCCGTATCTCCGCGAGGAGACCGGCCGGTGAAGAGCCAAAGCGAGAGGCTGGAGTTGAGAGATTCCCCGGGGAAAAATGGGACAAGGAAAAAGTAAGAGGGGATTTAAGGGAAAAACCGATCAGGAAATTGCAGAAATACCTCCAGAGAGTCCATTAGGGAGGATATTGTTACAATGGGGGCAGGAAGGAGAGTCTTGCACCCGGGGTAAGGACAAAGCAAAGATGATCAATTACCAAATGCTCAAATGGACCAAAGAGCCCATAAGGCCAGACAAGTTGTATTGGCCAACGTATGGTTCTGTGGAGGGATGGCTGTGTCAATCACTACATGCACACGTCAGTTCTAAAGAACCGTTCGATCAGGAAGAGAGCGAATATGCAGCCTGTTGGAAAGGGGATGCAGGAGTTTTTAAATTGGGGATACAAAAGGAGAAGGAGGAGGACCAGGGACCAGTTTGGGATCCTCTTGAATGCTTACCTCCCCCACATAACCCGAAAGGCGCGAGAGAGCCTCAGGCCCCCGTTAGGAGGCAGGGAGCAGGAAGGCCCATAGTGGAAGAAAATGAGGAGATGGCGGAACCGATCGGGCTGTATCCGTTACAGGAGGTCCCGATGGCAGGAGTTCAAAATGGGGTAGGATTTGTGAACGTGCCCCTAACCAGTACAGAAGTCAGAAACTTTAAGAAAGAAATGAAGAAGTTGTTGGAAGATCCCCTAGGTTTGTCAGAACAATTAGACCTATTTTTAGGTCCAAATGTATATACTTGGGAAGAAATGCAATACATCATGGGAATTTTGTTCTCCCCTGAGGAAAGACAAATGATTCGTGTAGCAGGGATGAGAATATGGGAAAGGGAAAACATTCACGGGGTTGCAGGGGATCAAAAGTTACCCCTACAAAGACCTGATTGGAATCAAAATGACCCCGCAGGGAGAAGAGACATGTCTGATTATCGGACATTAATTATAAGGGGAATTAAAGAGGCAGCCCCGAGGGAGTTGTATAGTAAACAAGGGAAAGAGGAGTCTCCGTCGGAATGGTTGGAAAGGCTCCGAAGGAATCTTCAGCAGTTTTCTGGGATTGACCCAGAGACATTGGTTGGCCAGAAATTATTAGAAGTAATTTTTGTCACCCGTGCCTGGCCGGACATTAGGAAGAAACTGGAAAAGATGGAAGATTGGTATGAGAGAGGGATCAATGAGTTGTTACGAGAAGCACAAAAAGTATATATGAGGCGCGATGAGGAGAAGCAGAAGGCAAAAGCAAAACTAACGGTAGAGACTGTAAAAGAAATAGCAAAGATTAAAAATAGGGCGCCCCAGAATCCGAAGCCAGGGATGAGACCGTACAAGATACAGGGAACCCATCTGCTGCCACTCAAAAAGCCCATATGGACAAAATCGGGAGCCTCAGACGGCAGAAAGTGCTACTATTGTGGGCAGATTGGACATTTTAAGAGAGAGTGTCCTAAGCGAGAGAGAGATCAACGAGTGTTTAAAATACGTCAACAGGAAGAATATGCTACCGATTAGGGGTGTCAGGGGCTCTACCTCCTGGGGGATGAAAGAATTAGCGAGCCCTTGATAAATATAAAATTATTCCAGGAGGAAATTTACACCTTTTTAGTAGACTCAGGAGCTGAGAAGTCTTGTATTATGAAATTACCTTATGGATGCGAAGTTAGTAAGAGACAAACTACTGTGGTAGGGGGCAAAGGGAGAAAGTTTTAAAGTGCCAATAGTAGAACAAGTAGAAATATGAGACGACGAGAGGACAATAAGAACAGATGTCTTATTAGTACCAGAAGCAGGAGTACACTTGCTGGGTAGAGATTTACAAGTCAAATTAGGGATAGGTACTGCCCCAGAGAATGGAAAGATTGTAGTCAAAATCTTTGAATTAACCCAGGAGGATGAAAAGCGAATTATGCCTCAAGCGTGGGTTAAGGAAGGAAATAGAGGGGGTCTAAAGATACCTCCTATGAAAATAGAAGTAAGTGATGACCGGCCAGTAAGGGTAAAACAGTATCACAGAATCACAGAATCACCTAGGTTGGAAGGGACCCTTTAAGATCATCTAGTCCAACCAGTGAAAAAAAAAAAAACAACCAAAAAACCACACACACACAACACACCACACACAACCCCCACACACACCACCACACCACCCAACACTAATCCATATCCCCGAGCACCATGTCAACTCCTCTCTTGAATACCTCCAGGGATGGTGCCTCAACCATCTCCCTGGGCAGCCCATTCCAATGCCTGATAACCCCCAGTAAAGAAATATTTCCTAATATCTAACCTGAACTTCCCCTGGTGTAACTTGAGGCCATTACCCCTTGTCCTATCATCTGTAACTTGGGAGAAGAGACCGACCCCCGCCTCTCTACAGCCTCCTTTCAGGCAGTTGTAGAGAGCGATAAGGTCTCCCCTCAGTCTCCTCTTCCCCAGGCTGAACACCCCCAGCTCCCTCAGCCTCTCCTCGTAAGACTTGTGCTCCAGACCCCTATATATATATATATATATATATATAGGATATATATATATCCTATATCTTATGAGGGGAGGAAAGGGCTAAAACCAGTAACTGATTCATTATTGAAGGACAGATTATTGGAACCATGTATGTCACCTTACAATAGTCCACTTTTACCGGTCAAGAAGGCTGATGGGACATATAGATTAGTTCAAGACCTACGAGAAGTCAATAAGCAAGTACAGACCCGACACCCTGTAGTTCCAAACCCATATACCCTCCTCAGTAAAATTCGTATAATCATAAATGGTTTAGTGTAATAGACCTTAAAGATGCTTTTTGGTCCTGCCCATTAGCAGAGGAGAGTAGAAACTTATTTGCCTTTGAATGGGAAGATCTGGACACTGGGAGGAAGCAGCAACTGCACTGGACCTCCTGCCTCAAGGATTCACAGAATCCCCAAATCTATTTGGACAGACGCTAGAGAAAATTTTAGGGGAGTTCAGGCAGAACCCGGAGTAAGAATCTTGCAATATGTAGATGATCTGTTAGTATCGGGAGAGAAAGAGCAGAAAGTCAGAGAGACATTGATACTTGCTTGCTAAATTTTTTTAGAAGAACAAGGATTGAGGGTCTCAAAGACAATTTGGAAAAATTTGGAAAGAGAGGGGACTAATAAATTCCCGAGGGAAGGGGCTAGTACATGAAAAACTCATCACTGAAGTATTAGAAGCATTGATGAAACCGAATGAAATTGCTATCGTGCACATAAAGGGACATCAGAAAGGGACATCTTTCAAAGCACAGGGAAACCGATTAGCGGATGAGCGGGCAAAATTGGCAGCACAGAAAGGGCCGATAACCGTGTTAGCCTTAATACTGACAGAAGAGCCTCCAAAGCAGATTCCGAAGTTCACACAGAAAGAGAAAGATGAATTGAAAAGAATAGGAGGAACCGAAACTTCCGAAGGCATTTGGTTACTCCCAGATGGGAGACAAATGCTGAATAAAGCTTTAGCTAGAGAAGTAATGACACAGCTGCATCAAAGCACCCATTGGGGAACCCAAGCTTTATGTGACCAATTTTTGAGGAATTATGGGTGTATAGGGATATATACAGTAGCTAAACAATTGGTAGATCGGTGTTTAATCTGTCAGAAGGTAAACAAAAAGGTAATGAGAAAACAGGTGAGTGGTGGGAGAGAACTAGCTCTAAGACCCTTCCAAGCAATACAGGTAGATTTCACTGAGTTACCACCAGTTCAACGATGGAAATATTTACTAGTAATAGTGGACCATCTAACTCATTGGGTTGAAGGATACCCTGTTCTAAAAGCTACTGCAAATAATATGTCCAAAGTTTTACTCAAACAAATAATCCCTAGGTATGGGATTTGTGAAAGGATTGATTCAGATCGAGGGACTCACTTTACGTCAAAAATAATATGAGGCTTGACAGACGCGTTAGGAATAGAATGGGACTTACATACTCCGTGGCATCCCCAGAGCTCAGGGCGAGTGGAAAGAATGAACCAGACGTTAAAACAAACCCTGACTAAATTATCAATAGAGACACAGATACTGTGGACAGAATATTTGCCTCTAGCACTACTGAGGATCAGAGTAGCCCCAAGAAGAGACTTGGGGGTCTCTCCGTATGAAATGATGTTCGGGCTCCCCTACATGGGCAATAGGGAAAGGATTCTAGTCCCGGAACTAGGAGAGTCCTATGCTCGCAAGTATGTTTTAACCATTGTAAAGACATTAGAGCAACTCCGAGAGAAGGGAAGACTCCCCCAAACCACCCCATTAGACTTTAAAATACACAATATCCAGGTAGGAGATTGGGTATTAGTGAAAACACGGAATGAAGAAACTTTAAGACCTACTTGGGAAGGTCTTTTCCAAGTGCTGCTAACTACTGAAACAGCAATTCGAACAAAAGAAAAAGGGTGGACCCACATAATGCGAGTAAAAGGACCGGTACAGCCACCTGAGGGTTGGGTGGTAGAGACACACGAAGACCCCTTGAAATTAACCGTGGGAGGGAAGTCTCCTGTTTTTGCTTTGACAGGAAAAAGCCCTGGAGAGCTTTCAGAAGACACATGGGAGCAACAGACAGCGAAAGCCTCGAAAACGCCTTCGGACTAGGGCAGCACCAAACCCCTTCGACCCTACTTTGCTATTATTGTAATTGTTGCGTGTATATACGGGTTAAGTGTAATAATTGTAATAAGCTCATTTTAGGTCCCCGTGGCAGACAGGAGCAGTACCTCTCCCAAGTCCTTGATCTTTGGTGTATCCGATGTAGGTATACAACCCCAATAGATAAGTGTAAGTGGATTAGATATTATTGTTGCAGAACCCACTGAGAATTACTTAATATAGACTGACCCAACCAGAATGTTTATAGATCCTTGAGATACCAACTCCAATAGAAGTTCCAGGGCCAAAAACAGAATCCTATTGTGCCACAAAAATCAGAGATACCGAACTAAAGAGGATGGAGGGCAAGACCAGGTTGGCCTCTGTACTCGCTGCCAAGAAGAAATATTTTTCTCGGCTGTTGGAGGCACCCCAATAGGCACGAGAGGCAGGAGTATAAGCCATGCTGGACCTCCACTTCTAGTGTTATTATCACTAGTGGTATCTCTAGTGTGATGAATGCCAGAAGTGCTATCAGATGGTCTCCTGGGGTAGACGGTCCTTTTATACTATGACCGTGCACACGCATATCAATCATCAATGTTATAACCGTGGGAGTTTAAGAGTGTGCAAATACGGTGAACAAGAATATTGGGTCGGACAGAACTTAGGAAAAGGTGGAACAAGATTAGGCGTAGGATGTCCTAGAGGAGAACTATGGTTCTGCTTCACTAAGACAGATCACTGGGATATTGCAGACGGAGGGGGAGTACAAGATATGGTGAAGGAAGAACTAGTAAAGAACGTGACAAAAGTTATAAAACAGAAAGGAAAAGAATTAGAAGTACAAAACAAGAGCATATACCAGAAGCTGCAAAAACAGTTGCAAGAAGAGTTAGGATTCCCCACTCTTGGGCAGAACTTGTTTTTAAATCCAGCAACAGAAATAGCTAAGGAATTGAATGTGACTGGCTGCTGCGTCTGTGGGGGACCTTTAATGACTGTAGAGTGGCTGTGGAGAGGCACAAGTTTGGGTCCAATTGAAATCCTGGAATGGAATTATACTCTCACCATGAGATGAAAAAGGAGACCTGACGGGTGGGTGTTAAGTTCCACGGTAATTGGAAAAGTCTGTTTGACCCGGGAGGGAGAGAACTTTACAGATCGAATGGGGGAGACCCCATGTAAAAGAGTCTTAAAGATAGATTCAAATTTCACCCACACTTGGTTTCCTCAGAAACCAAGGTCATATCTAACGTTTCAAAGTGAGACCAAAAACTGTACCCAGGGAAAAAAACGTAGTCTCTTTAGATGTAAGAAGGAGGGTATGAATCCATTCTCAGGAATAAAAGACATCTCGCAATATTGGGAAAATATAGAGGATACAATGAAAGGGTTTTGGCAGACACCAGATGGGTTGTTCTGGATATGTGGCAACCGGGCATTCCCGGAATCACCACCTAACTGGGGAGGGACCCGCACCTTAGGAATAATTCAACCAGGATTTTTCCTACTACCATCTAAAGATGGTGACGAGCTAGGAGTACCGGTATATGAAAGCTTAAAGAGACAGAAGCGGAACATAATAGGAGGACATCAAAAGTGGGGAGAAGATGAGTGGACCCCTCAACAAATCATAGAGACATATGGACCGGCCACGTGGGCCCAAGACAGTAGCTGGGAATACAGAACCCCCATCTATATGCTGAATCGGATTATAAGACTGCAAGCGATAGTTGAGCTGATCACTAACAAAACGGCTTCAGGACTAGAACTGTTAGCTCACCAACAAACTCAGACAAGGGCGGCAGTCTACCAGAATCGGCTCGCACTAGACTATCTGTTAGCAGTAGAAGGGGAGTGTGTGTGGAGAATTTAACATATCTGATTGTTGTGTAAAGATTGATAACAATGGCGAAGCAGTACGAGAAATCGCTACTGATATCCGGAAAATAGCACATGTACCGGTACAAAAATGGAAATCAATAGTAGATGCCAGTTGGTGGGATGGATTACTAGGGGTCGCTTGGTGGAAGAAATTAGGACTGATTTTGCTGTGTGCCTTAGCAGGTTTCTTATTTCTGCTTTGTTTAATACCCTGTTTCGTAAGATTAATTCACAGTGTAGTCCAAGGACTGCAGCTAACGATCATGCCTGTAGATCCAAAAATGGCAGCATCGGGGCCTCAGAAAATCATGATCTTGAGAAAACCCAAGAAAAAAGAAAACCTCGACAAGGCCACTCAAATTCTTGCTAAAATGGAAGAATCCTACGGGACGAATGTAGGATGCTTCAGCAAAATTAGATGATGAAAAGAAAAAGGGTGGAATTGTAATAAGTAATTTAGCAAACATTTTTGCTTCAGCTAAAATAGATATGTGCTTGCTTGCTATGGCTTCCGCTGAAACAGGAATGTGCTTGTTATGCGGCTGGGAAATGGATAACGTTAGATAAGATATCAGATGGAAGCAACAGTGGGAAGTACCGAACCATTGCAAAACAAGGGGTGGTGTGGTTAGCTAAGATAACCGCGGGGGTGTCAATCGTGTAAAGAATGGAGAAGCCACAAGAAGGACATGGTGATGAAGACTTCGAGCCTTCCTCCGACTACCACCAGGAAGACCCCTGGGGAAACATCTGCGCCGTTTGTGGGGCGGGGGGGGGAGGTGTGTTCGGGGGTGGGTTGTTTTCCAAGAGCTCATTGATTGTGTAAATCATTTTACAAGAAAAAAAATGAACATGTATCAGTAATGAGAAATAAAAACAAGCATTTGTAAGAAGAGAACAAGCCACAGGAGGAGAAATCCCCTGTGTAGCTCCCAGCGCTGTAATAAATATTCTTTGCTCCACAGACTTTGTCCCTGACTAAAATTTGATAGAGTGAGCGCGTTTCTCACAACGGCATCACTACGGAAAAGCGAGGCCGTGCTGGGGGCTGAGGGCACCAGGCTCATGGAGTGGAGAGCGGTTTTGAGATCTGTGAACCCAAGCGAAGAGCAGGAAGGAGTTGTGAGAAATGGGTTACGTTTTGCTTCAGCAAATTGATATATGTTTGTTAGTGTGTCTGTACTAACAAAGGAGGCTTAGTGATAGTAGAATCTAATCAACCGTACCCAATTAATCCTTAGAATTGTCCTGGGTCTGTCAAGGGATCCTTGTTTACAGAACGTTATCTAGGTGAAGAGAAACAGACTGGAATGTGGCATTCAATGCAAGAAACCAGAAGACAGGGGAGTATCAATAAGGCCAAAGAAACCAGGCCTGGACGATAAATCTGCTGAGTGGACTAAGGTCATCTAGAGGGCAGCTGATGAAGAGGAGGATACGACCACCTGGTGAAGTAAACGACCACCAGAGTGCTTGTAATTACTAACACTGGACAGTAAATCATAGAATCGTCTAGGTTGGAAGAGACCCTTGGGATCATCGAGTCCAACCATCTACCCTACTCTGCAAAGTTCTCCCCTACACCATATCCCCCCCCCCCCACATCTAAACGGCTCTTAAACACATCCAGGGATGGTGACTCAACCACCTCCCTGGGCAGCCTATTCCAATGCCCGACCACTCTTTCTGTGAAAAATTCTTTCCTAATGTTCAGTCTAAACCTACCCTGTTGGAGCTTGAAGCCATTCCCTCTCGTTCTGTCAAAGACAGAACTCGTTCTGGTAGCAAAGACTGTGAAATAACCTGTAGCGTAATCAACTAATCAAAGGCACGTTTAGAATAATGACTTCGTAGAGTAGGTGTGCGTATGCCCTATTAGGTGAACAGGTACGAACTGAGCCTGGAATAGGTTGGGCGGTCGGGAAGAACGTGAGCTCCAACTTCTCAACCACTGAGACAGAAACTCAGACGGCCGGGACAAGGTATAAATACCTCAAAGCTGAAAGATGAGGTGTGCCTCTGCTTTGAGATGCACCCGAGTCAGCGCTGTTTCGTATAATAAATTTTTAATTTTTTTTTCTTTGCTTCGGTGACTTTGTTCTCTATCAAATTCTAATTGTGAGTCGGCGTTTCTCACAGAGTCAAAGGGGAAGGGAGAATCTGGGCACAAGGAACAGCAGGAGGGTTCAGGCACAGCCCAGGACGGGCAGAGGAAAAGGGGAGAAACGTTTTCCTGGGCACCGCTGCGCTGCCAAGGCTCCCGAGGCCGGTGCCCACCGCCGAGCGCAGGCCTTTGGGGAGCAACGGGGCGGGTTCCGCCCCTCACGGCTCCGGGGTTCGCCTGGAAAAGTGGGAGTCGGGACGGGAGGAGAGGCCCGGCTCGGGGCCAGGGCCGCGCCTCGGTCATTCCCTCACCTCTCACACATTTCCGGCCATTCCCTCACTTCCCAAACATTTCCAGCCATTCCCTCACTTCCCACACATCCTCCCCGTCTCCCATCTCCCGATTCTCCAGGCCCCGCCGCCATCTCAGGGATCCCGGACTGCACCCTCCCGCGCTAGGCCGCGTCCCTCCGGGCGCCCGCGCGAGGCGGCGTCGCGCCGGAAGTGACGGCATCGAGCGGCGGCGGCGGCGCGGGAGGAGGAAGCGGCATGGCGGCGGCGGGGCCGGCGGCTGCGGCAGGGCAGGCGAGCGGGTCGGCGGGACTGCGCGGGTGGCTGAGGAGCGCTTACCGTTTCGCCACCGATCGGAACGACTTCCGCAGGTCGGTGCGGCGCGGGCGGGGGCCGGGAGCGGGGACGGGCCGCGGGGGGAAACGGGAGCAGGCCGCGGGAGCCGACGTTGCCGGTTTTGTCTTTCAGGAACCTGCTGGTCAACCTGGGGCTGTTCGCCGCTGGAGTCTGGGTCGCCCGCAACCTGACGGACATCGACCTGATGGCCCCGCAGCCCGTCCCGTAGCGGCGGTGAGTCGGCGGGGAGCGGGGGGGGAGGGGGGCGCCGGGAGGGACGAGGGGCCTCCGGGGGCGGCGGCTGCTGCGCCGGGCTGTAAAGCTCGTCCCCAGATATGGGTGCCCCAGGCGGGGGGACCGCTCCTGTGTGCCCTCCCGCGGGCAGAACCCTCCAGAACACGTCAGCGCCCCCCGGGAAGGGGATGGCACCGCGTGAGGTGACCGAATACAAGATAATGACAGAATGGTTGGGGTTGGAAGGCACCTTAAAGCCCCCCCGGTGCCACCCCCTGCCCTGGGCAGGGACACCTCCCACCACACCAGGTTGCTCCAAGCCCCCTCCAACCTGACCTTGAACCCCTCCAGGGATGGGGCAGCCACAGCTTCTCTGGGCAACCTGGGCCAGGCTCTCACCACCCTCACAGCAAAGAAGTTCTTCCCCACATCTCAGCTCAATCTCCCCTCTTTCAGTGTCCAACCCTTCCCCCTCCTCCTATGGCTCCCCTCCCTGATCCAGAGTCCCTCCCCAGCTTTCCTGGAGCCCCTTTAGGGACTGGAAGGGGCTCTAAGGTCTCCCCGGAGCCTTCTCTTCTCCAGGCTGAACCCCCTCAACTCTCTCAGCCTGTCTTCACAGGAGAATGAATAATAAATACTGAGGTACAATGGGGACTAAACCCCGAGCACACCCTGGCACCAAGCCTAGAGCAGTGGAATTTGTACACAGAATTGCAAAACTGCGTTAAATTGCCACGTGCCAACTAGAACGAGAAACAACCCTGTCTAACTCTGCTTAATTACTGCCCTAGGAAAGAAACAGCGCTGCAAGAGAGAAGAGCTCGCCCTCCCCGCACACGAGGACCAGAGGAGATGCGTTCAGGGGAGTAGGTTCTGTTCTCCTTCTCTGCAGAGCTGCTACTCGCAGGTCAGCGCTGTCCCGCTTGAAGCCATGACAAGGAGGGGAAAAAACTCTTAAGTACGAGAGGGAGAATTTCTTTTCCGTTCGTTCTGCGAGGCACAATGAGAAAAATTTTCTCAAGGGTGCAAAGCCGTTGTGCGTGGAATTTCCTTTTGTACCCCCATCTAGATGTTTATTAAAGTACATAGAATAATGACGTAACCCACTGGAATTTCATTTTTTTTTAATAAGAAACTTCAGCTTACAAAAAACAAGGTGTAAAAAGAGTAAAGATTTACAAAAAAATCATAAAAACATGATTTATATTTCACACCCAATAGACAAAAGGAACGAGTCCAGTCCTGGGTTGAAAGCAGGACCCATCAGCTACTTATTCAAAAGGAAAAACGAAGCTGTGAGAAGCCCTGGGGAAACTCCAACCACCAGAAGGTTTCCCGGGTGCTGGCGGGATGAGATAAAGCTGGGATGCGCCCTGGAAAGGAAGGATGTCTTTGTGTGGCGGGGGAAGAAGCAGCCGTTTGGTGTTGCATAGCATTTTAGCGCCCTGGACTGAGACTACAGCTTGCTCTTATAAGTTAAAGTCCAGCTGTGGGTGGTGACGCTGTTTTGGGGGACAGTGAAAGCACCGCTGGAGGCTGAGGTGGGAGCTGCGGCTGTGATTGACTCGGGTCGTTAAGCGGCAGCTCCTCCAAGATGCTATTTCTAGAGCAGAATTAAACTTCCCAGCCCTGAGCACGGCGGCAGTAGGACTGCGACATGGCTTCAGATTCTTTGGACGGTTACGCACGGGGTGTTTTTTTTTTTAGTTTAAGACATTCTTCTGAAGTCGCGTCACCTCCGCGTTTCGTGACCCACAACTGCCCCCTCGCCTGCCCCGGAGAGAAACACATTCCACTACCTTAAAAATGCTGTTTTCAAAGTGGGTATTTTTAACATCCCGCAAAGAAATGGAAGTTCTTTTGAAGTAGGGATAATCCAAGTTATGCAGAAACACTTTCTGCAGGGAAAAAAAGGGGATTAATTAGAACATTTAAGTCATTTTATGGTTAATCTTCGTTTTGATTTAGAACACACTAATCTCCCGAGGCCGGGGTTCAGGCAGGGGGCAGTTGGGGCAGTTAAGCACATAAGGCTGCCGTAGGTGACTTCCTGGATGGTGTCTTAACAAACCATGACTAAAATAAAAGCTGCTGAGCCTGCGATTAAGAGGGGCGCGCTCATGCCGAGCTGCGAGACAGCCGGACAGATTGCCAGAAACATTCAGTAATTAATTGGATTCTCTTGTCACTCGCTGCTGCCTAGGAGTGTCCTTGAAGCAAAGGCAGTCTCATTCATGAGCACAGCATGGCAGACATCAGCTTAAGTCATTAGTGACGCAAGTACCAGAAACTAGAAGGAGAAACTAGAGGTTTTTTCTGACTTAAAGGTCCCCACAGAAGCCACTGAAAAATCAGGAAACCCACCCAAGCTCCAGCCTGGCTCCGTTCATGAGGCTGCCAGGGAAAACTGAGGGAAAACTGCTTGTCTTCTATCTGGCCTCTGCCAACATCACCCTTCCAGCAGCCTTAACTTAGAGCGGGATTAACTTTTTTAAAGTGCTGAAGATTAGCTTTAATTCTGCCCTTAAGTCAAGAGTGAAGCTTCCAGGGCATTAGCAGAAGCAGGGGCTCCCCGGCAGCCTCCTGCCCAGACCTGTCCCACCTTCAGGGAGCTTGCCCGGGCACAACTCCTCTCGGAGAAGCTCTTCTAAGTTTCTAAGCTGTGTATAAGTTTCTTTTACAGAAAGACAGACCTGTTAAAAAAGGTTTTACTGGAAACAAACTCATCCACTTGTTCCTTTCCTGTAAATGGCTCGTTAGATGTGGCTTAAAGAGTTTGTGACTGCTTAACCAAAGCTGAAGTTAAGCAGGGAAAAAAAAATGGGACCTAATTCTTTTACACGGGCACGAGGTTGGCAGTGCTGTTACTGTAATTTGCACAATCTGATAAACTAGGCAAAAACTTGGTTTTCACATGGAAAGATGTGGTTCATTGTGTAGCAACAGGAAATTGTCTTAAGTGCCAGGCCTGGTAATGTCATTTAATAAATGTGAGGAGAGTCAAGATGACACTTGCTATGAAAATGCTATTCCTAAATCAGAGATGTGGAGTTAGGCAGCCCAAACACCACGCCAGCTGCAACAGAGGAGCCCCACGGGTGGGTATCCTGGTTTCTCAGCTACCCATTCTGCTCGGCGGTGCACCACGAGCAGCGGTGACATTATTCACGTGCTCAGCTCCAGCCTGTACCCGCTATCGTACATTCTTTAACCTCGTCTGGCCACCGACGCGGCACGGATCCCTACTAGCACAGCTCTAACAACACAAGTTATCCCCATGGTACGGATACGGTTATCTAAGGAAATAAGGCCTGAGTCCTTCCCGCTGAACCCTGCCCACGTCGAGGGATGCGGTGGTTCCTCTTTAACGGGAGTGACATTCAGAAGCCCCACGCTCCCATAAAGACGTGCTCACGCAGAAAATGGCAGAAACAAGGAGGTTTTTTTCTACTCCAGATTCCACCAAGTCTTAGTTTGACAAGTCAGGGCACAGCACTTGAGCATGGGAAAAAAAAAAAAAAAAAATCAAATTCACCACCTGCCACCTCTATTGGAAGTACGTCATCAAGACTAAAAATTACAAATCAAATTAGGTAAAGTCATCGACTGTATCATCTCCTTTCTCACCTCCAGTTACGGCAAAGCATTTACGGTGACGTTGTGGGTCTTAAGTAGGTACCTCCTTTATAAAACTTGAGAGTCTGGGCGACTGTTCCTTAGGAACTGTAATATCTAATGGAAAAGCACCATTTGTTTTGCCACTCTGAGGCTACTGATCAGAGAAAGTTTTTGCCGCAAAACCAGTCGGAGCTTCCTGCTGATGAGACTGCGTTTGGATTTCGTTAATGTCTCTGCCTGCGAAACACACAATCCTCGAACACGTGAGGTCCCCGTATCAGACGCTTCCTGTCTCTTCTAAACTTAGATCAGTGATAACCGCAGTCTGCTTGGCTTTCTTTATACTGGTCATTTCATTCATTCCAACTCCCTCCCTACCCCCAGCCGGCACAAAATCAGCAGTTTGGCAGTTCAGAACAACCCGGAGGGTACAGCATCAGGCCAAGCTTCAGAGCAATAAACAGTTAACAGTGGTTAAAGTCAGTCTTGGGCCCATTGGGCTGGTCTTCTATTTTTTTTCCTTTATTTTTCCCCTCCCCCTTTTGGGAATATACATTGCAAAGCTCGTTTTTAAAACTTAAGAACTTGTTTTGAAGGTCTTTTGGCCCACCATGCTTTAAACAAGTTGAACCCATACACGCACTAAATAAAAATCAGTACAACAGAAGGAGCGGCCTAAAAGCACCCCCCTAAAATCAACTCAGACAAATCATCACTAACTAATGCATATAGCTTTTGATGATTTAAACATGGTTTTAGAAATTTCGAAGCTTGCTAGAGTGCTTCACATCCCCATCTGCAATACACAGGTAGCAATATTAATGTAATAGACACCAAAAAAACCCACCGAATTGAGGTTTTCTGTTCCCCCAGGCAATAAATTCTCAACCCAAGTCCATCCTATCCGCTCTCAAACCCGCCGAAGGGATTAGACGCACACAAAAAGGCAGTGTTCAGAGCTGGTGCTGGGGTTTGACAATTTACTTTGAAGAAGGGACACTTGGCCACCGTACACAACTGTATCTATTGCATATTAAATTCACACAGGCATCACCGCCGCATGCTTTTCCTCCCGGGTGGAAGGATTTTCTAGGCTGCTAAGAGGAAACCTGTGCAAACACGGCCATAGCAATGGGAACTGTATTTTTTTTTCTTTTCAAAACCAGCAATTATCATTAGGTTTGTATCAGAAGGTGCTTCCCAAAGCTACAGCTACTCTAGCAAAAACCCTGCTGGAGATTCTAATCCTTGCTCTATGCTACGTGCTCTGACAGACGTCAACTTGCTGACCTGGGCTGGAGGGGCCTGGATGACATGAGAAAATCTAAGAAGCCAAATCTAATCCGCCTTTGAACACGCCGTTATTTGAATTATTACAAAAACAGAGATTTCAAACATATAACACTAAAATCCCCGCTTCTGAGCTTGCTGGAGAACTTCATTCACGTACAGATGTGACATGTAAAAATGTCAGTGACACTGAGTACTTGTAAAACCACACAAATCCGTCTGCTTCAGCCGGGGGGGGGCACTCATGACTTATCTCCCAATGTTTCTGTCCCATGCGAAATATTATTGGGTACAAGGCACCAAGTCTAAGGAATCATACACAATTAGTTCGCAAAACTGTATTGGCAGGTAAAAGTAACCTCCCTGTCTCTTGCTTACGTAGTTCTCATTGCACAACATCGACTTCCACTGGAGCTCATCCCAGGGTGATCTGAACAGCCAGGAGTTCATTAGTCTGTCTCACTGGGATGCAATTAAGCACTGGGGACGTTACAATCAATAAGAGTTTCTAAATTACCACTAAGACAATATTTACGCTAGAAGCCTTGACTTCTAAAAGAAAAAAATCCCTCTTGATAGCGAGTCCATAGGACACAATGCTTTTACCATTTCCAATTTGATTCTTACACTCAAATAAACATCTGGAATTCCCTAAGTGGGGGTGGTGCCACCACCCAGGCAAGTCTGAGGTCAGGCATTGAATATGCATCATTCCATTTGCTGCCTCACCATTAACAACTTCCAAGCCAGATCAGAGAATTGTTCCGGTCAGAACTAATGGGGAAAAAAATTGGTTTTTCAGTGCTTTGCAGAGAAACTGGTTTTGCACGATGCATAGTTCAACTCGGGAACACAGAGAGTAAAAGGATAACATAAAGGCAAATGTATGTAACTAACCTGCTAATGGAATAAAGTTACCTAAAATAAAGGGTTTGCCAACAACTGCAGCAGATGCTGTATCATACCTGGCCATGAATACATTAAGATTCTTCATTCATAAAAACATAAAATTAAGGAATGCCAAATTACTTATAAGCAGAATGGAATAAGGATATGCTGGGACCGTTGTGTCCCAGAGGCTGCTCACTCCCGACGCTGACACTCTGCCAGCGCACAGCGGCTTCCTGCGCTTCAGACAGTGATCTGCAAGGTGCCACGAGCCTCACGCTTCCTCCGAGCATCTCTCAAGGTAACTCACTCCTTGCCCCACAACTGGAACCCCAGTACAGGCATCCCAGCACACAGAGAAACCAACTCTGCTCCCAGTTTCACCAAAAATAAAGGGTTTTACGTTGCAGACACTTTGCTCGCAACACACAGCTGGGGCCACCGAACTTCAGGCTTGAGTTAAATCACATCATCTGCCTGTGTGTTTGCAGAAGCAGAGCCTTAAACCTGGGTTTAGTCTAAATACGCATCAGTGTATTTAGGATTTGAAGCCGTCCCATTAAAGGAGGGACAAAGTTTGCTTTAGAGGCTACTCTTTATCAGGCTTAAGTGGGCTTCACTGTAACCACAAGCGGTATTTTCATCTTACTGATGGAGAGAGGTAACTTCCAATCAGAATTTCTGGCAAACAGGACACTATAAAACAGTGTCCACCACGGAGGGAGCATCGGGCTTTGCTTATATAAAGAAGCCTGCAGTAGACAAATATAAACCAAACAGCATAAAAAATGCTATACGCTATCGCTTCCAAATAAAAGCTAAATATTACAGAAACCTCACAGTGTTGGAAAAAGCAAGTTTATTTACTTTGAAGTATAATTCATTCCTTCCCTATCAGGGCAATCATTTTTTTTTTTGCCTGCAGTACCTCCACATTTCAGCACAAACTGAGCTAACATCACGTGGAGAGGCCACTCGTGTCAAAAGACGTCACCAGCAAATGCTACAGAATCTGCTCGGGGGCGGGGGGGGGATGAGATGCAGCAGCGGCTACAGGTACAACCCCAGGTCCCCGCTCCCCTCCGCAACCCACTCCACTCACGTGACAAATGTGTTACTACCTGAATTCAAATATTAACCCAAAACACTCAGTCAAAAGATGAGTATTCGTAGCAAAGAGTCTGGGCTGGCTGCCGTAACAACTAATGCCGCGGTACGGTTTGCCTTGCTATCAAATTTGTAATATAAAGAGGGCCAGCATGGCCGAGGGATTCAGAGGACGAACGCACCATTCCGTAGTCAACAGGAAACCATGACTGTTGCTTAAAGGAATATAATCCTCTTAAAGGGCGGACGGGACTGGGAGGACAGATGCACGGGGAAAATACCATTTTCCCTTCCACCTCTTCGATTAAAATGGCAATGTTAAGCACTATTTTTCCCTTTTCTTTTCGAGACACACAGTCTTCACAGAGCGTCTGTTTTGCTCTAGAAAAGAATCCATCATGTATCTGATAATCACAAGCACTAATTTTGATTCCTTCAGGAATGTCAGCTTCCACCTGGGCTGAACCCAACTCCGCTTCCCCTGCAACAGGTACAGTCACATTTATTTCTATTGGATCTCAGTTTGGCCTATTGCATTTTTATTAATATTACTTACTGGTAGCACAAAAAAAAATTCCCTACCCAATAAATACACAGAAATTACAGACATTCGTAAGAAATCCTTCCAGACCCTGCTACATTTAGAGAACTAAAACTTTTTAGTCACTTCCCATAGGACTGTTTCAAACTGTCTCGTCTCCAAAAAGAATAAAGAGCACAGGATCTCAAAATTATACTTAATTGCCAAAAAGACAGTTTTGTAGGTTCAAAAAGCAGCATGTTTCTCAGACACGCGAGAAATGGGAAACTTTAAGGACAGAGGAGACTCAGAGCGACACTGTGCTCTGAGAAAATAGAAGTTTCTCATTTGCTGTGCTCGTCCCTGCACGGCTGCAGCCACCGACAGCGGCAGAATGAAGTGAGACCAGTTTGCCCATAGGAAAGGAGATAAAAAGTCACAGTGGAAAGAGAGGAACGGGATTTGGGAAACTTACCTCTTCACCCCCTCCAACAACAACACAGGGCTGTCAGCGTGTGTCTGATGGGCAAATGCTGACAAGAATAAAACGAGAAGAGGAAGGAAGTGAAACACACTTTCACAACTTCTCTGCCTGAAAATGGAACCAATTTTTTGGAAGAACATCATATTTTAGGTTACTTCATTTTTAACCGCTTTAAAAAAAAAAACCAACAAACCATCAAGACCGAAAGACATCATGTGTCTCTGCAGTTACATATTCAGATTTGATTAAAACATGAAATGTGAACAGCCAAAACCTAAATCATAAAAACACCTGAGGTGCAACTGGAGGCTGAGAAGTGACTATAAGTAGTCAACTAAGGCCCTTATGTTTCTCACAGGATTCTCAAAGCAAGATGATTACAGACACAGACATTTTTGTAACCTTTCAAACTCAACATGGAATTTGAGATTTAACTACATTCCTTCCCTTTATGTCCCAGCAGAAATAAAGACTTCAGAGGCTGAATTCTGCACACCTGTGTGACCCCACTGCCTTCGGTCTGGTGTGACAACCGCAATTAATGAAGATTTCCATTCCAGAAGCAATGACAGAAGCTCACTGTGTCTCCCACCGTCGCGGTATTAACGACCACCCTGTTTCCCCTGGGGAAAACAAGCCACCCTTGTACAAAAGTGCTACTTTGCCAGTGTACGATGCCTCCACGTTCCCCGCTTCTGCTGCCACAGCTGTGCGAGCCAGGGCTCAGACCTCTCTATAATCCCGATGACAAAAGTTCTGCCAGCAGAAGCCCGTAGCACAGGCTTTGTTTTTGCTGCCACTGTAAACAGATACGACACACAGGTACATTCCTGTTGTACTACACCGTTTTGTTTTTAAACACACTTTCTCCAGAGCAGAACTGAAAAAAATCACATTTCTAGTGAATTTAGCTGCCAATTCAGTTCAGCCCAGAGAATAAACCTTCAAGTGTGCACAGAACCTCAGTAACACTGAGAAAAAGCGCTGCTGGCAAAGCTTGCCAGCCGTGGGTTTGCCCTCGACTGACGGCAAAGAAATTGGTATTGCGGAGATAGCATATATAGGGGAATATTTTCTCTGGTAGAAGAATGTTAAACATTTCTCCAGCAAGAATGGCTCTCAGGGCAATCAACTCCATCTATCCAACAACCGTTCAAATAAATACCTGGGTGACTCTGTGATTCAGACCCTGGAAATCTGAATGGCAATTAAAGGGAAGGGTACTGTACCTGTTCCTTCTGGAGTTTTATCAGCATTACTAGGGGCTGAGAGTTTTTGAAGCCAGCTGAATGCTTCTAATTCCTGCTCGTGCTCATTTGTTACACGCCTCACGCAACTCCTTTTTGATACGAGATGAACGATATACAGCATCAAACTCCCTCATTTTGTTTTGTGAGCGTTAACTTGACAACAAGACGCTTTAAAAACAAGATTCTGACTACAATCGTACGTGTCAGAATCGCACACCTCGACACGCTTTTCCAGACCCCGGGCGACAAACATCGTGATGTGATCCCCCTCCTGCAGCGAGCCTTTTTTTTCCTACAAAGAGGAAAGATGTGAACGCCAATGGTTTTGAAAAAAAACTGAGACTGTTGACTGAGTTACAGAGCTCCCCATCACGGGAATGTCAGTCTTCTGTCCTTATCACTATTTTTGGAGGGCACCTGAGCTTGGAGTTGTTTTTCTGAGATTCTTGCTTTGTCCTGCACTGTTCTTTGAGTGTAAAAAAGAATGTAGGCCTGGGTCTTGCACACCTCCTCCACGCTACATACATTCAGTTTGGAGTCATTGCAGTGGACCCAAAAACCTAGGAATCAAAGCGAGAAAGATGACATTAGTAAGGGAGGCATCATTCCATCTGAATGCATTTTGGAACTGTTCAGAGGAAACATCCACAGAGAAAAAGAGCGATGTAGGAGAAAAGGCACCTCTATCTTTTCCCCTCCAGATGCTTTGGGAAGGAGTTTCTAATCTGGAAAACACTTGGATCGTTTCTGTGCTGTTAAGGGAGTTTAGAAATACCAAATCATAATTTAACCAATTGTATGTTGTAGCCCAAAGACTCAATTAGGAAAATAAAAATTCCCTGGAGACAGCCAATTTGTACCTCTTTCTCCACAAGTCAGAAGGCAGAGTCAATACTAATTCAGCTGCAGAAAGAGACTGCTGGAAATTCACAAAAACCCTGCGGATGTTATTCATGAATAGTTCCTGTCCAGTTTCAAAACACTTTCTGTTTATCTCATCATCCCAAGGATACTGAGAAAAGACACCCAGCTGGAGCAGCTCCACAGAGTGACATTGCATGAGAAAATGAAGCATTCATGCTGTTAACAGCAAGCAATAAAAGGCATCCCAAAGGGCCGCAAAGCAAAGAGCAGCAATCTGTGGCTTTATGGAAAAAAAAATAATAAAGAAAACATGCTACTAGCAATACATTCTGGGAAACAAGTACGAATTTCAGGAAACTTGATTCTCAACAACTTTGATCATAAAGCTCTACAACGCTCTATGTCTACAGAATAAAACATGAGTTTCTTGAATTTGTTTCCCCCGTAATAAGGCACACGCACCTCCCTCTGTGTTGTAGCAATATGCTGTGTAGTGTCCTGAGCCAAACCCTTTCCCGTGATGCATCACCACAGCGGAGAGGTCATAGACAAAGGTCTCTTTGTCAAGAGAGGAGAGAGAGTCCCTGCAGCAGTAAGGTTCCATGTTTAATACCTGGTCAAAGAGGACATGAACCCCAATCTTCTCACGGTGATTACGTTCAGACCACCTGCAAACACAAGGGCACGAATCAAAGACTCGGGATCCTGCTCTGACACGGTACAGGGCTGCGGGGAGACAAACACAGAAGCAGCTGCTGCTAAACAACTCTGAAGAGCTCTCCTTGCCAGGGTCAAGCAGGCATCATATGATTTTTCCCTTCTGTTTTCGCTCTAACATCTTTTCAACGCAACTGATTCTGTCATTGAAGCCCATTTGTTATTTGTGTCGTGGTTTAGGCTGGGCTGGCCACTTAAGGGACCCGGAACCAGGATATTGTTGGGATTTGCAACACAAAGGAAGTCAAACATCTCCTGTGGCAGTCAAACAGCATTTAAAATACTCAGTTATATAAACACCACACACCTCAGTTGCCTGCGCTAACCATTTTAGAAACCTTTCATAATATTTTGAGCTTTGTCTGCTATGTTTTGTTCAACAGGTAAATACATAACATTGGCATTTAACTATCACAGGCTTTCAACAAATCTGTCACTCAACCGGGCAGTTCATCCATCTCACAGCCACCGTTTCAATTTTTCTGCAGACTCAGACAAACACTGTTGAGTAACAATTCAAGGAAATCAGTATTAATATTTACAAAATATTACACCATGCGTATAGTAGAAAACACACTACAAACAAGCTACTGATTGTAATGTAAGTAGTACTCTGAGGAGGTATCACACACCTGGTTTGGGGACGTTTATACACGTGCATTTACCAGAAAACCAGAGAAGTTAAAGGCCCACACTAATCACGTCTTTCTAAAAAGACAGAGACGAGTCAGTGCCTGACACCATGGAGTGTGTCCCCCACTCACCTGAATCGTTTAAGGTGCAGCCGGAGGACCTGAGGTAGTCTGTAGATCATTAACTGCTTTTTAGCTTCACTCAGAACAAGAGGTTTAGGAGAAGACTTTCGCCGTTTGCCTACAAAAAAAAAAAATTAAAAAAAATCACGCGCAAAGATTGTTAGGATGGAATTAATTTTCAGAATGGGAAGAGAGCACTTTCTGAACTCTCTTTCTCTCAGTAGCAGTAGCCCAGCTCACATCACTCAGGATGGACATGCAAGTAAACACTTCTTCACAGAGCAGCAACTTCTCTAGGATCAAAACTCTCATGTTTAAAAATACTTAATACTTAAACTCTTTCACTTTTGTGATGCTCATAATCACACCATCAGTTATCACCTCAAGCTGCTCATGGTGACATTTTGCTCTGAGAAACACACCAGAAATATGAAGACAGAGCTAGTGCCAAAGACATCCAGGGCTGTAGCACTTTCAACAGGTTAACTACCAGCATACAAATAATACTGCTATTTGACATTGTATTCTGTTAAAATACTACTTTGATCTGCTTATTATACTACTGAAGCTTGTAGTAGGAAGCTTCACTAGTTCAAGAATATTAATATAGGTCAGAAAAAATGCTTCCAGAGCAAGGTCCCACCTCTCGCAGGGGTTTTGCCTGCCCAAGAACGTAAAACAACTGCTGAACCGAAACCGGAGAAGAAGAAAAAAGGTTCCTCTTCCCAGTGATTACTCTTTCCAGGACACTGAACATACAACTGTACCAGGAGGAAGACAGGTGGCTTCTGGAGCTTCCAATAAGAAATGTACCTGTTAATTAGATTTCTGCACCTCACTGCACCAGTTCAGAACAGATGGGTCGCTCCTTCTCCATCACGTCTGACAAGCAGTGCCCCCAATAGTTATAAGTGCCTAGATACAGGCTGGTTGCCTTTCCCTGACGTTTTTTTTCAGCTGGTTAATGTTTCCTTAGCCATTTAACCCTGAAGTAACTGTTAAAATTCAGGCTTTCACAAAGAATCAAAGAAAACAGAGTTAGGATGAAGCTGTACTCATCCATATCGATGCTTTGTGAACATTATTTGTGAATCAGAACCTGTTCCAATTATATTTTGCTTTGTTTCAAGAACATTGAGTCAACGATTATTTCTTAACGCTTTGTGAAGATGTTTGGTAACAGACTTGCAAGTTGATATAGAACAGACCTTGACAAATATTTGCTACTTCAGCTGCTTAGTTGCAATGTAAGTCAAATTATTGGCATTTTCCTCCCAAGGGGATGAACATTTGCCATAAATACTTGCATGAAAAAAAATTTCAAATCCAGCTTATCAGAGTAGCTGAGCTGCATGATTATACACAAGGCTAAAATTATTTTTCAGGCATATAATGACCTTACACTCAGACCTACTACAGGAAAGAAGAAGTCTTATTTTAGCTGAGCGCAGCAGAACACATGCATTCATATAAAGGGCAATACATTAACCTGAGACTCCCAGGATAATGTCAGTTCATTGCTCCTTGAGAAAATTCCTACAGAGAGATGGAAACTCTAACCTGGCAGCAGACTTTGAGAACTCCACATGTGTGATTTCTGGTTAAAGGATTCCATCAAGAACAAGCAGCGTATAGATGACTTGTTATAAAAGCTTTCTTGCCATGTGGAGATGAGCAAGCCATAGGGGATAGGTGCCTTTTTTTTTTTCTCTAAATCCAATCCCCTTCTCCCCCCCCTCAAATTCTTGATGTTCCCTCCTGCTCCAGCGCAAGCAGAGAGAGCAGTTCTGAAGAGGGTCGTATTAAACTCTTAGCAAATTGTGCTGCTGAATGGTGGAGATGAGAGCAAAATGACATTTCAGATCCAAACTGGTGTCCAAAGGAGCAGAAGCCACCAATAGGAGGAAACAACAGCACAAGCAATGAGGAAGAACAGAGTTTTCCAATACATAGAGGCCACAATACATGTTTTCAGACACACGAAACACGCATCAGAAACCTCTCACTCAGAAAAACAGACAGTGCTTCTAACGGCAAAGACAGCAGCAGGACCTGACTTACTGTTGCACTGGTCGCAGGCGTAAATCCTCCCTTCCAGAGCTTCCGTCTCGGTGAACTTGGCCAGCATTTCTGTCAGCATGCACTCCGTCTGGCTAACGGGGACGAGGCCCTTCTCCATAGAGTGATAGCGCTCAGGGAATTCCAGGGAAAGATCCCAAAAGGGCTCAACGGTGTTGGATTTGTAGTTGCACGTTATGCAGGTGACCTGGGAATGAAACGTGTACACACAAATGAGGTTACGTATGCCTGTACATGCAGACTGGCATTTACACTCGCATCTAAAGAGCAAGTTTATGCCCCAAAGGCAGCGCAATTTCACAGACACAGAGATGATCTATGAATTAAGAGAAACACTGCTTATTTCCAATCTGAAAGCTAAGTCTATCTTGAGCAAATAATTTAAACTACTTTCTCAAGTCTCAAAAAAAATGGAGACAATATTCACCTTTATGGGATTGACTTCCTCAGATAAACACCTCTACAGGTATAATACCAATTCACTGCTGGGTAACAAGCACTTTGGATCTGTTTGCTACTATAAAAAGCACACGTTTGCATTTATCACGCAATCTTCCTTCCATAGTTCCTCTAATTTCCTTGCATATTTCAAAGCGTATAATTCCTTTAATGTTTCATCTGCTAACTATATAAAAATTCTTCATTAACAGAGCATGAAAGGACAAATTTCAAATGCACTTGTTTTCTTATGTCATCTCAGACTATTATAAATAAGAACAGCAGAAAAGTTTTCAGTTAAACTCAGAGGCAGAAAGTGAGACCATGAGGAGGTAACAAAACCAGAAAGCAGGTCTGGTCAGATTGTTACTGTGAGAACCATCCACCAAAAACCAACTCCCAACCCTGCAGCTTCATCCACTGAAGGCACCAGTAACTTCCAGATGGATTTGTAGCCAGTAGATGGGGAAGGAAAACTTCTGTGCATAGAGGGGTTTGAAATGAAATACAGTACATGTACACAAGAGTTCCATAAGTAGCTCAGCAAGTTATTTATAGTGTATCACGGTAGCAGATAAATTACACTGATCTGTGAACATCTTCAGGCTGTTAACAGAGACCTGCCACTGAATCTGGAACATGCACCATGACCAGAGTCAAGAGACAACCGAACAAAGCGCTTTTAGTTAAGAAATCCACAAGAAGTTCATGCACTGCAGCGATGATTCACACGAACCATGACTTCAAGCAGCCTTTCCCTGAAAAGCCAAAAGCTTTAACTTGAAAAATACACATTTTAATCTTTTAGCGTGCAGGTAAGTTCTTAGGAGTGGTAAGCTTAGTAGGACTGGCACTGAGAAGGACGATATAAATAGTAATGAGAACGCACACACATAATACCTCTGCCCTGGGGAGGCCCCATCTGGAGCACTGGGACCAGTTCTGGGCTCCCCAGTTCAAGAAGGACTGGGAACTGCTGGAGAGGGTACAGCAGAGGACCACAAAGATGATGAGGGGCCTGGAGCATCTCTCTGATGAGTAAAGGCTGAGGGACTTGGGTCTTTTTAGTCTGGAGAGGAAAAGACTGAGGGGGGATCTGATCAACGCCTATAAATACTTAAAGGATGGGTGTCAGGAGAAAGGGGCCAGTCTTTTTTCAGTGATGCCCAGGGACAGGACAAGAGCACAAACTTGAACATAGGAAGTTCCACCTAAACATGAGGAGGAGCTTCTTCACTTTGAGGGTGGCAGAGCCCTGGAAGAGGCTGCCCAGAGAGGTGGTGGAGTCTCTGTCTCTGGAGACATTCAAACCCCGCCTGGACACGTTCCTGTGCAACCTGCTCTGGGTGGACCTGCTTTGGCAGGGGGGTTGGACTAGACGATCTCCAGAGGTCCCTTTCAACCCCGTATCGTTCCGTGATTCTGTAATACACTTCATGGTCTGTTCTCGCAACCTGTAAGCATCAAGTTACGCACGAGTTTCATTTCTCCTGGAAAGGAAAGGAAGTTGAGGGCTTTCCAAACACATGGGACTCTCAGGGTCTGCCCTGCAGGGAATAATACATTTCAGACAAGGGAACAGCACAGGAATAAGAGACCGAGCACTATGACAGGCACTTTCAGCTCCTACAGAAACACGTTAAGCACGTTCAGTATCTGAAAATGACTTTCAAATGCCTGCAAAAAATAAAAAAAAATCACAGCTTGTTCTTTATAGCACCAGATGACTGCCCTCTCTGCTGTTCATCATATTCTTTCGAGCCACAGAAACAAACCCAGGAGGGACAAAACAAATTACAAAGACGCTTTAAAAACAGAGTAAAAACTTGTGCAGATTTCATTCTGAAGTGGCAAAAGCCAACTGAATTTACAATACACGTGACAAGTATTGAAAATGCTGCCAACCTGCACAGTAACCCAATAGGTTCTTAGGGATCTGGTGGCTCCTCAAAAAACAGAGCCTTTGCTCCTTGGTGTGAACGGCTCCAACTGATTTCTGTGTAAAAGCAGGTTCATACCTGACTAAGCAACTGCCCATGAAAAATGGTGTTCACCACCTTCAGGACTTGCTTGGTGAGCTTCCTCTGGGAGAAAGGGATGAGGATCCTGCGCTTTGTTCCTTCCGATTCCAGCTCCTGCTGTACTTTATCCAACAACTCGCAGAGAAATTCCTGAGCGTCCTGCTGGTCGTAGCCTCGAAACGCCGGGATCAGGCTCCACACGGAGTGCAGCATGGCGAAGGGGGACACCAGCGCCCACTTGCCAGACCACATCACTCTGAAGAGGGTGTGCAATTCATGACAGAGGGAGATGTGCTTTGAACTTGGTTCCTTGGGTTGTATTAGTTCTAAACTCCTGCTTATTGAGGAGCCACCATTTAAGCCAGCTGGCAAGCTCTGCGTGCCATATGATCCCACTTTGTCAGTCTTCCCTGACTCGTTAGCAGCAGACCCATTTGCCAATTTGCCAGGCATCCTAGACTTCCCGTTCACAGTTTTGGCTAAGAGTTCTTCTGTTTCACAGAGATCAAGTGTCAAAAAACATTCTCTAAATTTCTGGAGGTGACTTAGCACTTGCAGAATAGAATTCATGTAACATGTGTTTCCCAGGTTCCTTAGACCCGTTACCCCGGGAGTCATCAGAGGCTTACGCCGGATGGAATAAAACTGTTTGAATCTGCTGCTCTGCATCTGCCTTGAGGTAGGGGAAGCGGTCGCCACCTCCCTGAATTTCCTTGGAATCAAGTTCTCTCTGTGCACGTGAGACAACAGCCTTGCGCTCTTCCGTGGAGGAGTGTTTGCCAGCTCCTCCAGAAGCTGTCTCTTCATCTCCTGCCGCCGCTGCCTGGCTGCCTCCTTCTTCTTCTCCAACTCTTCCATTTGTTTCTTTTGTTTTAATTTGAGCTGGCCTCTAGAGCTCTTATCAAACCAGGTCCGCAGCGCCTTTGCAAGCAAGGACTGGCGCCTGTGCCAGAGAGCTGTAAGCATCTGAGATTGTCCCTGAGGGCTCCTTTGATGGCTGCACACATCCTCTCCCAACGCCATCGATCGCAATGTCCTGCCACTTCTTGTCGACGGATCATGTTTTTGACTTTTAATTGCTGACAGAGAACTTCTCAGCAATTTCAAATCACCCTCCGGGTTATCATTCAAGACATAATCTTCACAAAGGTAACAAAAGACGTACAGATCATTAACTTCCATTGCCAACGGATGCCTGGTTTCTTCAAAGTGTTTAAGTGCATGCTCCTCGATGTACCTCCCGCAGGCGACGTGGGAGCACTTCAGACAAGCCCAGATGGACTCTGTTGTCTGGCAGTCCACGCAGCGCCACTTCTGGGGGTTCAGGATAGAGTGGTCCTGGGCGAGTCGTAGCCGCCCAACATGTTTGCATCTATCCATGTCTTACAGGAGTCTTCGCTGCTTTGACCTTGGAAGGCAAAAAAAGAAAGGAAAGGATCTTAGAGGCGCCATACATATTTAAAATGATCTCTTTTGTACCTATAAAAATGTCGCATCTTGTCAATCCCAACTGCAGTTTTCCTTCGACCGACTGCATTATTCCTGCGTGCAGTTTTTTTTAAAAGCAGTTTTTAGTACCAGCAAAAGATATTGGATTGACAAGGTCTAGAGAATAAAACTGTCTATCTGTCTCCTAAGGACAGCCCAGACAGCTGCCAGCACGCCTCACCCAACCTGAATGGCTCGCTTCCAAGGAGAAAAAGATTAATTCAGTCCACACACACGTTTGATCTTTAGCTGCCCCCTTGAAATTGATACATACAAAATGAATCTGGAATTGGAATGCGTGTCATCAGGAACTAGACGGAGGTTACCAACTTCTCGCAGAAGCCACAAAAATATCAGATAATTGTCATAAGCAGAGCATTTGCAAGTCCGCAGGTTTTACATTCTACCCTCCGATTCTCTGATTTCCCACAGCCTCCCGAATATTTCAGTGTTTAAAAAAAAATGAGCAGGGAGAAAAACTGCAATGTGTAACATCCTGTTACAGTAAACCTAAAGGAACATCTGCATGTGTATATGTTTGTGTGAGCCCACATAAACAGAAAAAGGAACTGATTTACTAAATTACTATGTTGTAAGTGAAAAGAAATCAAAGCAGGGATACTGGAATGCGCAAAAAGCTTCCACTCTCGTGTCCTTCATCCATATGTTTTATAGAAGATACCCCACTGTACAAAGAGCACAACTAAAACACCGCGTGTCAGCGCTGTAGTTTCTTTTGTACAGTCCCCTCCAACGCTCCCACCCAAGTGAAAGAGGTCGGGGTGCAGCAACAGCCCCCAGACCCGCTCACTCTACTCACGGAGTCATGTTTATACATCCTTTCCTCCGCCACGCAGCATCCAGGGCGCAGAACATCCCCATTTCAGCCAAAGGAGTCTTGGCGGTTCTTCGAGAATTTAATTACTACTTAAGTCTTCACTGTAAGGCAGCACAGCTTCAAAGCCCTAGAGAGAGAATATTCTTGTGATGCACATAAACAAAGTAAGAACGCTGGCACGGTTGCTTTTGAACACGATTAATCCCCTCAGTGCAAGAGCTACTGCAGAGAACACATTTATTACAGAGAACAGAATTATCTGGAAGTCGAAGCATTGAACGCACCTAGGAACCCAAATACTTAGATGTTAAAAAACGTCACATGGAAGAGGCACTCTGGAATTTAATTTTTTTTCTGCTTTCATTTTCTGAGAATCTATAAATCTGCTGATCACATGTAGCCTCTTCATCACAAGTCTTTTGTAGTGGATGACCCAACATATGGCAGAGAAAAAAAAATCTGAGTAAAAAAAAAAACCCACGGAGCAAAAACGTGCACCTCCTGTGATCACTTCAATTTTGGCTGCTTCGATAACTTGGTGAAAGGAGGGGGGAGGAGATGGGGAAAAAGGGGAAAAAAAAAAAAAGTCTGTCCTGAATTAAATTTCATTTCTAGATGATTTTTCAAACAATAAAACCAAGTAATTAATAGCTGTCAAGTGTGAACTGCAACAAAGTAAGAACTACAGAGTAGAGAAAAATAGGAAAAACCTGTGTTTTGCCAAAGGCAGAAAAGATTGTAAAAATGTATCTGTTGTAATAACCCAAGAAAGACTAAATTAACTTGCTTACGCATCTACGACTACAGCACTTGAATACAATATGAAGCAGTGATAGGAGGGACAGCTATAATAGGCACAAAGTGGTTACAGATGTCACAGAGAGTGTCAGGTCTGGCATACAGAATATTTAGTTAAAAATCATTTTAGGAGGGGTGAAGTTTAACATAACAAAGGCCACGACATGCTTTCCCAAAGCTTCAGGACAGGTATTGAACAGTTGCCTCGATTGCTATGCAGAAAACCTATCTGACCAGGCTAAGACAACATATTTTTAGTGGCCCCCAAATTATGCAAATTTACTTTAATTACAATCTTTTTCCAGTGACATTGCTGCTAAAGATGGAATCCGTTAAAGAAAAATCAAAGCTCTTCTATTCTTTTACTCTTCTCAACTCCAGATTAAAGCACAAGTGGCCACTTCAGAACCCACCTCCACAGAGTGATTGCGCGGTGTCTAAATAACTGCTTTTAGTTTTTTCTTTAAAATGGTTCAAAAACCTGCTCCACCTCTCCTTTGCGCTGTGTTCACTCACTCACAAATCCCAGGATCTGGAAAGACACTTTTGGAAATCCAACACTAAACAAAGGACTGATTTGGTTTCCTGCTTCCAAGTTGGAAACGTCCCTTCCCACCTTCCTCTCACCTTCCTCCCTGACCTTTTTTCCCCTCTTTCTTCTTTCTTTTTCTGCTCCAGTCTTGATAGAAAATTGTGGAATAATCCCGTCTAGCCTTGGTGAGACCAAGTGGCATAGATTCCAGCTTGAAAGAGTATAGACACTATGGTAACATTGACAGCCTTCATTTACATAAAAGAATACTAATTATGTTGTATCATCAACATCTGTGATTCTGCTCACTGCCATATGCGACAGTGTTGGGAATTTAACCCTTGAGTCTCACCAGCACAGCCGAGATTTGTACTGTGTAACAAAAAACAGGCCTTTTACATACAATTTTCTAGAGCCCAATTAAACAGCCGCCAAGGGCCATCGCTCACCAGCTTTGCGAGGTCTCAGGACACGATATTTTCAAAGAGCACTGAATTTATCCTCAATTTCCAAGAAAAAAGAAACAATGCTGATATGTTGCTGGTTTCAGCTGGGTAACAGGCTACAAGGAAATCAATCACATACCAGATACAGTGCATTAAAGAATCATGTTTAACAATGAAGTAGGCTGTCAGTATATAAATTACAAGCCTTTTTGTCAACTGCTTTTGCTTTTCCTGTGTGGGCCAGCAAGATTTCCTGTTTGCAGAAGGAAAGAGAATTTAACAACGCTGGTCAGTTAACAAAGCAGCTCTGTTACACCTTAATTCAGTAATTCTCAGCACAAAAGCATCTTTGATACCGCATGCGATATTCCCCCACCTGTTTCTCTTTAGGTATCTATGGATACTTCCCTTGCAAATCCAAGCCCTAATACCATATACACTGGGCCGCTCTGCAAGTTAGGAATAAACGGTGTTTATTTAACCCACACCACTTCAATGATACGTCTTTTCAACTTCCTCAAATAAGAGCTGCGTTTCCTCGCTGTGGTTTTGGTGTCCACGCTGCCTGCACAGCACCTGCGCAGCTTTCCTGGCCGTGCAGCCCCGTGCTTTGGGATTTCTCCAATTAAACATGCCTCTTACCGACTCACATTTTTGACCCCCTCCATTAAAAAAAAAAAAAAGAATAAAAAATTGGCTCTCTCGCCTTGTGCAACACGTACTGAAGGCAGCTGGAGCCTCTGCAGGTTCAGCCCTGCCATCCCACACGCAAACAGACTATTAAATAAGTCATTGAAAGACGTTTACGCGACTGAGAACAAAATTTGTTCCTTTTACGTAGGTAAACAAATAGCTTGCCCCAACCTACTAGCAAGAACAAAAAGATCGCGCTAACAGGAGAAATTACAGAGCGATGATTAAAGGGAAACCCACGGATGAGTCAGAACTTGTAAACAGTCGCACAAGGGGAAACAACAAACCTTGCAGAGATTACAGAGCTGGAGCTGCTTAAGACATTGCAACAACCGGGCAGGGATTGATGTGGTTGATGTGACAGCCCAGGACAAGCCACGAGCAACAAGAGAGTTTAATGATGGAGAATTAACAGCTTACATTTTAAGGTCTTGGAAACAAACATAACTCTTCTCTTGGCAATGAGTTTATCAGGTTGACTTCTTGGTTTTACAACTTTTTTTTTTCCATCAAGATAGATGTCATTTTAAGAAATATCTATAAATTTGTCCTTTCTCACCTACTTAATCTTTTCTTTACCAGAGAAGGGGTGGGGGAAGGAAAAGAGGGGAGTAGGAACAAGCTTAATTGCTCTGCATGGAGAAGAGGTACCAGAGAAGTGTGCAGCTGCGCTGCAATACAACTAAAGAGGAGTTAAAACACCAATAAAATAACAGGAAATAAAACGAAAATAGGGACTCTAGTTTAGCCAGCAATGTTTTAGAGACAATTTGAAAAGTTCTCTCCTTGCAAATGACTTATAGTATTTAAATACTGGGTCAAACTCTACGTTCTTTCCTTGCATGGCTCATAATCCTGGAAAAACTTATGGCAAGATGCTCTAACAGCTTCAAGAACCAAACGCAGCAGAAACAATTTGGCTCTTGACCCTAAAAGAGTGTTAAAATAAAACACATGACTTTATTATGTTTCTTTGTACCATTGTTAGACATTTGGAAACTGATTAAAGACATCTGTAGGGATCTGTTGACACTAGCTACTTTCTTTTTCTAAATAAATGTGCACAAAGCAAAAAAGAAAAGGAGGGGAAAAAAATACATCAGGAAAGATGCTCGATGTTTAGCCTTGGAAACGAGACGCATCCTTCATTTGGCTAAGAGTTGATTCCAGAACAAATAAGAGTATTCAGCGCTGCCACAAACTCCTTTAGCTGTGGTCTGGAAATCATCTTTACAGACAGGTGGGAAGCTCAGGCTTCGTTCATTCATCCCTCTCCCCGGAGAAGTGAAACACGGCAGCATTTCCCCAGTCCACCAGGAACTGGTACCGCCATAAATAAAGCACACTTGCCTTTTTTTTTGTTTTCCCTCCTTCTCGTTTTGTTTTAAAACACTGTAAGAAAAAACTATCCTTTGATATTCTTGTTTTCAGTCAAAACTATGTCCTACACAAATACAGTGCATTTGATCAAATAGGCTTAAAAATCTTGGATGCAAAACAACCAACCACCTTCACTCTCCCCTCTAATAAACATTTTTTTACGTTCAATTCCAGAGTAGAATTTCTAGCCTGCTTCAAATATTCAAAAATGCAAATAAGGAGGTAACAGAGATAATACATATCTAAAAATTGCATACAACTACTCAAAAAAACTTTTTCCCGCCAATTATTTTAACCTACCCATTTGTGAGGAACCAATTATTCAACCAGATGTCTAATGAAAACATGGAATCTGAGCTGCGCGGAAAATGGTGAAAAAAATTTCCTGCTCAAGACATTCACGTTCCTCCGCCAGCAAGAGCCATCCGTGAACGTAATCACAGCAAAATCCTGCATTCGCTTCTCTAAACCACCAGCAACGACACTTCGTCCAACAGGAAAAACTCGTGTAATCGATATTCCGTTAGAGAAAAGGAAGGAGTGTCATCACCCCATCACCTGAGCAGGTATCCTCTGTCCTTACAAAGTGGCTGCATGGTCCAGAACTGCTCACACGGAAACCAGAGCATGGAAAACACCCAGGAAAACGTGCAGAAAGCTCTTTTTGCTTCTTTTTTTTTTTCCTCCAAAGAGCCACCAGTTTGCCTGGGCAGGAATGGGTTTCTCCCTTGACTCCTCCAGTTCGAACCCTGCTGTTTTTAGACTTTTAAATTGCATCTCCAAAGAGTAACAATAGCCCTAGAGATTTTTTCAATTATTCTGAAAGCATATTTTCTTGAAAACTGTCAGCTTTATACCCTACAATTGCTGGATTCCCTCTATCCAGGATGACATACTATCAAGTTAGTTACAGGCAAATTAACACAGCTGACAAAGAAAAGAAGGAAAATGCAGGAAGAAGAGTTACGGATGACTCAGGATTCGGTGTTTCTTTGAAAAGGCAAGCAAAGCAGTGAATTAAATAGCTACTGTGAATACAATGATAAACCACAGTTTGAAAGACAGACGGACAAACAGACTTGAGCTGTGACAGCAGAAGTAGTCACCGATCCCACCTCCCTCCTCAAGCATCAACCTCCTTACCCGGCCATAGCCCTGTAACACAGAAATACTCCACCTGAACCCAAAGCTTACGGAATTCTGACACATCTCACCCGTGGGAAGGCAGCCGGTGTCCTACAGGAGACATGGCAAGCTCAAAGGACTTTGGCTGGTCTCAATGATACAGGAGCTGGAGGACCCCATGCCCCACCACCCTGTTGGACTCTGCAGCAAGAATCACAAGGAAGCCCAACGGAAATGTGACTTTCCTGCCAACTTCCACAGCGAGTTCTATTTTATTAACTCCTTTAAGTTAATTATAACTATGTCAATGTTAAACTGTTTCTGGGAGCTCACGCTGTGCTGTAAAAATTTGCTTTAGGCTCAAAGTCGGAATCTCGGGAATCAGTTTTCAAAGAAATATTCAGTCATTGGAAAAAAACCCAACCAACAAAAAACCCAAACCAACCCCAAAACCCCCAAAGCACTCAAAAGCATGAGGATTGAGAAAATCCTATTTTCTGCACTGGCATCCTCGGTGGGAATAAACACGACTTCTGCAGGACTTCGTTCTCTGAATCATCTTGGGAAGCTAAAGTTGGCGGATATCGGTCCATATCTGATTTTAGAGTACAACAAAGCACAGACACTGTGATGTGCTGAGTGCAATTAGCTTCAAACATTTCCTATTCCACAGCAAAAAGTACAAGGCTCCAGGGGGCCCCCAATTTGTCCCTAACACCAACCCACCCACAAAAACTGGTCATCCTCTCTAAGAAGTTCAGCTCACGTGGTTGGAGGGGGCAGGGACTGAGAGAAGAGAACCATTTGCTTCATGTTTTACATCACCCAACAGACGTAAATGTCCCAAACCTCCCCAATCAGAGATGGCAAGATCCCACTAGCACAATGCACCGGACATAAAACCTGTCAAACTCCAGGCAGCTACAGGTAGTATATACATATATATATATATATATAAAATCACCATTTATGGGTGCTATCTGTTAACAATCTAACCACCAAGTCAGACAAATTGCTAAAGCTGAATTCAGTCCTCAGGGAACGAAGCTCCAGGGAAGGAGCAAGGACGAAAAAACTTTCTCTTTTTCCTAGAACTCTGGAATTTTGAGTACTTTAGAAAAAAGTTTTCATGTCTCCAAGACTGTTTTCAACATGACTTTCATACTTAAATCTAAGGCCTCGCATAAACTGAAATGTGCTGTTAACCCATCTATACTGATCAAAACTGGAAAGAATGTGAAATGGTCCCCATTCCAGACTTGTCAATGCCTGGAACAGATAAACTTATCTTGCCTTTTTTTTTTGCTGTTCCAGCTTCCTGTGCTTGGTGAACTGGTTCAGCTATACTACCCAAACCAACCTTTCTGCAGATACACACTCTCTTTACCAAAGACAGTTGTTGGCAAACTCTAAGAAGTTAGAAAAAACCACCAAAATCCTTTTGTTCAGTCAGAATAAATTTACGACTAAAACAAAAGACTTCACACTGCCTGAGTCCTCAAAGAGCAATAATTCAAACTTTATAAAAAAAAAAAAGCAGTAATTCATACTTCATACAGGCCAACAAATAGTTGCAAATGTGCATGTGTCTTCTATCCACATTTCTTCCCAATAAAGATCCGCTTAAACCAGAGACAGTTCAGCATTCACCAGGAATGGATCCGACAGTTTATGGTTTGAAAATAATCACAGAAAGGCGAAGAGAAGGTGAAATTCTTCAGTTCGCAAAGCTTTTTAATACAGCTGTCCTTAGAAACTAGCTATTCTGTTACTTACACTGCCATTCAAATTCTCCAGCCATACAAGTTTAAACTTGGAAGTTTAAAAATATTCTTATTTAATAATAGTCTTACTAAACCAAACTCATGCTGTTTCTTGTGTAGGGCAAGAGATGGATTAAAATAAGTGACTGAAGCCTCAGGTAATGCCCCCAGCTACATGCATTTTCGAATTTCACCTTTTGAACTTCACCTTAAGAATAGTTTTTCAATGTGTAATACCACCAATAATATTTATTCTTTAGGGTCACCGTAAAACAAACATGTCCTACAGTTCCCTGAAAATGTGAGAAGTTGCTATATAATGGCTCTGGATGTTAAAAAGCATTATTAAAATGCTATATACTTCTTAGCTCATGGCTTTCTGAAAGTTAATGTTTCTTCATTTATTGCAACACATAAATTTCCCCCCTCCCCTTTCTTTTCATAGGCTTCTGAGGTTTTATTTTCGGTTTGGCTTTTTGAAGTGTTAATAAGCTGGGAAACACGATATGGATACGCTGTTTAAAAGAGCCACTCGCTTTACATTAAAACAATTCACAGTATTTCCCCTAGCCCTAGTGAACCAGTCCAAAAGGGAAGGAGTCAATGCAGTAATTCCACTGGTACTTAAAGCTGTAGAAGCCTGAAGCAAATACAGCAAATACATACAATTTGAATTACCAGAATCAAACATGAAAAAATGTTTTGCATTAGAACAACCTGAAAGTAGATGCTAACCGCCCAGTATAAAGCCACAATTTCACTTTATGAGTCAAGCAACCAGCTTTAGAGAATCCATGAATTTCCAACAAATTCTATTTCCATCGTTGTGACAACATCAGAGAGTGACACGACGTAACATTTTAAAGTTTTCTACGTGTTTGCCCCCAAACATCGCTCCTGAAACCCTCCCTGCCACAGCAGACCCTAACAGAGCTTTAACGGATGCAGAATTAGTGGCACTGACTCCACGTCAAGGAGCTACATCAATTATCACTATTTAGAAATTCAGTTTTTCACACCCCACCATCCCCGAACTGTCAGGATTCGTCCCAAAGCTGATGTCTTTTTGCTTCCTTTCACACTTACCACTGCCCAATTCGGCAAGTATTCAACTTTAGTGAGCCTGCTCAAATGGATAGAGTACGCGCTTACGTATTCACGGGTCAGGACCTGCGCACAAGCGAACAAGGCAGTTTAAGAATAATTAACAAGGTACAAGTTAAACAAAGCAAGCCATGTTACATTTCATCGTGGCCAAACAAAGCAGGGATAGAGGAGATAAACAGCCATTCTCTTGTGTCCCCACTTTCCCTACCTTATTATTCCTTTTAATCACGGCCTACTACAATGCAGCCAAAAAGCTACATTTTTCAGAACACAGAAAGCATTATTTTTTTTTGACCATGATCCTTAAGCATTATTTTTTACATTGAGTTTATATCACATTTATCACCAATTGTCACGTAAACAATACGTTCAGAGTTGAGGTTCGCAGCAATAGTTCAGACATTACATATTAAAAATGCAAAAAACCACACACTCAACCTTTGACAGGGAAAATTCCACACAATTTCCACCCGCCTTCACAATAACATCAACAAAATTAAACAGAACTTTCCGCTACTTGCAAAGCACTTCATTAGCAAGGTCAGAACCGGTTGCGTTTTGACCTATAGTATCTTGCTCCGCTCCCCCAGCATTTGCAAAAGTGGATTATTTTTGTATTAAAAAACAAGCAATTTTCATAAACCAAACCAGACCCAAAGCCCTTCATCGCACAGGTACGGGGTGAAGTTTTCCAGCTCCGGAGCATCAGTGAATCCTCTGGGTGCTGCTCACGCACACAAACCCGACGGCTGCAGCAGAGATCAATTGAACAGCCCCGGTATTCAGCGGCAGACTAACAGCCTCTTCCAGAATCTCTTTGTGATAGACACAAAGACGGATTATACCAGAGAGTGAATACTTGGTAAGTTATGGGTAGTCCCTCTGCCGTTCTTCCTCCCCCATTTTAATTCATATTCATCTTGGCAAAATCTTAAGACAAGACTATTAACTAATCTAAAACAACATCACAGCTGATACAACATATAAAGCAATCAGTCAAATGAACATGTCAGTGCCATCTACTGAAGCAATAAAGAACAAGACAACCCCAGCAGGCTGTGGCTTATTATCTTCACAGCCATAATGAATAGGCAAATAGTATTAAATATAAGTACAGTATTCCACAGTCCCATTTTGCTGCGTTTTAAGCGGGAAAGGCGCCTTCGATATGTTTGAGGAGCAGAGATTACAACAAGATGAAAATAACGAAGGGTTTCGACACACCTCTCCATCATTTTCTTTTCCTTCACTTGCCAATCAACCACTACTCGGTCTTTTAAAGCCCCAAGCGAGTGAAACAGAGCAGCAGCTAGAACATGTTCTTTTAATAAATGCTGTTAGATGGTAAATGGGGTAAATCAGAGTGACCAATTTATCCACATGCACCAAAGACTTCTGATTTTTTATGTCTTTAAGCAACAAAACCCAGAAAACAGCCCAAAATGCCACAATTATTTGAACAGCACCCATAAGTGTGCCCACGGCCCGGTACGGGAGGGTGCTGCCACCTTCTCAGCTCCAGAAGCAGGGAAAAATGTGACCCAGCCTTGGCTTGGACCGCTGGGCTCGGCCAAGGTCTCCTCTGTTTTCTTGTTGACAAAGAATGAGACAGAGAGATTTACGCCTCCTCTTGCTCTGCCCAACTGATGCGCCTGGTTTGCACTTGGAAAAAAATCTGTACCTCAAATCCTCCTCTCCATAGGTGGGCAAAAGGGGACTTAAAGCTGTATTAATAAAACCAAGAAGTGTATTTTCAGCCTCAGCCTTCCCCAAGCCCAGCCTCCCAGCGGACACAGGAGGTTTGAGCCTGTTTTCTGGTACATAAGAAACAATTTCACTTGCTCAAATGCACCTTTCCCCCCCCGCCCCCTTTCCTGATGGAATTATTCCTAATTTGCATATTATGAATCCTGTTCTGGCTGAAATCCTTTTCTACAAATTACAAGCAATATCCGAGCAATGCCTTTGTCCTCACCACAACACGTCGACATAACAGAATGAGGTAGGAAATGGGAACCTGATTTGCAAAATATCAGATTGTTAATCTTCTTTAAGAACTGAAGATCAACTTGGGCCCGATTCTATAGCATCTGTTATTTTAGTAAATTATCCTACTAAGAGGTTAGAGTTCATCACATCAATTTGTCTTGAGATGAAACAGGACAAGGAAAGGAAAGAGGGAGAGGAGAATCTGGGTTTGATGCCACGATCCAGTGTCTCAAAAAGCTGTTCTTAAAACCTTCCAATTTTATAACAAACAGGATATTATCTTCCTTATTCACCCACTCACTCATTTCTACAGTGTCCAAAATAGCACTTTGGGCAGCCATGCTACCGAACTGTCCTGAAAAGTTCAGAAAAAGAGCAGTACACATTTCAAAGCAGAGTTTTTCAGCCTACCTTTGAAAAACACTCAATATTTTCACTCTCTACCATGAATTTTACTTTTTCTCAAAATAAACTAACTCTTGTGAGAAGGATCTTCATCCTCGCTCTCTCATTCAGGTGAATTAACTATTCTTAGTTAAATAGATTTGCTTCTAGTCTTAGTCTGATGACAGATTAACTCATGACTGGTAGGATTATAGACTTACCTCTGGAACTAAATCACTTTTGAATCTGAGTTATAGCTATTAGTTCTTTAAAGCTTAGCTGAACAGCTTTTAGTACCCCCTTTGTATTTTTGAAAGAATGATTAAACATCATTAAATCCAAGCTAAGGGCTTTCTCACAACTCCAGTGAATAAGCAGTTAGCGGACGGGACTTCTTTTTTTTTTTTTTTTTTTTAAAAAAAAGCACAACAGCAGAGCTTTAAATGGATTTTTTTTCAGAATAATTAATATCATTCTAAGTCTAGAATACTTGTCCTTAAAATTAAAACACGTCTTTCATGTTTGTGTGGTTTTTAAGCGCATAAAAAACCCCTTTGTTCTCCTCGGAGAGAAACAGCTATCCTGATCAACCTGTTCCTTTGTAGCCAGCGTGGCACATTTGTTCCCGTTGCATCTCTCCAGCTGCAGAAGACATGACCGATTCTACAGAGACAGAAAGTGAAGCTCTCCCGAACAGCAACCAGTCAATGACTCCCCTCCGCTGAGGACATCAAGCACACGTTTAAGCGTGCCTTGTTTTTATATGAAATATTCCAAATATGACACCACAAATCTCCATGCCATCAGCAAACGGTTTCACTACACGCCAACAAAGTAACGCAGAAGCAGCCGCCAAGCAGGTACCTCAAGTCACCCTTTCAATGTCCTCCTCCTCCATCGGCAGCATGAGTAAGGAAAGTGAGGAGCAGTCTTCCCCCAAATTTTTGTATCTTGGCAGAGGATGGAGATAATTTAGCCATCACTCTCTCCATTTAATTAGAAGGGAGGCAGCCCGGTTCAACGAGCTGCCTTAATTCATTGCTTTTGCCTTCTGTGTTTCCATGAGAGGAGACATGGATGGGACGGTGAGGAGACAAGAAGCTTCCCCTAAGAAGCAAAAATAAAACTCCCCTGTAACTCCTGATGAAGGTCACTGGATGGAAGAGCTGGAGGCATCACTCCTCTGAGAGCATGATGCTGAAATCCGCTGATCTACATCCCCATCAGACGATGGGGGTTTTCTCTCTCAGTAACACACAATCCAAGTTTCAGTTAATTCATCGTTAAGTATCCCGCTGGCTCATACTAAGCCAGCTGCAATCTCCAAATTAGAACACATCACTTTGCACTGGTCATTAATGATTGTAAAACCCCTAATCATCCAAAAGCAGAGCGTGTTGTCCAGTCCCAGCAACACATATCTAGACAGATGCACGCACACAAATATATAGACATAGTCTGTTTAAATCAATCCTTAGATCCCTCCTGCCACCCAAAAACCCCATCAAGTATAAAAAAACCCCAGTGAACATAAATGCAAACCCCAATTAGTCAAAAAAAAGATGTTAGCTCCTCATTTGACTGAGTGACACAAACCTGCAGGGGCGGGAGGGGAGGCGTTCACGCCGAACCGTGTTTGCTAAAGTTTAGTGTATGAAAAAAATTATTTGTTATGATAGACTAGTGTTGAGTATTTATGCAGAAAACGTTCAAGCTAGAACTCAGCCACAAATCGCCATCATTTTCTTAATACACAAGGCACTTGTTATTCAGCTAGAACACATTTAATATACAACATAATGTGAAATTCTAAACTATCTAAAATTAGTGGGGAAAGCTGGCTTCAGCACCAGGCAAGAGATGAACCAGGTCCCATCACGCCAAGAGAAATGAAAGGATTTAATATAAAATCCGGTTTTGCTGTTTGAAGAAAAGGAAAGCACATTTGTCACAAACTTCTTGGAACAGAGTCAGGCTTAGAGACACTGATCCCTCCCAGCCAAGCGGGGAACAAAGCCGGAGCAGTAGAGAAACACAAGCCAGCGCTGACTGCCCTTCCTGGGCTACTCTTTTTAGTATTTCTAGCTAAAAGCTACTTATCACTTCATCTGCACACCCACCTAGCCCCCTCCTTCCGCACCATTTTTATTGAAAGTTCAAAAAAACCTCGAATTGTCTTCGGAGGCTTTTCATAGCATGAGAGAGAGGGAGAGAATGTAATTATAGGACAGTATTTCTTAATCAAATCTAAGCCGCCCACTGCAAGTGAATGGGGAAATATGGTTGCAAGGCAATGCTTCTCAATCAAGTGGACGGATTTGCCTTTCAGAGTGAATAAGGGAAGGGAGCTGTGGTCACCATTTCTTAATCGGCTCAGCTGATGTCCTATAGAAGGTCTCAATGGAAGGACACAGCTGTGGCCCATAACTCTTGACTTGATCTTCCATGGTTCGACTGAAAAGCCTGAAAAGAACATAAATGCACTAAAGCTTTTCTCCATTAAATTGGTTCTTTCAAAACCGCCACTGGCTTTACCCAGAGGGGGGAGAAAAAGAAGTTTCTTTTTCAGTACGCTTGGGTAGAGGCTGAGTGTGAAAGTTTTTGTGATATATTCTACCCACTGAAGTAGACTATAACAGACCAAACGATTATTTTCTTTTAAAGACCAAGATGGAGCATGTTGTTTTATAATTCCAACCTTCTGTAGGGATTCCTGTGTCTGAGTGTGTGGGTTTTGCTTTGGCTAGAGCACCCTTTTGCATTTCAGTTCACAAAATTAGAAAACATCGAAAAAGCATTTCCTTAGTCAGAATTTTTTTTTTTTTTAAAGAGTACATTTGTCACGACTGACACGTTACGCAAGATACATTTCAAATGCACTCGTACTAACTTTGAGCTGTCAGATGCGCGTATTCCAGTTTTCTGTCTTCATTTGAAAATGCGGCTGAATCACCCAGCCAAGGCAGCGAGACAAGAAAGCGAGGAACAAGGGAAAAAGCTTCTGGTTTTCAGAGAGCTGCCTGGATTTTTCTTCTGCTTTCTCAGTAAAGTTCTTAAGAGGGCAGACTTCTCAGTAAATTACATGATGATTACCTAATTAAAGGAACTTCTCTAGTGAGCCTCCTTTAAAAAAATCTCAAGGTACGCCCCAACAAGTTTGCCGTTTTCTGAGAGATTTCATGCTGATCTTTGTGCTGAATTGGAGGTGTAACAGTTAATGTGCAGCCTTTACCAGCTTATAAGCAAAAAGCTAATTAACAACACTTAGCACAAAGCAGCTAAGTTAATTTTTTTCTACCTGTTTTAAAGATAGTAACTCACTTCTTAATGCTGTTGCAAAAGGTAAAGGGATTTTTTTTCCTTTCCAAACCAGCAGAATGCAGTGTACCAGAGAGCGCATTTTAACTTGCATTTTCTTCAACATGCTATGATATGAATTACTGCAAACGTACAAATAATTAGCTTTGGGCCACTTCGAAATTATTTCCCTGCGACCCTGGCAAAGGACAGAATCTCCACCTCCATTTTTACCTTCTCTCCTCTCACTCCCACTTTAATCTTTTTTTGTTGTTTCAGTGGCATGTTATAGCTGCTCCGGGGCTCTGCTGCCAGTTACGTGAGGAAGCCTCCATGCTGGGGCTGTAATTCAAGGGCTCGCAAGCCACATACGATTTAACAGCGGCACATGAGCCATCTTTGCTCTAAAGTCTAATAAAAACAAAAGTGAAGAGCGTTAGTGTCAGTACACACGGCGATAGGAGCAAACAACTGAGACATTCTGATCTATAAATTGGATTTTAAAATGGTAGCGGTTCCTGTTAAACATTTTGTTGAGTTTGCTTAGTACACTCCAAAGCAGTGACTCATTAAGGGTTTCATGCTAACGAGAATGGTCTTCCATTCACTGACGTTGAAGGGAAGGGGGGCGGATTTTTTCTACCCACCCGCATCAACTCAACAGCCTGTTCATTGGGTGAAGTGTTTGGGAAAGGTGAAGTGTTTATATACTGAGCAATTAACAACAGGCTGCTGAGACAAGAACATCTCCCAAGGTTTCATTCCCCAAAGGAAAAACAACAACAAAAAAAACAACCCTTGATGAAATACTCAAGCTGAAAACCACAAAGGTTGCTAAACAAAGTGAGAAAGTTCCACTGTCTTGTGAGCCGGAGAGGATTCCTGCAGAAAATAAAGGAGCGGGGGGATCTATCGGAGCGTGTCCCACCACACAGCTCTGAGCGAGCTGTCACTAGAGCCACCTCGTCTTCCCTTTCCCCCATTCGATCCCAATCACTGCGCCCAGTCACAGGCACAGTTTTCTGACGTAGTATCTCTCTATTCATTTCTAAGGAATGATTTTAAAACAAAAACCTTAGTTTTCTTTTGACTCAGAGCTGAGGTCAACTTCAGAAATGCTTTTACGCTTTCCCAAAGCAAAAACTGCACATGAAAGATTTCACACGTACCTTATAAGAGAGAAGCTGGATTTGGTAGCATTTCCATTCGTTAGCTAGTCTGAATCTATCCACTAACATCTTCTAAGGGCTGAGAAAACACTAAATTTCACTTTATGAGTCCCAGCAGAAGTCCTAAGAAATTTCAGTGTAAAAACAACTAATGAAAGAAAAAAGGCCAATAAAAATAGGGTCTTAAAAGACATATTCAGGAACTTATACCATCTTTGCTACTAGAGAAAGTGCTCCTTGTCACTCGTTCTTAGGTGCTGAGACAAAACAATAACTACTTTTAAAAAAACCCCAATTAACAAGCAAGTGTGTTTTAGCACCGAGGAAAACAACCTGCAAGGTCTGATGCAGAGAGCTGCGAAACAAGCCATCACCAAGCGAAGGATTACGATTAGCGGCCAGAAACCCACTGCAGCAAGAACCTGCACTCCGGGCTTTCCCAGCCAGAGGCAGAGAGGCCATACACCCAGCTAAACGTGCCCTTTTTCATTCCCGTCAGCAGTATTGCCATGATTTAACAGTACGACAGGCGAAAGAGAGATGCTTTGCCGTTTCCCTTCAAGTTTATCAATCCCAATACTAATCAGCCCAAGCGCTGTTTTCATTTCGCAAGCCGCAGCACATGAGGCTTATTCACAATTTCTCCATTCTCACAGGCCTCCAAGCGCGTCTTGTCAAACCACAGGGCTTTGTACCCACATACAATCTGAAATCTCCGCAGGAACTGCAGCGACAGATTCTTTACTAACGATTTTTTGGACATACAACAGCTAAATAAATCCCCAATTTTGACTTACTGGCTGTAACACTCCATAAACCGTTGCATATGTGACTATTGTTAAGCCCTGCTCCTGAATAAGCAAAATTCTTTGTAACAAACAGAACTTGCACAAGACCAAGAACTATTCCAGACCTGAAAAGCTGCCAACTTCAAAACGCCCTTTTCACTTGAAATCATCTCATATTAACAGGAAGAACGATTAGGGGGAAAATAAGCAAGCGTTTACCGTTCACAGCCTCGTGTTTGAAAGCACACCTAGCTCAGAGACATCAAATGCTGCTCACGCTTGGCACATAATTTTCAAATATTTGCACCTAAAATCCTTTCAAAGCAATTAAAAACACCACCGAAGGCTTTTGCTGCTCCCCCCTACACTTTTTTTATACCAGCTCATTTGATGATTGTACAACAACAGCCACCCCCACATGTAGCTGCCAAGGGCAAAGCAGCAGAAATTCAACCCAAACCTTCTCACGTCCCAGCCGTGCATCCCCTCTTCTCGAGGAGCCGCTCAGATCTCCCACCGACAGCCCCCTTCCTCCTCCTCCCCGACACCTTATTTTTGCATCCAGCCCCACCTCCCTCTCACCCCTTTTAATCTGCTCCCTATTTTTTTTTCCCCTTGCCTTCGCACGAGAACGACTGACGCTGCTTCAGGAGAAGCTCCCGCCGAAGCCAATTAGAGTTTTGCCCGGGCTGAGGAACCAGCAGCGGTTCCCATCGCATCCTTCCCCGCACGCTCCTCGGGTTCCAGCCAGCACCTTCCCTGAAGCAGGAGGATATAAAAGGACCAAATTCTGCAACATTTCGCACCAGACGAGCTCAGGGACTCCCAGAGCTCTATCCATGATTAAAAGTACAAGCGAAGCACTGAAAAGTAAAGATGCTTCCCCCCCCCCGCCCTGTAAATTTTAAAATAAAAGGGTGTTTTCATCACATCTGTCAATATTTGCCCCCCCCCTTTCCCCCCCGACTGTACCTGGCCATCGGGAGCAGTCCTGCCACGCAGCTCGCCCCGCTTTTTTCCCTACGAACAATTGCACGTAACACGATTAGCGGGCGCCTTTCCTAAAATTAGCAGCTTTTCTAAAATTGACTCCTGTCTGCCGGGGCTCACGCGCGTAGGCAGTTATTTCTGAACATTCACAGAATGGGGGGGGGGGGGGGGGGGGGGAAATACCAACTGCCGCGATCCCCTCTGCTTCCAATTGTGCTTAAAACGTGATCTTAAAGCCCGCTGTGCTCCCTGAGGTGGGTGCTCGCCATTGGGAGACCTCAACCCAAAACGCCCCCTCCACCCCCGCCGTTATTAACTTTCCTGTTTACCACAAACCCCCACAGCTTTTTGTTAAAGAAACACGAATAAGGACTGATTTTCCTCATTCTTCACCATCCCCCCACCCTCCCCTCTCCAAACACAGCACGGGGGTTGCGGGTAGAGGGGTTTTGGGGCGCTCTCCCCTCCCCTCAGGCCACGACCCCCCCCCCCCCGCCCCTCTCGGCGGGACCCGCGCTGTGCCCCCGCCCGGCCGGCAGGGGGCGCCAGAGCCCGGCCCCCGCTGAGGCGCCGCCGGGAGGGGCCGGTACCGAGCTGAGGGGGGGGCCGGTACCGGGTTTAGGGGTGTTTTGAGGCGGAGGGAAGTCGCTCCCGCCGCCCCCGCGTCTCAACAAAGGGAAAGTTGGGGGGCTCCCGCCCGCAGACAAAGGCTCCCGCGCCCCTCAACCGCACTGAGGGGAGGGGGGGGGGGGGGTGCGGGACAACCTTTGGTGGGGGGGGGGGGGGAGAGCGACACCCCTCAGCACCCTCCTCACAGCGGGGTGTCGTCCCACCCCCTCAGCCTCCCCCCCCCCCATTCGTCTTTCCCCTCAGAGAGGGTCGCGGTCTCCCCCCTTCCTGCCCCCCCCCCCGGACCCTTTATTTACCGCCATCATCAGCACGCGCGAGCTGTCACCCAGCGCGAGACGCCCCAACGGCCGCCGGCCACGCCCACTCCCCGCCCATTGGCCGCCCGCCGCGCCCCTCCCCGCCCCACCGTTGGCTGGAGAGCACGCCACACAGCGCTCGCGCCTTCCTACACACACACACACACACACCCCCACACACACACCCCGCTCCCCATTCAGAGCCGCTGCTTACGCCAATTCCGTAGAGCGGAGCCTGGCTCTAACGGCGCGGCCGGCCCAACCGGTGGACGTCGTTTGCGCAGTCTACGCCGCGGCAGAGAGAGTTCTGGCGCATCTTACGAAGTCTGCGTAGCCCCTAGGGAGAGCTCTTCAATGGTTTACGGTCGCGCAGCGGGAGGGCAGCGCCGAGGGGCGGGGACTGCCCGGGCCCGGCCCCGCACGGTGACGTACCGGGCTTTGTGAATCCCGGGCTGAAGTTCGGTTGAGTCACAAGAGGGTAAATAAGGATGTATCGGAGACAAAGAGACTCTTAAAGGGGCAGCGCGGGAGGTGGCGCGTTCCCGCGGGGCCCCTGAAGTAGCTGCGTGGGGTGGGAGATACCCCACGGGACCCCTGAGGTGATGGGGCCCCTGAGGTGACAGGAGTGTACCCCATGGTGCCTCTGAGGTGACAGGGTTCCTGAGGTGACTTGGGGAGGCACCCCACAGGGCCCTTAAGGTGTTGGGGGGGGCCTCTGAGGTGATGGGGTCACCCTGAGGTGACAGAGGTGGGCACCCTAACAGGGCCCCTGGGTTGACAGAGATCCTGAGGTGATGGAGGTGGGCACCCCAGGGGCCAGACAGCACTGATGGCACACAGACAAGGGCTCCCCAAGCTCTACTGGCCCTCACCAGAGGTCCCTCGAAGGCCCCTAGGTCACACACTCATCCCCACAGTGCAGGGGCCATGAGGGGATGGAAACGTGTTTTGTCAGAGATGAAGTTGTGAGGCAAAGCGCTGGAATTTACTGCGACAGGTGGGAGCCTGCTTTCTTCTGCCATGGCACAGGGACACTCCACAGCCTTGTGGTCTCCTCGTGAGCTCCTTCACCAGCCAGCCTTCCCACAAATTCCATTTCCTGTCAGCTTTGTCCTCCTTTCTCTACACCTTCCCTTTTTGAGCAGTGCCTGCTCTGTTTTGAACCCATACCTGCACAGAAATCTAGTCACACGCCTCTCAACTCTTTAACAGCTCTGAGCCCTCAGCCTGTAATGTCTGCTAAGAATTAAAACTGAAGATTAACGAGGTCCTTACGTCCTCACTCTCTTTGTAAAGCTTAGCAGGGTGCAGCTGCTATGTAAGTACTTCCTCTTAAAAAAAAAAACGCCACAGCACGAAACAGAACAAAAGCCCACAGTATCCCCAGGGCAGCAGCGAGAATTGGACCCCCTCTCTCTGCCAACGAAGCAACGGTGACCCTGGTAATATCACCCAGCCTCTGCTTAGAGTGAGGAGGAGGAAAGCTATAATGATCCAAAGCAAGACCCATGTCCCTGGGAACCCCCAGTCCCCTCTAGATCAGGCTTCAACTCACAGAAAGCAACACCACCTCCAGTGGTTTTTGAGAGGTGCAGAAGCAGTTGAAAGGATCCACAGCGGTACAGGACAACAGCTTGGCCACCTCTCCCTCTAGATTTTGCATTCTCTGAGAAAACACTGGGGAGCAACAGGAAAACAACCTTCCAGACCATGGCTTGGTGGGCAAAATTAGGGTGGTTTTCAATTACACTGGCTCAATCCATTAACGTCGCACAATTGAAAGCTCCCAGAAGCCTTGTTAAGATGCAGACTAACATGTTCAAAGCCACGTTAACTTGCTGTATTGATGCGGGGGGGGGGGGCAGAATGAGGATTACTGCAGCTGGTAATATTGAAAACCAGTCATTTTGTTCATCGAGAAAGTAAAAAGCCCCAGAGTAAAAGCAGCCCCTCACACGGGGCAGCTGATCCCCTCGTTCACAGGATGCAGTTACAGCCAGAGGTATTTTTGCTAAGACATAAAGGGCTAAATCCTACCCATCCCCTCGTTCACAGGACACAGTTACAGCCAGAGATATTTTTGCTAAGACATAAAGGGCTAAATCCTACCCATCTATACACCCGTGGAAACCTACTGACGTCAATGGCAGTAACGGTGTAATTGAAGGCAGAATGTAGCTCAAGGGGTCCCCTTTTATTACTCTAGGAACAGTACAGTGTATTAATAAGAGCACAGGAGTCCCCAGAGATTCCACCCCGCATTTTATGTTTTTAAGACATGTGACCAGAGTTTTGAATCTCTGGTTACAGAAAGCATCTTTCGGGAATTAATAAAGCGTTAGCAACATTCAGCATGACTAATCTGGTCATTAAAAGGTATTTTTTTTTAACCTTAAGGCTTAATTAAAATGGGAAACAGGACAGAAATAACTATCCCTACAAAGACTACAGTTTGTTTTCCTAAGTTTTCTCAGCCACACTTAACTACGTGGAACGACAGCGGGTCAGATTCCCACTGAATTTTCATCACTGAAAATTAACAGTCCCACTGAAGTCAGCACACGTGTCATGAACTTGAGCTAAGAGTTGCAAAAATTCAGTACATTCAGCATGCTGGAATTTCTAACACACTTCTGGTACATTATGCCATTTATTATGGCTCATTAACCAGATCTTTCTGGACCCAGAGCTGATTAAATTTATTAAATGCCCACACTAAAAGCTCTAGGCACTCTAACAGTTAATTAGGTTTACAGGTATAAAAGATAATCACAAAGGGGTCCTATCTAAATAACTAGTTCTCCCACCAGTCAGCAGATCAAGTAATGGAACTTCAGAAGGAAAAAAAAAAAAAAATCTATTTAGGAGAAATCTATTTCTATTTTACTTGCTCTTCAGGCTCTTCATCTGAGGCAAGGAACTAACAATATTTTCTGCGAGGAAGATGGACACTGCTGCTTCATGAGGAATCCACCGTCCTTCTTGCAAATCTCCCTTCCTAAAACCATCCTTAGACCTTCTCTACACCCACTCCTTCTGTCCGGGACAGGCTGCAGAGCTGGAACCCTGCCACAAGCAGCCTTCCCAAGGACCACGACAGAAGCTCCGCGCAAAGGTTGATGGCTGAATGAGGGTGTTCTGCGTGTTCTAAAGACTAGAGCAGGGGGTGGAGCAGGAAGGAGAGGAAAAAATGACAGCTTCAAGCCAGATACTGAACATGGAATACCAAGGGGACAGACAGCTCAAAAGAGATCTAATTTCCCTGGGTTTCCTGCTGTAAAAATAAATCACCACTAAAAAAAAAAATATATATTCAAGTGATATTGTATAGTTAAATCTTATAATAAATTTTTGGCTCTTATTGCTCAAATCCTTCCTTAGTCCATTAAATGTGCTGAAGTCACCAGGATTTCTCAAATGAGAAATGGTGTGCAGAGATAGGCCATTTATTACCGACCTCTCAAAAATGGAGATAAAGTGGTTGGTATTCTCCTTCGATGCAGGAGAGGGCTCCTGCCAGGCTTATTTATTTAATTATTTATCACGAGGCTTCATCAGTATCATCTGAGAGGTTGGAAATTTTAATACTCCCATCAGATCTAAGAGATGAAGGCAAACTCAGAACATACCCATAATAGGAACCCGAGAGTTCCTGTCGATTTTGCCACAGGGAAATTAGTTTGCTTCAGGGATATAAAGCTCTTGAACCAAATCAAAAATAAAACTCTGCTGAAGAATTGTCTCCATGCAACAGAAAATTTCAAAAGCTGTAAGTAAACAATTTATTTTTATAAATTGTTTATTTACAATTTATTTATAAACAATAAACAGCACAACACTTGCTGTGCAGAAAGACTCTGTCTCCTTACAAAATACAGCTTTTTATTTTGATGAAAAATAACAAGACACTTTCACGTGGATATCTAAAAAAAAAATTAAAAAAACCCTCTCACGTAGCTGTTTGCAGTCAAGAAAACTCTGCCCTTGCACACATTTTGGCTGGAATTTCTCCTTTTCTGGCCTTCTGCCGATGACCAGTAATCCCCTGCATGAAGCACTGCATACAAGAAACATCAGAACCACGGGCCCGATCCCAGACACGCTCAAATCCACAAGGGAGGACAACAAGAAATACGCAGAGCATTCACGATCTTTGCTTTGAAACAGGGGAAAGAGACTGAGAAGGAAAAAAAAATCCAACAACCACCTTGGGCTGCCTCCAGTGCTGCTTTTTGGAGTGACTCCCGATCCAGATGGGCAGGCAGAAAAGAGGATGTATTCGCTCTAAACCAGGCTCCGGGGAGTCCTTTCATCTGATCCCCGCTACCGGCACCTGCTGCTGTTTGCGGATCTTGTTGAAGAGCTCCATGTACTGAACCATGGTGTCCGCTGGGCTGTAGACGCTGTCGTGCTTGGTGCCAAACACCGACGGGATGCCAGGAGCGTGGTTGCCCATGAAGCTCTGCATGAACTCCATGAGCAGGTTCCAGCAGTCGTTGGCGATCACGCAGGGGCAGTACTCCACCTGGCAACACAAACCACAGCCCTGAAGCTCACGGTGGGGGCAATAACTACACGGGAGGCAACGCGCTTTCGTTTCTCTGCCTCACTAGAGAGGGAATATTGTCATAAAAACATCCGAGAATCATAGAATGGTTAGAGTTGGAAGGGACCTCAAAGATCATCCAGTTCCAACCCCCCTGCCATGGGCAGGGACACCTCCCACCAGACCAGGTTGCTCAAAGCCCCATCCAGCCTGGTCTTATCCAGGAATATCCAGAATATTTTAGCATATACAAGGATGAACAAATATAAATGACTAGGACATGCTGGGAACATGCAAGCAATCCCTTCAAAAGGGAAGGGAAGGTAAAACGTACCCTGTAAAGGCACTGATTTTATTAAATCCCCAGAGTGGAGGTCATGGGACGGTGGTTCAAATGCCACATTAAGTTTACCCCATCCAAAACCAAACTTAATTCCCGTGCGAACGGAAATGGCTCACATGGCTGTGACGTCTTTGAGGACTGTACTGGAAAAAGCCTTGGGACTTGGAAGCATTTAATACCAGTCTGGTCCCGAATCAGGACTAGGTCTTAATGCAAACCCCTGAAAAAAACCTACTGAAGTGAAACAGAAGCGGCCAGACGGCCTGGAAATCTGGGCCTGGACTCAGGCTTAGGGTAAAAGGAGCTTCTGTTTAACCCCAGGTCAACAGCGACGCTGGCGCTACAACATCTGTGTTTAGTGCAATGAAGAAAGAAGCCATTTCTCAATCCTCCTCCCTGCTGGCTGGGAACACCTGCCTCAGGAGACGCAGCGTGATTATTAGTTGTCTATCAGATAATAGGATTTGTGTGTTGAGAAAAGCACAAGCTCTGATTCTGAAGGACTTTTAAGCACCTAATTCTCAGCTATCTTGAAGGCTGTTAGGCACCAATACATCTAGATGAGTCTGACCTGCTCTTCCCATCCCAGCGCAGCCCGGCTCTTTTGCCGAGAGGCTTTTCAGCCTAGCTGGGGCTTGTCCACGGCTTGTGAGCCTTCGACTCACGCTTGCACTCGGCCAAGCATCTCCCCAAATGCCTTCCTAGATCCTCCCATGCCCTTTCGTGTAGGCTGATGGATTTCCCTTTAGAGTTTTCTCCAGCCCAGCCTCCACCCCATGAAAGGCCCTCGGCAGTTGGCAGCCGACGCTCTGGAGCCTCATCAGCAGTCGCGGCACCGAGCGGGGAGCGCGGAAGCAGTTTGATGGCAGGATTCGAGCCCGCCGTGCACCCTCAGGGTGCAGCAATCCAGGTGGGCATGCCACAGGGGGAGGACTGACGCCTGCCAAAAGCTCTCTGCTGAGGAGAGAACCATCTTTACACCCTGTGAGCAGAACCTGCGGCAAGAAAGCACCGCTCTCCCGGGCTGTGTCTGCTCGGGATGGAGAGAGAAAGCAAAACCCAAATCAGCATTGAATTAGCAGGTGAAGAGGTTGCTTTGTCTGCCTCGATACGCTGATTAACCTGAAATGTGCCACTAGTGCTGTGCACCAGGACTTTAAGCAGCTTTTCAGTTTGATGGGATCCCTTCGGGGTTTTGTTTATCGACCATCCAACCACAGGCTTTTCTGTAGCTGCAGCTGAGCCCCAAAGTACCTGCCTGAATAAAACCTTGCTGTGAAAAGGATAAAAATACCCTGCCTGCTGCACGCAGCAACACATCTAGTACAAACTACCAGCAACGAGGAATGCAATCGAGAGACAGAATCATAGAATTGTCTGGGTTGGAAGGGACCTTTTTAAGATCATCTAGTCCAACCATCAATCTAACTCTGATAAAACCCATCACTAAACCATGTCTCTAAGCGCTATGTCAACCCGTCTTTTAAATACCTCCAGGGATGGTGCCTCAACCATTTCCCTGGGCAGCCCATTCCAAGGCTTAATAACCCTTTCAGTGTAAAAATTGTTCCTAATATCCAATCTGAACCTCCCCTGGTGCAACTTGAGGCCGTTTCCTCTTGTCCCATCGCCTGTGACTTGGGAGAAGAGACCGACCCCCCCTGGCTACACCCTCCTTTCAGGGAGTTGTAGAGAGCGAGAAGGTCTCCCCTCAGCCTCCTTTTCTCCAGGATGAACACCCCCAGCTCCCTCAGCCGCTCCTCACAAGACTTGTTCTCCAGACCCCTCACCAGCTTCTTTGCCCTTCTCTGGACCCGCTCCAGCCCCTCAACATCTTTTTTGTGGTGAGGGGCCCAAAACTGGACACAGCCCTCGAGGTGGGGAGGGGGATTTCTCCTCCAGCCTCCTTCCCCTGTCTGTAGTCATAGTTTGTACACTTCAAAGACAATTCTTACCTCCACAGAGATCCCACGGGCACTGGGCCCCATTGTCACCGTGCCCACCTTCACCAAGAAGTCACAGTACTGGTAGCGGGTGCCCCGGCTCTCTATCTTGTTGGCCTTGGCGTTTTGGAAGAAGCCTTTCAGCTTCACCATGAGGGTATCAAAGTTGGCATCTGCTACGAGGCAGGGACCGTTCTCGAAGAGGGCGAAGCAGCTGAGGGGATACTCTGAGTTGTGCATCACGTACATCAGCTTGCCTGTCTGCCCTGAAATAACAGCGATGGTATTTGGGCTGTAAAACCAACAGTCCTCTGCTTGTGAGTTCTTTAAAGAAGCTTCTGGTTTTTCCTCTGTCCTCCTTCTTGCTTTAATTCCAGGGTCCTTGTACCGCTCATACACGCTTTACGTATCTGGCCGTTCAGTGAATAAATTGTATTTTCTTCTTAAGATTTAAAGTTAAAGGGGAAAAAAAGACTTTGGCAGTTGGCAGCCCAAGGATAATCATAGAACGGTTAGAGTTGGAAGGGACCTTAAAGACCACCCAGGTCCAAACCCCCTGCCCTGGGCAGAGACACCTCCCACCAGACCAGGTTGCTCCAAGCCCCCTCCAACCTGGCCTTGAACCCCTCCAGGGATGGGGCAGCCACAGCTTCTCTGGGCAACCTGGGCCAGGCTCTCACCACCCTCACAGCAAAGGATTTCTTCCCCACATCTCATCTCAATCTCCCCTCTTTCAGTGTCAAACCCTTCCCCCTCCTCCTATGGCTCCCCTCCCTGATCCAGAGTCCTTCCCCAGCTTTCCTGGAGCCCCTTTAGGGACTGGAAGGAGCTCTAAGGTCTCCCCGGAGCCTTCTCTTCTCCAGGCTGAACCCCCCCAACTCTCTCAGCCCGTCCCGGTGCCCCCCTGGTGCCGACCTTGGCTGCCGATGGTGGAGGCGGCGGTGTGATAGGTCTCGCAGTCCACGCAGAACGTCCCCTGCTTCTCCGCCCCCAGCACCTCCAGCTTCCGCGTCAGGATCTCCACCGTCTGCTGCACGCTCTTCCCCTCCGCCACCGGCACCTGCGACACGCTGACAACCGAGGAGGGACTCAGCGACCCGCCGGGCCCCGTCCCGGGCCGCCCCCCCAACTCCCGCCGCCATTACCAGGTCACCCCCATCGCTGCACCGGAAGCGCCGCCGGAAAGGGGCGGGTTCAACGAGACGCCGGAAGGGGCGGGGCCGACGTGCCGCCGCCGGAAGGGGCGGGGTGTGGGCGCACGCGGGGCCGGTGGCGGCTCCTCTCCGCCATGCCCAAGGCCCGGCGGCCGCGGGGCTCCGGCCCCGGATCTGCGTTACCGTTGGCCGAGCAGATCCTTCAGGAGGCGGCCCCACGGCCCACGGCGCGGGGGAAGCGGCGCGGCGGCGGCGAGGAAGAGGATGATGATGGTTACGTGGACGCCCGCTTGTCTCGGCGTATCCTGCAGCAGGCCCGGCGGCAGCAGGAGGAGCTGGAGGCCGAGCACGGCCCCGGCGCCCCCGCCTCCCCCCCCAAGCAGCGCAGCACGGCGCTGGGTGAGTCCCCCATTCTCCCCTCCCGCCCCCCCGGGATTGCGGGGTGCCAGGCCCCGGGCTCAGCCAGCGCCGCTCCCCCGCAGGCCCGGCGGGTGGCGGCTCCGACTCGGAGGAGGATGATGAGGATGAGGAGTGGCCTTCGCTGGAGAAGGCGGCGGCGGTGGCAGCCGGGAGAGGGGAGTACTGCGGGGAGGTGGTGGTGGACCCCGAGGACGAGGCGGCCATCGAGATGTTCATGAACAAGAACCCGCCGCTGAGGTGAGGAGCGAGGGGACGGGACGGGACGGCGGGTGCTGCCCTCCGCTCCCGAAACAGCTCCTGACCCGCGGCCCCCCGGCCCCAGGCGCACGCTGGCCGACATCATCATGGAGAAGATCACGGAGAAGCAGACGGAGGTGGAGACAGCGCTGTCGGAGATGTCGGGCTGCCCCATGCCCCAGCTCGATCCCCGCGTCCTGGAGGTCTACAGGGGCGTCAGAGAGGTGAGGGCAAACCCCTCTGCCCCGGGGTCCCATGCTGAGCCCCACAGCCACCCCCGCTGTCCCTCTGAGTCCCCACCCTCCCTCAGCACAGGCCGTTCTGTGTGTAACCCCCAGTTTGCTTGGTATCGGTCACTGAAGGGCCTGGAGAGTTTCTGAGTGACAATCTCCTCGGGATGATCCTGGGACGGTCCTTTCTTAGGACCCGGCTGGTTCTTTCTTACCAGAGATGCTGAGGGAGGGGACAACTTCCTCACGGTCATTAACAAGTCCTGCTGTCCATGCCTGTATGTCATGGCCCGACCTGCGTCCGTGTCTTTTAAGGTGCTGTCTAAATACAGGAGCGGGAAACTCCCTAAGGCATTTAAAATCATTCCTGCCTTGTCCAACTGGGAGCAGATCCTCTACATCACGGAGCCGGAGACGTGGACGGCAGCTGCCATGTACCAAGCCACCAGGTACGATCAGCTCTGGGAGATGCTGACGTGGGATTTTTGGCTTTTTTCTCTCCATATTTACAAAATACCAACCCGTGTCCTGCTCGGCCTCCTTTCTCCACACCCCGCTCTGTGCTTTGCTTTTCCCAGGATATTCTCATCCAACCTGAAAGAGAGGATGGCCCAGCGGTTCTACAACCTGGTGCTGCTGCCGCGCGTCAGGGATGACATCGCCGAGTACAAGCGCCTCAATTTTCACCTCTACATGGCTTTGAAGAAGGCTCTGTTCAAGCCGGCGGCCTGGTTCAAAGGTAGGGACTCGCCTCTGGGGCCGCGTTCCTGCCCGGGAGGCTCTGGCCGTCTGGAAGCTCAGTGGGGGCACCACTGCCCAGTGAGACAGGACACTGTCCCCTGCATGGCGTGGCCCTGAGGATTTAGTGGGGAGGAGGAGACACGAAGGAGATGGAGGGAGCCCCCCTTGGTGGACGAGGCGGCTTCCAAAGCCCCAGAGGCCTGTTTGTGGTGTTCAGAGGGGAAGGGTGATGAGTGCCACAGACTTACACAGGTGTTTCCAGTGAGCGCTGACAGGGATTTGGCTTCTTTTGGAGGTTGATGGCAGGTTATGAACCATCTCGGGTCTGATCTTGGTCTCATCTGGCAACCTGAGGTGTTTCAGGGCTCGTTGCCTGGCTGGGAGATGCTGCGAGGCCTGTAACAGCAGCTGCTGGAGGAGCTGTTATTTCCTGGGCTGGGATGTGTTGGAGAAGGGGCCGAGCCCCACGTCCCACAGCTCTCCCTGCTGCCGTTAAAACAGGGCGGTGCCTTACTCTTCCCCCTCTGCAGGGATCCTCATCCCCCTGTGCGAGTCGGGGACCTGCACGCTGCGGGAGGCCATCATCATCGGCAGCATCCTCACCAAGTGCTCCATCCCCGTCCTCCACTCCAGGTAATGCCCTGGGAAGCTGTTGGGGGGCAGAGGTTCTCTGGGGACACCGGTGCAACGCCTCAGAGCTGTCCCTCAGCCTCTCCGGAGGGTGGGAGGGGGTTCGCTCGGCTCCCTCTGGGGTTGAGACTCAGGGCTCGGAGCTGGGTTTGTCGTCTTGGTGTCTGGGTGCCTGGTGCCACCCGTGGCTCCTGCCCTCACCGCGGCGCTCCCTCCGTCCCCGCAGCGCGGCCATGCTGAAGATCGCCGAGATGCAGTACAGCGGCGCCAACAGCATCTTCCTCCGGCTCCTCATCGACAAGAAGTACGCCCTGCCCTTCCGCGTGGTAGATGCCCTCGTCTTCCACTTCCTGGCCTTCCGCACGGACCAGCGGGTCCTGCCCGTGCTGTGGCACCAGAGCTTCCTGGCCTTCGCCCAGCGCTACAAGGAGGACCTTTCCTCGGAGCAGAAGGAGGCTTTGCTGGAGCTGCTCAAGTTCCACAGCCACCCGCAGATCTCCCCGGAGATCCGGAGGGAGCTGATGAACTCCAAGACGCGGGACGTGGAGGGGCAGCAGCCTGTGGCCATGGAGTGCCAGGGAGAGGCAGGGGAAAGCTGACCTGCTCCCGGGACGCTGCTGAGCACAGTTGGGAGCCCGGTGGGTGAGCGGAGCCGTGTGGGAGCATCCATCCCGGGATTCTGCTGCTCCAAGCGGGCGCTGGGGACAGGTTGTGCCCGTAGACCTGGACTGTCCTCCCTGTCACAGGGCAGGACAGCCCTTGTCCCACCCTGGAGCCTGCTGCCACCAGCACTGGGAGGGTTTGGCCTTTTCCTGTACTGGAAAATAAAACCCCAGCCGAGGCCGTCAGCCAGGGGTGGTTCTGTGACCTCGGCACGGTCCTGCCCTGTCCCCGTCTTGTCCTGTCCCCAGCAGGTGGCAGAGCAAAGCCACCAGCCCCGGGCTTCTCGCAGAGCTGCAGATGGAGTCTGCGCTGACAGCACCGTCCCCAAATTGCAAAGGAGAAGGGGACGCCTGGGCACCCCTCCTGTTCCCTCTGGGTGCCCCGCTGGGGGCTGCTCCCTGCGCAGTCAGGCAAAGGGAGAGTGGGTGGGGGGACTGGGACCCCCCCAGACTGTTCCCAAAGCCCCAAACCGCTCTTAGCGGGGGAAAAACCCCCACTCCTGTTGGTGCTTGAGGGTTTCCTGAGGGCTTGGTTGTCACCAGGCAGGAACGGGACATCACGGGGAGTGTGTGTGTGGCTGCGGGCAGGAGTGAGGGCAAGAGCAGCCCAGCAGCGCTGGGGGCAGAGGGGGAAGCGCTGGGGGGGGCAGCAAAGGGGAGTCCCTGCAGAGCCCCTCTCCTTGCAGGGGCACGGGGCAGCCTTTGGCTCCCTCCATCCCTGCACACCCCATGGCCTGGGCCCTCCTTCCTCCCTGGCACCATCACCATCCTCGCTCCCCTGCCTCCAAAATGCCTGCCATCCCCCTTCCCCAGGGATTTTCCCAAAACATTTCCCCGGCTGCCCCTCTGGGTCTCCCTCTGCTCAGCAAGGCTGGTGAAGGCCCGGGGCCACTGTCCTTGGCCCCATTGAGGCCATGTGCCTGGCCTGCTGGTGGCAACCTGCCCATGCACATGTGCCACCTCAGCTGGAAAACCCAGTGGGGGCTTTTCCTCCCGTGTCCCACGAGGCGCTGCACTTACCCCGGGGAATTGCCGAGGGTGACGCTGCGATGCTGCGGGGTTTGCGTGTTGCTGGTCCCCGGCTTTGCTCCTGAAACCGGCACCAAGTCCTGCTGGGGCAGCCCGTGGAGAAAAGCCCCTGTGGCAGCAGGGGGTGGGGGGCGCTGGGGGGGCAGCTGCCTCCTGTCTGGGCTTCTCTCCGGAGTTGGCACCTTCTCCCGTGACGGCGGCGGGAGCAGAAGCCGCACGAAGGGGGAGCGGCACGCAAAGCTGGTTGCACACCGCAGCGCCTTCTCCTTGGCTTCCTGATTTTTATCTCCTTTCTTTAAAGAAAACCAGAAGCCGATGATGGCGAGAGATAGCCCGGGCTCGCCCAGCACCCTCTCGCCAGCCTGCAGCCCCGCTGAGCGGCGAGGCGCGGGGGGGGGGGGGGGGGGGAAGCTTCAAAGCTGCCGGGGGCGTGAAGTCGCTGTCGCCTTTCCAGGCACTGTGCCCGCAGGAAGGCGACGGGTTCCACCTTCCCCCCCGTGAGCTGCCGCAGGGCTCCTGCAAGCGCAACGCGTCCCTGGGCTGCTGCAGCATCTCCCCTCCACCCGGGGAGGCTGGAGGGGCCTCCCTGGCCCTTCCCCGTTTCATCCCGCTTCTGTGGCCCTGGAAAATGCAGGGCTGGAGCCTCTGGGAGCAGCCCGAGGGTGGGGAGGATCTTGGGGGGGGTGGTGTCCCACACCCCAGAGCGATTCGGGGCAGGAGCTCTCCCCTGGGCAGCCCAAGGCACAGCACGGAGCAAAGGAAAACCCTCGAGGAGTTCGTAACTTCTTTAAAATACTTTATTGCAACATCATACGGTTCTCTGATTCTCCCAGCAGCGGGACTCTGGCGTGGGAACACCAAACCACTTCACTCTTAAATTAAAACTCACTTATATATAAAAAAAAAAAAAAATTATTCTTTTTGTACAGAGAGGCTCTGCGCCCCCCGGCAGCAGGAGGCAGCAGCTGGCGGCTCTTCCTGACAAATCAAATGGTGGAAAAACCAGCAGCCCCATCTTTTTCCACCACCTGATAAGGCTTTTGTTTCTAGCGGCATCCAAAAAAGGGCGATTTTTGTCTCCTTTTCCACATCCCCCCCCCGGGGAGATCCACCTCTTCCGAGGTCACCCAGCAGCAAAGTCTGCCTCTGCCTTCTCTGGGTTAATACAACCCTACTCTTTAAGGGATTTTTCTCTTACAAAAGCAGCATTATTTTTTTTTTGTTTGTTTGTTTGTTTGTTTTTAAACACCTTTTTATAAAAACTAACTGACAGGATCAACAACAACACCAACAACAACACAAAAATGCAAGAATCGCTTTTCAACTCAAGTGCGCAGCAATTTTTTCCACCCGGTGAGGAGACAACTCGGACCCCACGGGATATTTATGCAACGCAGCTCCCTCCGGAACGCGATCCGAGATCCCTGCCTTGGAGGAGAAGTGAAGATGCATTTCAGACTATAGCAGCACATTCAAATGTGGGGTTTTTTTTGTTGTTTTTTGTTTGTTTTTAGACATCAGACTAGGTTTTAAGCTACCTAAAAAACCAACCAGCTTCCAAGTGAGAGTCTCCCATTGCCCAGGGAGCCAGGGAAGGGGACGAAGGGTGAAGGCACTCTTTGGGAAGGAGAGGAGACCAGGGTCCAGGCCCCACACCATGGGAACTGCAAAGTCTTCCTCCCTCCCCATTTCCCAGCAATTAACAATAAATTAAGCAGCCTCAGTGGGGCAGCGGAAAGCCCAAGGGGATCGAGCCCAAACCTCACCCAGGAGGCTTCTCCCCGAGGCGAGGGCTTCTCTCCTCCCGTCCGCGCAGACGGGGAGCACGTCCCGCACGCAAGCCGTAAACCCACAAATCCCAAATCTAACAGCAACAAGAAACAAGCCCCACGTTTCCCCCCTCCCAGCAGAAGCAGCCCCCCCCCCACCCCACCCCCAGGAGCCACAGCGACCTGGCACGAAGCAATTGGGAGCAAGGGGCCAAAAAGCACCTGCTCCCTCCCAGACACTCGGTTCTCTCTCCTGAGCCACACGGGCCAGGGGAGGGAGTTTGGGGGGGGGGTTATAAGGGTTTTGGTCACATAGGCGAGGGTCAGAGGCTCGTTATCCATGATTGGTGGCCCTCGCGGGGCTGGAAGTCGTCACGGAAAACAACCCCCCCTCCGAGGAGAGGGCAAACAGCAGCCAGCCCGGCTACCAGTAAAACCAACTGAGAAACGTTTGACAACTTCATTTTGGGTCCTGCTCTCCCTCCCCAGCGATTCTCGTGCCCTGCCACCACCAAAACGGTCGCTTCACCCCAGCCACCCGCAGCAGCGAGCTCCGGCTGCCCGCTCCGAGCCCGCATCCTGCTCCGCGCTCCCAGCGAGCGGAACAAATCCTCAGCCGGCATCGGATGGAGGGTGTGTGTGGGGGGGGCTGAATGGATGAGGAAGCGGGGTGAGGGGGGGGATGCAGCGCCGTTCCCGGTGTCCAGGGCGAGGTCCTGCTGCGGCAGAGGCGGCGGTGGGGGGGGGCTCTCGGGAAGGGGAGGCTGGTCACAGGTTGATGTCCGTGACATCTGTGGGCGTGCTGGTGGGCTGGCTGGCCGGGTAAGCAGCAGTCTTGGCGGTGCTGTATTCCTGTTGGGTTTGGGACGCCTGTTTCAGGCTCTCGGCTAAAGCTGCCTCGATCTGCTCCTGACACGCTTTCAGGCAGTCCTGCGGGAGAGGGAGCGAGACAAGAGGCTTCAGTTCTCTGCCACTCGGAGGTGGGAGCCCCATAAATAGCTCTAAGCAGCTGCTGGGCTACATCTCGGGCCCCTGGAGCATCTAAACACACCAAGACAAAGGAGCCTTTCTCCAACAAGGGGCATCTCCAGCTCGTCTGTGCTTTAGGCCCCTCCCCAGGAGAAGCCCCACGCTCTGGTTTGTCTTCTCCCCACCTCCCTGCTTGACCACGTTCTCGAGGAATAGAGGTTGTGCCCATCGGAGCTTCCCAAAGCATCCAGGCTTGGATGCAGCGTGTGATTTCGGCGTCACGGCCGTCAGCTGCTGCTGGTGACCGAGAGGGCAGAGCAGAACAGCTCTGCTCAGGCTGGTACCAACCTTCACAACCAAGACTTCCCAGATCCACGAGTGATGGCCGGTGTGCAGCAGCGTGGGGGCACACAGGGACCTTGGAGCCCTCACCTGCCACCCCCACCTACATCCCGGGGCTCCCGTGATCCTGCATCTCTGCCGTCACCCTCCCGCGTCCAGCTCTGCCTCCTCCCATCCCCTGCCAGGACACGGGGAATCCCTGCTGGGCGCCCTGGCTGACACACTCTCCATCAAACATCTCCACCTCCACGTCTCAGGTTGCCCAGGGAAGCTGTGGCTGCCCCATCCCTGGAAGTGTTTAAGGCCAGGCTGGATGGGGCTTTGAGCAACCCGCTCTAGTGGAGGTGTCCCTGCCCAGGGCAGGGGGGCTGGAACTCGATGATCTTTAAGGTCCCCTCCAACTCTAACCATTCTGTGATTCTATGATCTCCATCTTCGAGGACCTCAAAGGCAGCTGGACCCGACCCTCCCAGACCCAACAGCCACCACAGCCACGTGTTCCCTACAACACTACGGGCCGTCGACGCCTGGTCGTTACGAGAACGATGCTGCAGCTTCTCATAAGGGTTTCACCCTCCTGTTGTCCCCCCCCCGGGGAGCCCCGTGTGACTCACCCGCACCCCACCCCGGGGCCCAGGGAACCCAGTGCTGGGGACACACCAACAGGAAGGTGCAGGGGACTGCAAGCAGTGGCACGTCACTTGTAATAAAAGCAAACCCCCCCGTTCCGTTTTCACCCCACACAAGCTGTAACCAGAGGAGGAAACTCCTCCCCTTCGACACCAGAGCACCGCGAGGCACCGAGAGCTGCGGGAGGCATCGGCAAAGGGGCACCCAGGGGTAAGAGGTGGCATCTCACACCCTGCGGCCAGAGCGGAGCTGGACGTTACGGGGCCGCGGGCACTCGCTGGATATTGTCACACACCGAAATCTCTTACCAGGAATCCGCCGCCAGTTCTTAGAAACTGACAGAGGATGTGGCGAGCGAAAATAGCAACGCCCACCTCCCCTTCCCCACGCCGCTTCCCGTCAGCGCAGCCTCCAGCCCGCAGCCCCGGGGCGAGCTCGCTGCAGGGCCTCACAGCCCCGGGCTCCCCGCAACCAGGCTCTCCATCGGCAATTCTGGCAGAAATGCTGAAAGCCAGCTTGGCCACAGGCAGCCAGGCTTCTTTGTGAGCTGGCAAAGCCTCAGGGGGGCTACATGGGAGATAGCTTGGCTTGCCCCAGCCTGTGCGGTCCCTGCTCCAAGGGGCAGTCGTGCCATGGGGCTCTGGCTCAGACACCCAGCGGAGCTGGTTCTGCTCCACGAGGGATCAGGACTGGCCCAAAGAGGCTCCAAGTCGCACCCAAAGCGTTGGCACAGCCAGGAATGAGCCAGCCTCAGCGCGGCAGCGTGGCTCCCGCTGGCCGTGGAGCCAGCACAGCCCTGCACTATCGTCCCCCTCCGTCGCCACAGGCTCCCCCCACCCCAAGCCTGGTCGAGCTTCGGTGGTTGCGGGAAGGGGATCCCTCCTCCTGCCTGGGCAAGGGCTGTTTGTGCAGCTCCCCGCACCCAGGCAGGACTGTAGGGCAGAACAGAAGCCCCCTCCAGGCTGAGGAGGGAGGAGAGGGGCTGGAGGTGGGCAGAGGTGTGCTGGGCTCCATTGCAGCCCCCCCTGCGGCTGTGCCCTCCCTGCTTCCCACCTGTTCCCTCCGCCAGCCCTGACCCAGAGCAGGTTTCAGCCCCTGCCCCATTCACCGCAGCAGCTTGAGAGCAGCTGGCTGCACTGATTTTTCTCTTTAAAAAGGTTCCGGCAAACAAAAAAAAGAATTTAAAAAAAAAAAAAAAAATCAAAGCCACACAAATAGATCAGGACACCCTCCTGCCCTGTCCCCTCCCTGCCTGGACAAAGCCTGGTTGCAGCCTCCCACCCGCCGCGGCATGGGCATCTCTTCCAATTCCCGGCACTGCTGTCAGGGGACTGTAACTAACCCCGCGCCCGGCTGCCGGCATTAGCACTCGGGCAGAAGAAAAGATCAAAAGAGGCCCCCGGCAGAAGAAAAGCTCCCGATTACCTTGCTGCAGCAGGAGCGACCTGGAAACAGGGAGCCCAAAAGGGTCCCCTTCCCCATTCAAAGGGCTGGAGGGGGGGCAGGCAGACACCCCCCACCATCCTGAGGTCCCCAGCAAAGCCGCTGTGAAACACTTTGTGCCCCCCAACCCCCTTCCCAGCGAGTCTGGACACCTGCAACCAGACACCGGCGGGGGTTAGCAGATGCCGAGCCCAGCTTCTCCCTCTGCCCCATCCCACCTTGTCAACCTGATCCCACCAACACCTGCCCCGCACGGGGAACAGACGCTCCCCTTTGTGCTGCTTTTCAAAGGCTCCCGAGCTCATCCCGCGTGGCGCAGGCAACGCTCGGTGGCCAGGAGCCGACTGCAGCCACGGGATCGACCACAGGTGCTGTGTTTAGAGATGCTCACTCATCTCTAGTCACCCTCAAACCAAGGTCAGCATCGTTACGAAAAACCTCATTTCTTCCCCCTCGAAGAACGAGGAAGGGTTTCCACCAGATCCAGCAGCAAAACTGCTCTGCTGGTCCCCCGTGAACACTCACCACCTCCGTGCCAGTGATGCTGGCCAGCAGCTCGGTGATGGCCTCGCCGGTGAAATTGTTCACGGAGACCGTCAGGCCGTGGATCGCCGCTCCGATGCTGCCCGTCGCAATCATGGAGGGGGGGTACATGGCAAAAGTGTAGTCTAGACAAGGGGCAAAAAGAAGCTGTGAGCAAGGACTAGCATGGTAAGTTCTTGGGACCGTGATTTCCCTGGAAAACTAGAGAGGGCCAGGGAGAAGGGCTTCTCCAGCTTAGCAGGGAGAAATGGGGGTGAAGTAACAAGAAACAAGCTGAGCATCAGAGCAGCAAGCTTCACTAAGCTATTTCTCTGGGTCTGTCTCACCACAAGAAGTCCTGAAGATGAGGTGGCTCCAGCGACTCGGAGGGAGACTGACGAAAGCTCAGATTCAACCCTGCCTTTACCCCGGACGCCCTCCCACAGTGACAGCCTGCGCAGCCAGAGGGGTGGCTCGATGGCTTTGCTCTTTCCTGGCATCTTCCAGGCACCCACTAAAAGCCCCCAGGACCGTTATCCCACTTTGTCAAGGATAGAAAACGTGTCATCGAGTGCCAAAACGCTCCAAATTGAGTGAAGGCAGGAGTTCAGCTCTCCAGAAAGGCAGGGCGTTGGGAGACCAGCCCCACGTTACCCAGAAGCCTGACTCAAGACCCTCCCCAGCGTCCCGGCCGTGGCTCCAGCAGGAGCAGGCACCCACCTGTGGCACACAGGGCGATAAAGGTCTGTGCATGTTTCTTCACCAGCTCCACCTTGTCCTGGGGCAGCGGGAGGTGATGGAGGATGTGAGCCAAGAAATCATTTGCTATCACTGAGACCAGGTCCCACTTTAGCTTCTCCAGGACTAGAAGTTCCCAATCCTGCAGAGTCAGACAGACAGACAGCACGTTATTCAGCAGGGCTAAGGCCAGGCAGAAACACTCACCAGATTCCAGGGCAGATAAGGCCAGCACTTGGGGAAGGGACAGTAGGACAGTACAAGCCATGAGACAGAGAAGAAAAGAGGGAACATCCCTGGCTCTGTGACTGGCACAAATCCAGCCTTGAGTTGTTGCAAAGCTGGGAGTAAAGATCGGAGGAAGCGATAAATCTGGTTTCTTCATTTCAAGGTGCAGCTGGATTCACCTTCGATGCTCCTCTGCTTTGCAAGGTTGCTGCAACAGCCCACAGAGGAAAAACCAGAGCAAGGATCAGCAAGGACACCATTCCCACATTCCTTCTCCACTCCCAAAAGGAGAGGCTGATGTCCAGACCCACAGGAACGATCCAACTTGGGGATAACACCATTACAGCAAAGGGAACAGAGTAGCTCACCTCTCTGTGCCCCTCTGAGCCGGCCACTGCGCTGACTCCTTCCTACAGCGGCTCTTTGGCCAGTGAACTGCAGGAGGCAGTAGCCGCTCTGCAGCCAGCCCCTCCGCACAACACGTTGAAGCAAGGGAAGGTGGGGGAAACACAGCTGAGCTTTCGGGGCTGCATCCAGATAGCCCAAGCTCCTGTATAAGATCTTCAGTCCCTACGGAGCCCAGGGGCTGCGATCAGGTGCTAAGGTCTCCAGCCCAACAAACACCGGGCATGCGGCCCCACGGAGGTGGTCCCAAGCTGGGCACTAGCACTTCGGCAGAACCTCCCTACTCATCACACCTCTTCTCTGCCAAGAGAGCCTCCAGCACGCTCAGCAGAGCATCCCCAGCAGCTTCTCAGGGGGAAGAGGCACTGAACAGCCGTGCTAACACCCACCTCTCCCATTGACGTACACACAATGGCTCACCGGTGCTTCCCAGTTACGTACCAGGGACTGCCAATGTCTCCAGCCCATGTTGTGGAGCTCTCTTTAAGCATTTAACAGAGATTTCTGCAATATCTTCCCTGAGCCAGTCTCGGTGCAATCTGCGAGCTGGGGAGCAGATGGTGGGAAGGCCGGGTGCCCCCCACGGATTTCAGCTGGAGCCCAGGCTGCTCCTCTCATCTGCTCAGCCGCTCGCAGGCTCTTCCAGCTCTGGGCATTAGTCCTAACACCGACAGGGAAACCAAAGCGCAGAGCGGCCACGGGCAAGCACTTGGCAGAGAGTCACCATCCAGCAAGTCCTAGTGTCACCAGGTGGTACCACAGCACCCATCCAGCAAGGTATCAGCGAGGGGAGCCCCACAACTAGAGCCTTAGCACAGAATTTGGGACCCCCGCGTTCAGGTCCCTGCTCTGCCATCAAGGTCTGTGTGACTTAGAGTAGCAGCTGAATCAAACGCAGAGACCAGACGCGTACTGGTCTCACTGGGCTGGACAGGCTTTGATGTTACGTCTGGGTACGACCGTGCCACAGACAGAGCCGTCTCCGGAGAGGTAAGAGTGGCGTCTTCCCAGGATCGTTTCCCTTCCCATCCCAGCAGGAATGTCCCGGGCAGCCCACACCCAGCCGCCCCAGCCGCTCTGCCGGTCCCAATTCCCCCACATCCCGAGCCACAGTGAAGATCCCTTTCTCCCAATTTCTCTCATCCTCTGGATCAGCAGCAAATCTGGTTTCAGCAACAGGGGCCAGGTGTGGCAGAAATGCCACAGAAGATGTTCCCGTGTCCCTCCTCCCCACTAGCAGAAGGTGACAGCGGCCCTGTAGATGTGCTGAGGAAGGAAAATACCCTGCAGGAGCTGAAGCTCCAGGTCTGGAAGGACAGAGTTGAACTGGGATTGGTATCGGGTATCTCCATTTCAGGGCCTAGTCTTGTCCAGCAGAATATCTATTCTTTTTCCAAGCAGTCTAGGATTACACGGTCAATGCTGCCCACAGACGTGCCAAAGGGCTGCCAGAACAGATGGGTTTGAAGAAGTGAGATTTTTTTCATAAGGGCAGATCTTCATTTTCTCTCTCTTCTTTTTTTTTTTTTTTTCTCCTCCTATTTTTTTTTTTTTTTAAACCCGCTCTTTCCCCTTACACAACAATACCAGTTTTAAGTTGCTTAAATGAGCAGCGTTGCTCAACCTGCTCCAAACCCCCCCGCGAGGCCAAATGTGCCATTTGCCATTTCACAGCCTGCACTTTTCCAACCAGAAAGCGGTGCTTCGCTCGCTCCTCTCCCATATGGATGACCAGGCTGCCAGTCTTTCTATATATTTTTGAAGCCAAATTCACAGGATAAAAGCAAGAAGAAACCCAGCGATGAGCTCCAGAGCCTGAGGATCGCAGCACAGGCCACCGAGGGTACCTGGTTCAACAGGGGGGTTAGAACAGGGGCGGGAGAGAGATCAGGAATGGGTAAAAAGAGGAAAAAAATGGGTAGTGCTGGGCACTGGTTGAACTGCAGCAACCCAGCAAGGTGACACACGGAAAGAGCTGCTGGAAATGGAGAGCTCTGTGCGTTGTCCCTACCTGTCACTCATCTGGAACTGTGAAAGGTGGCTGCTCGCTCGTGCATGAGCCCAATTTCTTGGAAGGGACACAGGACGCTGCTGCCACCTTCGGGGTCACTGCCCCAAAGGCGAGAGGCTGAGGCAGCTCCAGCCTGACTTGTCCCGTGAGCTGGGAGCACGGCCCTTCTGCAGACCCAGGGAGAAGCTCAAAAGGAGGACCTGGAGATAGGTGCTCACGAAACAAACCCCAAAGGGATCACTACACCCGGGAGGGGAGCTCCTGAGCACAGAGGGGACACCAGCCCAGTATCATCTGCGCTCTTGCTCCTTGCCTTTCTTCCCAGAGCTGCAAATCAGCTACTGGGAGTCACCAGAGGCAGATGATGTCCACACACAGTCCACACTGTCCCTGCTGCTTGTCCCATTTTGTCCTGAGAAGATCCAGGGTGCCAGTCAGCTCAGCTGTGAGACCTCACCCGAGACAAGCTGGGTCCTGCCACACCAGGACCGATCCAGGACAACAGCCTGTCCGTCTGCAATGCACAAAAGCAGCTCTTTTCCAGCTAGAACCCAGGTTCATCGTCTTCTTAAAAACCTCGTTCTCACAAAAGGCCTGATCCCAAGACCCAGCCGGCGCTTGAGGTGCCAGCTGAAGGCGACAGGCGCCAAGGACTGTCACCAGCTCACAGGATTTAGCTCAGGGAAGCCTCTCTCCTGCCAAACCACCCCGCTCCTCGCTTCACTCCTGCTAACCCTGGGGACTTCCCATGTCAGAATCTCTGAATCACTTTATCTGTGGAAGAAGCAGAACAAAAGGCAGCGAGAGATAGGCAAGCAGGTTTGCAACAGCAGCACCACTCAGCACAGCAAACATCCTTTTCCTGGCATTTTGTTTTGCACCTAATTGAATCAGTCTCTGCTTGGTTAATGAAAGAGAGGAAGAAAGTAGAAAATGTTCCTTTGTTTCTCCAGCTTGTGGAGCCCACCCTCCTCGTGGAAGAGCTGCGAGCTGCCAGCGCTGCCCATCGAACATCCCAGAGCTGGGAATGCATCAGGTCCCCCCCTTCTGCAAGATCCAACCCCCCCAGGGCAGAGCTCCCCACGCTTGGCCAGCATCTATAGGGGTGGAAATTGCACAGCAGCTGAGCTTCCCCTCTGCAAGCTTGCTCCCTTGATCTCTCCTGGCTGCATCCCACAAGAGAGAAAAAAAAAAAAAAATAAGGAAGGAAAGCGGGAACCATTTCCCATTGCCCCCCCTGCCCTGACAAGGCGATCTCAGAGCTCAGTCCGGTTGCAGTGAAACAGCCTCAAGCCCCTGCTTGCTGCCTCTGCACCCTCTAAGACTGACCTGAGTCACAAACAGAGACTGTTTTACTCCATTTACAGCTCTGCAAACGCAGACTGGGATGTGACAGTCACACCGGCTTCTTTTCACGCAGTGACAGTCGCTGTACATCAAGCTGTACCCTCAACAACACCCACACACCCGCTGTGCCAACAAGGAGCCTGTGAAAACCTCTCTGGCGAGGCTGCACAGGGAGCAGAGAGCCCAGCTCCTCTCTGCAGCAGCCCCGTCTGCAGGAGAAAAGGAAGTTGCGCTCAATTTTGTCACTCAAGTCGATAAGGTACCATTTGACATTATCACAGACTCGATGAGACACCAGCACAGCGGGAGCGGGCTGCGCCCCGCCGTGCTCACGAGCTGACTCAAACGGAGGGTGGAAAGAGCTGCTGATGTTGCTGGTGGCCACCCACCCTACCCAGAGCTGAGACACAGCTACAGAAATGAGCAGCCATGAAAGTCCATTTGCAAATAGGAAATCGGGGGCAAACGTTTGTTTCCAGCCCCTGACCAGAGTTCAAGGCTGGATCTCAAGGGGAGAGGTGCCAACTTCAGACGCAGAAACGGTCACATCCATCCGACCCATGCAACGAGCAGAAGGTAAAACAGTAAAACACAAGCAAGTTGTTTGTCTCTGAAGTCAATGTTCTATCACAAGTGAACATCCCTTTCTACTCAGCTGTTATCTCTTTCTCTTAGTCTCACTCCTCGTGGCCTACTGTCACTGCTGCTCCCTTCATTACCTGCTGAGTGGCTTCATCCTGCTCGAGGTCTTTGCTCAAAAATACCTTGCAGTTTGTAAAACTGACCTTAGATCAAAGATATCAGAGGAAAGACAGGGTATTAGGAGCAAACCACGCAGATGAAGGTGACCTACAACTGCTCTCCCCGACCTTCAAGCAGCTGAACACCCTCTTGCATAGGCCAGAAAAGCCTTCAGATTAATAAAAAAAAAAAAAAAAAAAAAAAGGAAAAAGAAAAGAAAGGTAGGTTAGATAACTCCCTCGACGGAAATCCAACTTCCTCCAAATGGACAAGTCCCTCGTTGCATCATTTCCTTCTCCCTAGAATAACTTCATCAAGATTTTGTTTCAAATGTGTCCTGCCTAAACCGCTGAGCTGGTGCCAAGCATCCCTGCAAGAGAAGGAAGCAAACCTACTGGGAAAGTGAGCCAGCTTCCTCCGCGAGGCTGGGGAGGACACGCTGGAAGCTGAGATGGCACCGATCCACGAGAAGAGGTCAGGATGCACCATTGTCCAAACCTTGATGAAGAAGCTCCCCTTCCCCTCCCCACCCTCTTCCACTGCAGGATTGTGAAAGAGAAGTAACATTACCACGATTAGCACAGAGGAGGAAAACAGCAGCTCGCCCTGGTTTTGTAATCAGGGTATTAACTCTTGTCAGGTCCCAAAGCGAAGACAAATCCTTCACGTATCTTCAGATGTTATCTCCACTGCCTCTTTGGAGCAATGGGAGACTGGAGCGGGATCTGCTCCAAACAGGGTTAAACATCTACCAAAAGCCAGCCTTGTGGTGGGCAGGGAATGATGATCACCAGATCACGGGCTACAGAGCATCCCCTGCCCAGACATCTGCAAATGCCTCGGCTCCTCTCCTTACGGGCCGTGCCTGGTTGGTGGTGCCTTCTGCTCAGCCCTTTCCTAGCACCGATCACCAGGAATAAAACCCTCCACTGCCGAGTCCTCGCAGCCATCCCTTTGGGAAAGAGAAAAAGCTTTTTCAGGAAAATCGGATCCTATCTTTGGCTATCCCAAGAAAGGACTTTTGACCCCCAAAATGAAGCCATTTTTGTCCACCTCAACCACGTATTGACTACGGAGCACAACGATGAAAGAGCTCCAGGCCAACCGCCCAGCTGTGCCTGGCGTTATGAGTGTCCCAGGATCCTGGTGGGGACAAAAGTACAGGAAAGGAGAATTCCAGCATCGAGACCTGCACAATCAGAAGCAAGCAACAGGCGGCAGACAGTGCCTTCCTCCATCTCCACCCCAATACTGCCAGGAGGATGGAGAAGGGAAGATGAACATTGTGGCACTGCTTAAGCCACAGCTTCCTGCTGACAAACCTCTGGGGGGGAACAAAAAAAGACTCCGAGTGAGGAGGCACCAGCATTTCAGCTCGAGAGCGAAGGAAAACCTCCAGGGATGGTGCACAGGCTCTGCCCGCTACCCACCTGCGCAGCTCCTAACCGTTCTCCTTCGGAGGGAGCTTGCTACAAACAAAGTTCAACTGAAAAAAAAAAGCAAACCCTCACCAAGAATAAATCAACAAATAGATCAGAATGAAATACAGCTGGGATCCATAGGAGATACGCACAAGGTGCCCACCAAGTCCAATTCCTTGTAGCCCAAGGTCCACGCTGCAGAAGTCGCCAGAATTTGCTGTGATGATCTCCCCCAGTCCGCAGGGAGGACGGACTAAAGGACTCCCGTTAAAGCCTGGATTGGAGAGGGAGACGGAGGTGAAGCGTGGCAGTAAATTCACCTTCCTGCAACCCATGTTCCTGTTGGACAGAGAGCTCATCCATCACGCTGAAGGGACAGAAACCTGACACTGGCCCACAAAACGCATTTTGGTCAGCTTCACACTCCATGAGAACATGGAGAGCACCGTCCTTGCTTTGAAACGCAGCCCGCTTGCCTACAAAAAGACAGGTAAGCACCTTCTGCTCAGCTTGTGGCCTCTGCACCAGAGGTAACTTCTGCTGGCCCAGCAGAAAAGTGAACACAAACCAACTCCTATTCCCCCTGCCTTTTTTTTCCAGCTAATTGTTAACCCCCTCATTATCACAGGGCCAACAGAAACCCTTCCATTACAGGCTGGGATTTGCTTCACGCGATGGATCCCAGCCTTGGAAGATACCCACGCTGGATGAGAAGGTGCTCTCAAGGATGAAGCTCTACCGACAAGGCAGGAGAAAGCCTTTGCACACACAGATTTTATAGCAGCCCCCCCGCAGCAGGATGCCGCAGCACGACCACAGCTCAGCATCCAGAAAGACAACGAGCAGTTGTGTTTCCTCTGTGTGTTCCCATCCCTTCATGGTCACGATCCACGTACTTTTTCTGTCAGTGCTACTTAAGGCAACAACCACCCACAAACGACTACAGGGAGAGAGGCAGGGAGGAGAGGGGATTTTCCCCAGCCTTCACTGCCACTTGGAAAAACCACGTTCATATCAGAGTTCCCCAGTTACGAGAACTTCCGATTCACACCTGAAAGTTTTGCGGGTTCACTCCCCACCCTGGGGACAAATCACACTCAGATCATCTCACCCACCCCAGACCAAAAAAACAGATATTTAATAAAGCGATGACTAACCCTGAGAAATTCTCGTAGGCAAACCGTCTCCAGGGATGTTTGTTACTCGAAGCGAGGTGGCCGTTTCCTCCCAAGGCTCTCATCTACCAGCACGAAAGGCCCCCCCCAAGAAAAGGGGTTCTCCAGTTTCCTCCCCCATTGGCAAAGTTGAACTCACGAGGTTTGGATCTTTGCTTTGAACTTTGATCAGCCGAGAAAACGCTTTTCCTTTCAAAGCCTACACAGCTTCTGCCTGAGTGTACCATAGGAGAGGCAGAGTAGCCCTGCTTGAACTCAAGGGTGCGGAGCAGGACCTAGGCACCAACAAGGTCCCGCTTGTTTCCACCACCTTGGCAACACCATCAGCCTCCACAGGACAACCTGGCCAGCTGGATCCCAGGTCAGAAAAGCTCCCACCCACTTTCCTGGTTAACTCTCCACTTAAAGCTTCATTTTTCCTACTGGTGTGAAAATGCATCTCCCACGTCATGCCCCTTTGCAGCCGGGGCAAGTCAGAGCCGCACGCCCCAACGGCAGCCCCCGCCTCGTGCCCCGCTGGCTGCGCGGACGGGAGCCTTTGTTCTCCAGAGCTGTCACTCGAGAGCGACCCAGCGCCTGGGAGCCGGCTCAGCGTGGCAGCTCCACGCTGGCAACCAGCACTTAAGGCACAAGGAACTTTCTCGATAACCCAGAGGTGACAAAAGCCGATTCCCACAGCTTGGAGCAAGTGTCTGTCCAGGATGGAAAGGTCTCCAGCAACAGACATCACACCCACCGGGGCAAGGAGGTGAGAAGGTCGGTCGGGGAATGCAGAGGAAGGTGAAGAAATGGGAGGAAGAGAACAGGAGGAGACACAGAGGCAGGTACGCTGCCAAGTAGCAGGATGCGGGAGATAAGAGAGCCGGGAAGGGGATGGAGGGCTCTGCGAGATAGGGGTGGTTACCAGGAGCTGCTGAGGCGTGATGGAGTTGTCTGTGTAAATGCAGAGTTTCTCCACGGTCAGAGGCATGGTTTCTCGCAGCTTGGAAGCCAGGAGCATGCAGACCGCTCCCAGAAGCTGCAAGTGATTCTTCCGCACCGGGACTGATGACAAGTAACGATCCACGTAATTCATGGCCAAGGGGAAGACCTCTTCTTCGCACTTCTGCTCCTCGCACACCTGACAAAACCCAATCACAAAAACAAAAAATAAAAGGAAGTTTTAATCAGCACAGGACTCCCCAGATCTCGCCTGCAGCACAGCTTCAAAGCTTCTGGTCATGATGGTGTTTCACACTTATCTTCAGGGCTTTGAGGCACCTTGGTGCTAAGGAGTAAATTAGCTACAAGTGTTAATCCCATGACTTCAGTGGGATTACACCAGCAACAAGTGCGACCAATGCCTTAGGACCTCATCTCCCTGTGGAACGCTGCAGAACTTATATGTAGCTACAAAGAGTGCACAAACAAGTTAAGACCAGAATTGCATTATTTATCTCCTTTTTTGATGTCCCCTGCTGGGGATGGATCCAGCCAGCTCTACAACAAAACTTCCATGTTCTGCTCTGTGGGGACTGGGGACCTCTGGAGAAAAGGAGCAATTCCAGCATATCTCCAGCTGGAGACCTAATAGGGCAGGATCTGCAGCCACTTCTGGCAATTCCACCCAAAGTGGTCCAGAGACACAAGAAGAATCAATGGCAGAGCCCAAATCAATGGTTGAGTCCTAAAGTCCTCCCTCAGCCACGAACAGAACCCAGAAGCGCTGAATTTCAGTCCTCCGCTCTTATCTCTCAACCAGTATCACAACACTGGTCACATTGAACTTCCTTCTTTCAACGCAACCATTAAAATATTGAGGTTTCTCCTTCCATTCTCCTTCCAGCAGCAAATGCCTCCCCCTGCACAGACGGCCACAGCGCCGGGGGACACCGGCATGCACCGTCGTGACAACTGCCAAGTGTCATCCACTTCTTGACCAACCCTTAGGGCTGCACAGCCACAGGCTCCAAAGCAGCATTTCTCCAAAAACCCTTCTCAGAAAGGGAATTGCAGAAACAGAACAATAATAGCAGGGGAAGGGGGGTAGGGGGGGTGGGGGAAGCCCTTTAAAAAGCAAGATGTTCATTATTTCTTTTGACAGAAGCAGGCAGCTTCTTGCAACAGCGGCCGGGGTGGAGAGCAGGCAGGCTCCATCCCAAGTCATTTGTCCTTTGCAGAATCTGTTCTTTCTTTCTCTATTGAGACTGTTCACTCTGACCATCTCACGAAGAGGCCCATGAGATTTCCCCCGACTGAAATGCATCCCGCAGAGAGCTGCACTCATTTTTAATTTAGGGAAGTAAACGGTAGTGATATTATTCCTCCCCCCCCCCCCCCCCCCTTTAACCAGGCATTTTCAGCCCCATTCAGAAAACGCAAGTCTCCAGCCTGCCGGGTGCACAGCTGAGCTCTCTCTGCCCAGAAGTTTTGGGGAGCAAGGGGGCGAGCAGAGGGTCCGATAGCAGTGTGGCAGCACAACACGAGGGTGGGGTGAGTGGGCTCGGGGTGTGTGGGGGGGGAAGGGGTCTGCACCTCCTGCATGGGGCAATCACATCTTCTAGCACAGCCAGCGCTCACAGAGATACTGCCCCCCTGCAGACTGCTTTTCTCACCCCCCTCCGGACCCTCCACGTGCCTCCCCGCCGGTATGACACCCCCCCACCACCACCACCACCCATACCGGAGACCTGACCTCCGGCGCACACCAAACCCTGGGACTTCAGGGCTCTCCTGTCCCCTGCATTGTCCCTTGCACCCCTGCTCGAGGCGACACCCCAGCGATCAGGGGTCGGGTGCTTTTGCCCTGTGCTTCCCCCCCGCCGCCAGCTCTCTCCTGCTGCAGCAGGAGCGCGCACGCCTGCAAGCCCGGACGGCGAGCAAGGAAAAGCGGCGGTGGCCGGGCAGGGAACCGGAGCTGCGGCGGGAGAGGAGGCAGCAGGGAGCGCCCCGTACCTCCAGCATCCAGAAGGCCAGCATCTTCCGCATGTAGGGCTTGATCTCCCGTTGCACGCAGTGGAAGTAGGAGACGCGGGGGCTGTAACGCTCCTCCTGGCTCAGCAGGTTCTGCAGCACCCGCCGGTCCCCTAGGAGCTGCGGGTCGCGCCCGGCGCGGGGGACCCGGGGGACGGCTTCCACGCACAGCAGCTCCATGAGAGCGGGCAGGGAAGGGAAGGCAGGGCAGAGCGGGCAGGGCAGGCAGGCAGCCACCCCGCCGGCTCGGCTGCAGCCGCCGCGGGACGCCGGGAACTGGCCGAGCTCCCGGGGGGAGGCGGAGCCGCCGCCCACCCCAGGGCGACCCGCCGAGCCCGGGCGGCCCAGCCGCGCCGAGGCGAGGGGCGTGGGGGGGCGTGGCCACCGCCGCCTCCCCGCCAATCCGCGGGCCGAGCGGCGGCGACGCGCCGAAACCGGGCTCTGGCCACGCCCCCCTCCCGGGGGCGGGGCTAGAGGCGCGCCGGCGGGACGGCAGCACGTGGGGCGGCCGCGGGGCGCTGCTGCCATGTTGGGGAAGTGGGGAAGGGGCGGGGGGGGGGGGGGGGAAGCCGGGACCGGCCCCCCCCTCCCGGGGCTCGCCCCCTCCCCTCGCTGCAGCACCAGGAACCCCACGCCTCCCCCGGCACCCCCTTCCTCTCCAGGGGCCGCTCCCCGCTGCCCAGCTCCCTGGAGGCCAGAGGGGCAGCCCCGGAGGTTGCAGGAAGGCTTCTGTCAACCCAATCTTTGCAAATTTCTATGAGTAATTTTTTTCAGTATTTAACCCTATACCTTTTTTTTTTTTTTTTTTTTTGTATGTGTTTCTGACCCAAGTCCTTCAAGGCCATGAAAATAATCAGCTGTGTACATATGCGGAGCCGGTCCCTACTGTCTTCCAAAAGTCCCCCTCCTGTAACCACTGGCACAGCTGGGTGGGAGATAGCAACCTGTCTGCCCAGATAAGGGTCTGTCGGGCTTGGCTGGTTTTTCAGAATAATTAATTGTTTGGAAATACCTTCGCAAATCGTACACTGAATGGCTACTTACTAGAGGAATTTGAAATTCTTTGAAATAGGAATTCCACAGCACAGGGTTTGCTCTGCGCTGGTCCCTGGCTCTGCTTCTAGTTGACCCATTCAAGAAGGATAGGGAGCTCCTGGAGAGGGTACAGCAGAGGACCACAAAGATGATGAGGGGCCTGGAGCATCTCTCTGATGAGGAAAGGCTGAGGGACTTGAGTCTTTTTAGTCTGGAGAAGAGAAGGCTGAGGGGGGATCTGATCAACGCCTATAAATACTTAAAGGGAGGGTGTCAGGAGGATGGGGCCAGTCTTTTTTCAGTGGTGCCCAGGGACAGGACAAGAGGAAACGGGCACAAACTTGAACATAAGAAGTTCCATCTAAACATGAGGAGGAACTTCTTCACTTTGAGGGTGGCGGAGCCCTGGAAGAGGCTGCCCAGAGAGGTGGTGGAGTCTCCTTCTCTGGAGACATTCAAACCCCACCTGGACACGTTCCTGTGCAGCCTGCTCTGGGTGGACCTGCTTTGGCAGGGGGTTGGACTGGATGATCTCCAGAGGTCCCTTCCAACCGCATATCGTTCTGTGATTCTGTGTGATCCAGCAGTAACTGCTTTCTGGAGTGGGAGGTTGAAGACAACGGGCTGTAATTCTGGCCACGTTGCGCTCTGGTGTTTGTCACTGGCTGCAAAACTTGCAATGACTTGACTGCAGTGGGAAGGGTCAGACAACAGTCTAAATATCCAACAGATTCTCTAACAGGAAGGGGGAATGGACTGCCTTCAAGCTTGCAAATTCAAAGCTCCTCACCAAATTGAGAGATTAGCTAAGGAGGCCCATTTTTAATGAAAGTTCCCAACCTGGGTTGCGACGGCGGTGCTGGAATGGGCTGACCTGCCTGTACAAGGCTCTTGGCCACCGGGATGGTGCCGCAAGGTGGCATTTGCGGCGGCGGTTGGAGGCAAATGATTATAATCACCAATGCGAGAGGTGGGAAATGCATTCCAGACCACCACCATCTCTCGCTCTGCTGCACTGCATCATTCCCTGCCACATCCTGGCTGCCCTGCCCTCTGAAACGCAGCACCTCAGCAGCCCGCGCTCCTCTCACGCTTCATTTCACGGGGCTGTATATTCCATTTTACAGCACGGCATTGCTGGGCTGAGAGGGATCCAGGGAATGGGATAGAGACAAGCCCAAATTCAACTCACGGCAATAAGCCATACCTGCAATCCCTGCTCCTGTTCAGAAGGCAAGGGAGCAATGGAATTTGTAGAAATCGAGGGCTTTTGGGATGCGGTATTGTGCAAAGGGGACTCCATGGAAACACCTCTGACCAGTTCCTCAGTACATACGCTGGGATGTATTTTTAGGCTAAGGACCAAAGAACCAAAGGAGTGGAGTGACTCGCCACAAGAGTTACTCCTCCTCCCCACGAGTCACTTCTGTGTGTGCCATTTTGACACATTTAGTCCTTCTTTTCTTTGTATTTTCAGTCATCCTAGAGCCTTTTAATGAAGAACAAACATACGAAGTTAATAAGCGTAAGTAAAACAAGATTGAAGCCTTTGTTCTCGCAGCTCAGGACTTCATTTTTTTTGTGTGTGTGTTGAAAATGAAAAACATCTTTTTGATCAGAGGTTTAGGGGTTCAAAATACACACGACTGTGAACACAAAGGTCACCTACACAACACACATTTAAACACGCTGGAATCCCGTTCCTACACTTGTACAGATGGCTTTCATTTTCTGCAAGGTATAGGATACACGGAGAATTTTTAATGATGCCATCAGCGTTGATTTGTTGTGCCGAATGCCCAGAGAACACCATTACAGCACGGTGACACGGAACCGGAGGAAAGAAAGCGGGGGGAGAGAATTAGATCAATCCCATCCCTGCCTTGAAACGCAAACCAGGAATTTTTGTAGGTGAGATGAGATTCCCAAATCCCTTTCCCAACTAACTTACTTTCACCTTGCAAATAAATCTTCCAGTGGTGTGGGCAAGAAATATGTGAAGAATCTATGGGAGAGATTTCTGTGGACCAGTCAGCTGGTTTTAATCCGGGATGACCCCCCTCCCTCTGCTCCACTCCCCCACTCTTTCATTGTGAGCAGCATCCCCCACTCGTGCAGGGGAAGAGAAGGGCCCCATGTCCCACATTTTTAGTAAAAATAGCAGCTATTTTCTTTAGTCAGGCAAAGGGAAACCACAGCACTGGGTTCTTGGTCCTTCTGGTTTCTGGGCTGTGCCTTTTGAAATTGAAAGTTTCAGGCCCTTTCATGGTCTTTCTCCTGTTTCCCAGTGTCTGCAGGGTGGTTCTGACACAGCCCGTTCGGCTGGAGCTGGGCTCGGTGGCAACCGTGGGCCATCGGACACGGAGGGGGAAAATGAAGCCTGTTGCATAAGAAAGTGTTCCTTCCAGATGATGACTTGGCAAAACTGATGCCTCTGCAAGCCACATTATCAGGCTAGAAAGGCAAATTACAGGCTGCAGGCATCCTAAAAAGCCTATTGTGTGGGTGTGCGGAGGGAAAAGAGAAAATTCCAGGAAAACCAAATTTTGGTCACTGCTGTCCATAGATAGTCAGCTTCCTGGCTTTGGCAAGAGAGAGCACAGCAATATTAAAAAAAAAGGAAATTCCTTCAGAGTAAAAATTAAAAAACCTGATGGCCTCCAGGCTTCCAGGATCCCGAACCAGCAATGTTATTCTTTGCTGAATCATAAAAGGGGCTCATTTTTTTGGTATGTTGATGATGAATTAAAAAGAGCGACCAGCAGCTGGAGATGTTAAAGGGGCAGTGCAGATGCAGGTCTGATTCTAATGGGCAGCTGGTGTCACACGTGGGCTTGGATCGAGGCTAATGCTAATTTATTGGGATGGCCATTCAATAAGGGCACGTCCGTAAGCTCTTCTCTTTTCATCCACGGCTCTTTGCACCAGCAGTGGGTCTGAAGGCCATCAACAAACATGATCAGTACCTTTTCTACACTGGTTTCTATGTCTTATTTTTTATATCTACCTTCTGTCCAATTTTGAGCTACCAAGAGCTAAGCCGTCCTCTGCCTTGGTCATACTGCAACTACAGTGTCATCACTGACATCAAAATGAAACTGCTTAACATACATGAAGGACTTGAAAACCAAATCCAATGAGCAAATAACTATATCATTTGCTGTAGGAAATCCCCAAAATAAGATGAAAAAACAGGTACCATTTTGTGCATGTGTGAGCAAGAGTGAGGACAGTATTTTATACTTTCTGGTTTGAGGACTTCAAAACACTTCAAACATCTGAATCTGTTGTATTTCATGTCCAGTTTTCCCTAAGGCGGAGAGATATCACAACCATCCCAGCAGGGAAGAGCAAGGGCTGTGGCACTCAAAGCGTGTGGTGGCAGTTTGGCGTCACAGTCTACGCTTGCCAGAAGTCCCTGCTGCTTTAGGAAGAGATGGCCCAGTTTACAGTCCATCATACGTACTGGTGGGAAAGATGGACCAGTACCAGCAGGTCAGGCCGTGGGACACAGCAGCCGAGGAGGACACAGCTTCATCTGCTGAGCCGGCAGCAGCAGGACAGATCACTGCAGGGACGCGGGACCTTGGCCCACGGCAGATCTTTGCTCTGGTGGACATGAATCGGAGCCCGCGGGCACCGGGAGCTGAGGCTTCTTCCCCGCTCATTCAGCTGGCCCAGTGGGCAGGAGAGCCGAGGATTTCCTGGTCTCGGTCCCGTGCTTAAACACAAGACTCCCGTCTCCCCCTGTGGCTGGCTCTCTCTCCTTTCTCGTATCTTATTCATTCTTAACTTTAAAAAAATGCTTTCACTGAATTGAAGGGAAGTTTGGTCGAGTACGAGCTTAACATTCGACCCAGGGGACGTGTTTCCCAATATCTTTCCCATTACTGGCAACCACTGCATTCCCTTTCCTCTGACTTGGTCAGACTTTTGAGTACAACTAATTAGTTTGGAGTGATGTCATCTGAATGCTGAATCTCAGCAATTCCTAGCTATATCCAGTAATGATGTACATGAGAGATCTGAAGAAGAAAGTTTGCTGCTTCAAAGGTCAAAATAGAGCTTTTTCATTGATTTAAATCCCCTTATTAGAGCAGCTTTTGGGACAGTTCGGACTAATTGTCTATTGAAATCAAAATTAAAGTGTGACTGTTGATATTGTTTGGGTTTATGCTGTATCCATCACTTCTGTATGCCTATTCCTGGGATATGCATCAATTTAATAATGAGTTCCTTAACCAGGATTATTAAAGGAGAGAAACAGTCGGATGTAGGGAAGCCCTTTGCTTACGTGGCTTCCACAACAGAACAAAGAAGTGATTGGAAAGCGGTATAAATGGATGAAAAGAGACACATTTGTAAACACACACTTTAGCAAGCAATTCACTACGTCCTTTGGCAAATCATTTCGGAGAAAAATTCCAAAGCGGCTACGGCTTTGGAGTGTCTCCATTTCGGAGCAGCCGGGCCAGATTTGACTCCAGCGGAGCCAGCCCAGTTTGCCCCAGCTAAAAACTGAGGCCAGCAGAGATTTAAATGTAGTTTCACCTGACTTTTATGAAAAGCATTAGAAGAAGTTTGTCTCCATCTGTCATTTTAGCAGCTGTTTTCTGCCTTAGTTCCCTTTTCCTAATGAAATCTAAAATTAAGTCACATTTTCATTGACTCAAACTCATACCATAGTGAGCCATCCCCAGGTGAATGTTCAGTTTTGCTCCCAAATCAGGCATTTTAGAAACCAGCCAAATTCAGCTGGTGAAGATAGAAAGACAGACCATAGGAAAAAAAATGCAAAGCTGAAACCAATTAATTTCAGAAAGCAAACTGGGCTTGGAAAGCCCCCAGTTATGATATATTTAGTTCATTTCAGGGGATTATCTGTGGTTGCCAATTATGCAAATTGTTAAAAAAATACAGCCCTGAAATTTTACATATAAAAATACATCTTTTTTACAACACCCTTCCCTTGTCCATCCTTCCTGTTCTTTCCTGCCCTGCTCTGAATTGATCTTGTTGCCTACACCTTGCGTAACCTGTTCGGTAGATTTAGATGCGTTTGGGTTTTTCTAAGAATTTTTGCTCGCACGATATTTTTCATTTGATGTGGCAAGGCCGGTGCCTAGTGCCTGTTTGCCAACGCTAACTGCCAGCCAGCGACTCGGAGCCAGCTCAAGGCTTCTCAGCAGCACAGGCAGAAAGGGAATTTGCCACGGATGTACTGGAAAAAGGATGAGTCCTGCCTGGTGAAGGGATGAGGAAGGAGGGACTGGCCCAGCTGGAACAGGAGAAGGGAAAATCCTTGAAAAGGATTGAAAGCTGGGCTTGGTGCTTGCTCCTGCTGCAGGATGAGGCTGTTTGCAGCACCTCGAGCCTGTGTCCCAGCCGTTCACTGCATGGTAGCACCCAGACACATTTTCCAGGACCCCACAGAGCAAAGCGGGTGGCAGAATGATTGCAGTAGGGTGCAGAATCACAGCAGTAGGGCTGGAGGCAGCCAGCGCTCCGGAGGAAATGGGGTGGGATAGACTGAGCACTGGACTGGCAGGCGGGATGGCTGGATTTTAATCATGGCTTGGGCAGGCGGTAAATGGGGAAGGAGACTGGGAAGGTCTCTGTCCAAGACTGGACTCTGTCCAAGTCCGGTCTGTCTTGGACTGGGAGGATCATTCCCTTTACAGCAGCAGAGGGACAGGACGGAGGGTGGGCTCGGAGGGGGTGCGCTACCCCACTGCTGGCATTGCAGTGGAAATACCATGGGACCGAGCGCTGGGGTGCCAGCGATGGGCAGGCAGGAACCTCATCAGATCAGTCGAATCTGTGGTAGATTTGGTTCCTTGGAGGGAGGAAGGGAGGGAGGGAGGACTATGCTGTGTGCATGTGAGTGTTTTGGGGGGTAGAAAGAAAATGATTGATACCCCACTGACTTCCCCCACTTGTGGTGCACCTGGGTCGCTGTTACCTTCCAGCACAGGCTGAGTTTACTCTACAAGGGCTTTGAACTAGAGGCAGACTTCACAGGCGTGAAGCCTTTACCATGAGCACTGGCTGCACTCGCTTCACCCTTGGTGTAACTGAAAGGAAGCATCTTGTACCAACCCCACGTCAGGTCGAATATGGCTATGCAGCCAGTGGGCACCGAGCTGAGCTGCTCTCACATTCAGCACAGCAGATCCTCCGCTCCAACACCCCAGGAACCATCCCAAAGCCCACCGTCTTTGCTGCCAACCTGGCTTTACCTCCTTAAACCGACGCATGCGTAGCACGTGTCCTCCCCCACCTCGGCGGTGAAGGAGGACGCTTGTCCCTCCAAACTGCAAAGCCAAAGAAGGAAAATTTTAAGGACCTACAAACCACAGTGATTGAGTACAGGTGAAGAGGAATGTCACACCCCTGTGTTAATAAATGGAAATAAAATACCATCCACGCAGCAGCACGGCCATTGTTCAGATAACCTGCAGCACCGAAGACGCGTCTCCTCTAAGTATTAGACCATGGTCACAGAACACCTTTCCCCGAAGGCACAAGTGTCGCTGTATTTCTTGTGATTGTCACAGCCAACCTCTCTATATCCCAACAGATGTATAGAGATCAAATTCACCGAGATGCTAGTATCAGTAATAAAATACAGATGCATTTCTCCCAGCAGTTCTGGTACCTCTGTATTATCTATGCATGGTTCTGCATTCATGTCATCAATAATTACTGACATTAACAACATGCTAATGAGATACACTCTGTGAATGCATACACATCACTGGGCATGCAGTATTCCCACTGTATTTAGGCAGAGCTTTGGTGGAGTGATTCCAGCAGTTGCCCGATACGTTAACCATTTCTTCCAGCACTAACCTATTTGCTTTGCACTTCCTCTGAGCCTTAGGGCATCGGAGTTGCTGCTCCTGCTTGTCCACCCTTCCCTCTCCCAGCATCACAGTAGTGAAGATGTCTCCTGAGATATCAGAAGCTGAAATTAGTAGTGGTTTATATGACAGTCTGAGTTAGAAAATGGTGTTGTATCCTGTTCAACTATCCCTGAGAGCCAGGCTTCAGCCACTCCAACTAGACCTGCCACTGAAAGCGAGTCCAGAGTGAATGCTCCTGCCCTGTACATGTGAGCAGAAACACCGTCCTTCTCACTTGACTACAAAAACCGGGGCAGAAGGGAATCAGATCTACTGCAGTGCAACACCAGAGTCATTCTCCTGCCAGGATATAATCCATAGTAATTAAAATATGAATTTACCACTGCAAACTGACAAAGAGGTTCCTGCAATCAGGCATGAGTGCTTATGAGATTATTTTTGTAGCTCTTTAGCATTATTTATAAGGTGAGCTTGGCAGACCATGTCCCCAAAACAAGTGTTAACATCTGAACAGCCTGCTGCCAGTGTTAGGGGTTGGGCCAGACCAATTTCAGGGATGGAGGACCTGAAATCCAGCTGGATATGCTCTGGGTGGCTGCTGACACAGGGATGAATCCATGGTATCTGGTCCACAGCAAAGAATCCAGCAGCTAGGGAAGGAGAAAAGATGAGGGGATAGAAGTGCTTAGTAGACCTGCAAAGGAACGCAGGAGCATCCTCGCTTACTGCTGAAGAAACTGGGACACGGGGCACTGGAATGACTCGCCCATCACTCATCCCCAGTAGATGAGTGCCAAGCTTAGACAGGGAGCCCGCAAATTCCAAGTCCCAGCGTGGTGCTCTGTCTGCCTAAGCCCCACCACAACCAAAGAGGTCGCATGCCCAACATGAGCACCACGTCCCACTCTGCTGTGGTGTTGGTGACACGGCTCTGTCCCCCAGGCACCGATCCGTTCGGCACTCGCTTGCACATACTTTCTACTGCTCTGCGATGCAGGGCTGTGAAGATGCTGAGCACTCATTCCTCCCTGGGTGATTTTCCACAGCCCAGCAAACAAGGGGAACTTGCAACTGTCATTGGCTCTTCTTCACCTCCTTGGTGGGGGAGACTCCCTGCTGCAGGGCCACCTTGCCAGTCCCTGTCCAGGCTCAGGGCAATGATAAGTGCAGAAATGCTGAACAGCCCCATCATCGGAGCCGCCGATTATCTGCACAGCTTGGGTCAGGCAGTGAGGAGCACGGGGCCTGCCAGGAACTGTCACTACCATAAAACCATCCCCTCCTTCCTAATGTATTTGAGCCAAAGCCCATTGCAAGCAGCTGAAGGATGCCGGCCCAGCAGCTTTAGAAGCAGCTGGAGACACTGGAACTAGAGATGCTGGTTTGGACCCGAAAGGTGTTACACACAGTCAGATAAATGGTGGTCACAGGGGCACGGCAGGGATTATTGAGCAGTGCCAGGGGATGTGACCTGTCCGGGAAGCCACAGTCCTTGCCTGCTGAAAGCCTATGAGGGAGTCAGGAGCATGTGACAGACGAACACACAAGGAATATGGGGACAAGGACACATGGGTCATCACGGCCCGGTGGGTGCAGCGGTGTTAGCTTTGCTGTTCCTTGACCTGGAATGCCCCTGCCTTTGTTCTGCAAGCGTGACTTTGGAACGGAGATCTCTGGAGTCTCTCCTTTGGCTTTTTTTTCAGTGTTTTGGACCAGCCTGGTCCCCTGGCCAAGCTGAACTTGTCAGTGTGACCCTAGGGAGAAGAACCTCTACCACCCAACGCACCAGGGCAAGCAGGGGGAGAACCGAACAGGTGGAGAGCTGCGAACAGCAAGCGGAGGAAGCACAGAGAGAACTGGGCAAAGCAAGGAAGATGAACCGCATTGCTGTGCTCATCCTGTAACAAATGCGCGAGGCTCAGCTGGCAAGGTGACAGGAGGAGACGGCTGGTCAGATTCAGCCAAGGAACTTTCATTTCCCAGGCTGAGCTCTGAGCAGCACACATGATGGACTTGTTTCTCCTCCTACCTGAGCTCCAGGGGCTGCTTGCATTCAGAAAAGGCAAACGTCAAATTGGCACGAGATTTTGATTTCTCAGGCCAGGCAGAGACAGAAACTGGGAAGATGCATGTATGCTTAGAGAGCCAGAAAGGGAAAGAAAAGGGAGGACAAGGAGAGAAAAATAAAAGCTAGATCAAGGGCTGAATTTTCCAAGGCACTCAGCAGATCTTTTTGTTCTCAAGGCAGCAGTGGAAGAAGCAGGGTCTGGATTATTCTCAGCAAAAGCTGAGCTTTTTTAGGATCCTGCCCCCCCCCCCCATGCCTATGATGAAGATTTCACAGAGGCGAGATCTGTTTGATTTAAAGGTTTAATCCTGTAGTTGTGGATGTAATGCACAGGTCTGGGTGTCTGAACAGAGGCTGCAAGGACTCACCGTCCCCCTTAAAGCGGCCATCTGGGAACACATGCCAAGCCCAGCGCGCTCTAAAGCGACTTGGCCATCGTCTTCTAGAGGACCCGACCTCTCAGTTACGGGCTGCACCGTATGAGCACCACGGTCTTGCCCTGTTTGGCAGCTGACAGACCTTGCAGTGCAAAATGTTGAGTGTAAAGACATGGGGAGTGACCGAGCCAGCCTTTCGATAATGGTCTGAAAACTCAGGAGAGAGTCAAAACACACGGTACAGCAGCTAAGTCCTTGGAAATGGTGACTGATGGGTTCAGCTCCTGTCTTGACCTCGCTGAGGCTGGGGAGTACAGTCAGTTTGCAGCTGCCTCCGAGAGTTACCAAAAGACTCCAGCTCAGCTGGGATCTTGCCTTTTCCTTTCCAGAAAAGAACAAACTCTTAATATCTACAGAGGAGGAAAGAACAGGAGGCCCTAGAGGGATGTAAACAAGTTGGAGGTGATGGGAGATGACAGTTAGACCTCACTGCTACTTAAATCTCTTGTATGCCCCGTAATTCAAGGGCCTAAGCCAAGGAAACGAGTTACCCGTGCTCCTGTGAGTCCTCTGGGGAAACAGCTACTGAAAGAGGACTTTCCTCCCTGCCTGATGTCAGGAACAGCCTCTTGGGAGACGCTGGGGTTGCACCCTGAGGCGTGAGAGGAGAAGGCAAGACCCTCCTTCAGCACCCACTTGGGAAGAACGTTTCCTCCACACTGGCTGTGCCCAGCAAATAGACAGGCAATAAGGAGACCCTGGGAGTCTCCTCCAGCCCCTGCCGAGGCTTGAGGTCCCCCAGTGAGATCCGTTGGCTCAGCCTGGAGCTGCTGAAGGGCATCGCTTGCTATTTTGGACAGAGCCCCTTTCCTGTGGTCACGCTCCAGGGCAGAAGAGTTGTACGCGCATTTGCCTGGTTCAAGGTGCAGCTGTTTGGTCACTCGGGGGAATTGTTGGTCCCCCCCACCATGCGCGCAGGGTTCACAGGAGCTCTCTTGCACCCAGGCAAGGATCAGGCAATGTGTTAGTGCATAAAGCCCAGCTGAATACGGAAGGGCTTAATTTTTGAACAAAAGCTGTGACCGGCTTCAGTGGAGCCGGGAGCAGATTCTACTTGGAAAAAAAAAAAAAAACCCTTTCTGCTGGCAACCCTAGTGAAAGGAATGAGATCTGGGTCTTCTTAGCAAACTGCTGGGCCTGGGAGTGCTTGAAAGGTTTCCTAGAGACAACAGTGCAGTGCATGGAAATGTTTTCCATTTGCAACAGCACTCCTACCTCGCTCTTCTCAGTGCACCAACCTAAGCATGACCTTTTGGGGTTTGACAGCTAACAACCAGTCCTGGCTCCTGCCACTTCCTTTTGAGCCTACAATGCCAACTTCTTGTGATTCCTAAGCAAGACTACAAGCCAGAAAGAGCTTGGATATTCTCTGGATATCGAGGCTATCTCATGTTCTAAAATGCCTGAGAGGAGATGCTAAACCACATGCTTCAAGAGTCAACACCAATAACGGTTCTTGCAAATTATCCCTACTTTATTTGTGCAGGGTTCTTCTGCCTTCCTCTGAGTCAGCTAATACCGGCCTTTCAGATAGAGAGGAGACTGTTAAATGAGCCTTAGCACATTTCTATTTCCTTAGCACAATTTCTATTTTCTAGTATCTTAAGTTTACCAGAAAGAAATCCCATTATTCCATTCACCCAGATAATATGATGTACAATAAAAAAAAAAAAATGTAATAAATGTTCACAGTGAAAAGAAAAAGTATATATTGGAAACAGCCAGGAAGTGTCAGGGCTTGGGGATTAATTTCCTACCTATTTTCTGCCTTGCTTGGCAGCCTGGGCACACCACATAGCTGCTACGTGCCTCAGTTTCCCTCCAGTCAGCTGAGATAATGGAAGTACATAAGTCTCCACTGAATTCAGTTGGAGAATTCAACTGCTGGCAGATACTCCAGAGCACACGCGTGCAAGTGGAACTCCAGCAAATGCAGTTATTCTGCACTTACCTGGCACTAAGCCCACTCTATTCATATTTATGCAATTAATCATTGATGATGTTCATTTATTAATGGCATTAAAGGCCTTCACAATGGTAGAAAATTCCCAGGTGAAAGATGCTACAAGATTATGTCTTTAACTCTATAAACATGTAAGCAAAGGATTTAATTCTCCCTGAAAATGACATTGTGTAGTGGAATGACTGGATCAGGTCCTTGGAAAGGGACCTAGAAATTAACTTGGTGCAAATTCATCAGCTTCAGTCATGATTTAGAGACCTTAATAGTCAAGTGCTAGTTCTTGTAGTGACAACTCCCAGAATGTACTTTGAAGTCGCCTGCCTGCTTGAAGTGGTACAAGCTCCAGGACTCGGGAACCAACAGCTCTTATTTGCCTTAAAATGGGTATAAAAGCACCCCCCACCCTGAGATCGGGGCTTTTTGGGCCCCGACACACACAAGAAGAGACTGAGGAGGTGCCAACCTCGCTAGATAAGGCAGACAAAGGAGCTGCATGAGAAACGAACTGCACAGGGGGAGCAAGGAGAATCTGGGATCTAGTTTCCTGGGTGAAACCATGGAAGTCCGGGCTGCTGCCAAGGGGGCTGTCCCGCTCTCCGCCGTGCCCGATGCCAGGCCTCCTCCCTTCCTCGCACGGAGGCTGCTCTTTGTGCTGGCTGCCCTGCTCTGACCGGGTTAAATTCTGCCAGATCAGGGACAAGACCTGGCTGGCTGCAAAGCTGCTTCACCGAATGGGCAAGTGCAGACAGGAAAGCCGTGCGCGGGAGAGATTTAGGTCAGCTTTGTCTCAGAATCAGGTGGGCTTCTCCATTTGCTCCATCCAGATAAAAGCTTCACTCTTTTCAACCACGCAAAGGATATTGTGGTGGCAAAACCATTTAAGTATAACTACATTTAAATTAGTATATATGTAAAATAAACCATATTAATGTAACGAATGGCCATATTTGTATAAGAGCATCTACTGCTTTAACTATGCTGGCAAATAAACCTCCCACAGCTCAGCAGATATTTCCATCGGTGAAGCACGGACTAGACCTACATCTTCTGAGCCCTGGTGGTTACCAGGGCAGGCAGCCATTCTGGGGAGCAGAGAGATACGCCGCATAAGCCATAATAAAGGAAATGCTTATTACTACACGAAACACAAAAACTGAGACTACTGCAATTAATTAAAAAGTGAAATCAGAGCTGGGTCACTAGAGCCTAAACATCGAAAGGGGGGCGGGGGGAACGGTGTGGGGGAAAAAATAATAACATTCTCAAGGCCCCACGAAGATAACCATCAGAGGCTACACCCCGGCTGACCCCACGTCACCCTGGTACACGGCTACTGAAAGTGCAGCTCCTCAGTTGGCAGGGTGGGGCTGGCAGCATCTGCGTGGGGATCCGTCCCTCCGCCCGCCACCGCTGGAAACGGGCACGAGAGAAAGAGAAGCCTCAGCAAAACAAGAAACTTCAGAGGATGTTTTTTCTTCAGAGAGGCTGGGAAAGCGTTTGATTTTTTTTTTTTTTTCCTACCTGAAAATAAACACATGCATACGTTATATTCAGCCCAGTTAATCTCTCTCTTCTTGTTTCCCTCAAGGTCATGCTGTACTGCCCGTCCTTTGTGGAGGGGAAGAAGCAGGATTTGGCTGTGATACCATAAAGGGGAATTTTTACTGAGGCTGCTGGACATAAACACACCCTGTGGTCCTCTCTGTCTGTCCAGGCCCCATCGCTGCAGCCCAGGCTTTACCGCAATGGGTCTCCCTACGCTGCAACATGGACTGGAGCTGGGCAGGAAACATTTTTCCCATCCCACAAAAATCTTCCTGTTCTGCATCAGGATGAACCCAAGACCTTTCAGCGCTTCTAGCCTTGTTTTCTAAAGAAACAAGCCATTTGCAATCCTGCTGCCTGCGTCTGTCCTCCCTTTCCCATAAATTCTTAATCCTTTGGCCAATTTCATCCAAGTCATAGAATCATACAATGGTTAAGAGTTGGAAGGGACCTTAAAGATCGTCGAGTTCCAATCCCCCTGCCCTGGGCAGGGACACCTCCCACCAGACCAGGTTGCTCCAAGCCCCATCCAACCTGGCCTTCAACCCCTCCAGGGATGGGGCAGCCACAGCTTCTCTGGGAAACCTGGGCCAGGGTCTCACCACCCTCACAGCAAAGAATTTATTTCTAGTCTGACTGGCTTGATCAGGTAAAGGTACCAACAGCTTCATTCCCACAAGTCCCATACAAGCAGGCAGCTCAGGAGAAGAGAGACCCAAATCATGCTTCCACTCGGAAACAGATTCAGTCCTTCACAGACACCAGATCATACACAGAAGAGCTTCAGTTTTGCTGGAAACCAGCTGTGCCTGGCCTTGCTGCTTATAGTAATAGCGTCTGGAAAGCTCTTGCACGCCATGGCACGACCTGGGACATGGGAGGACAAAGCTCAAGTCCAAGCCTTGCTTCCTCCTGGCCACAATTCACAGTCTGTGCCCAAAGGGGTGGCTACAGCCAGGGATGTGGGGTTGTCCTTTCTTTCCTCCTGTCATAATTCCAAACACACAGAAAAATCAGCATTTTCTTCCAGATGTTTGCACTGGGGAGGTTTCAGCCAGCTGCAGTACAGGAACAGCGGGTTTCACAGAGCGGGGCATTGGTTGGGGGCTGCATTTCTCCAGCATCCACCTCCTTGCACCCTCCACCAGCAAGGAACTTGCCAAGGCCACAGACATTCCTTTCACCCTTTGGTCAAGCCCCTCCTGCTCCCTGGACCGGGCCACTGCCCCACCACGTCACACATGTCCCTCCACCCCAGCTTGTCAACACCCTTTGCAGAGGAGACTTCCTTTATTTATTTTTTCTTTCTTCGTTGCCACCTCAGAGGCCTTTACCAGATCTTTGCCGATGGCGTCTCAATGCCTAATCGTGCATCCCAGCTTTTGCGTTATCTGGGCCCTGGAGGCCACCCTGCAACACGTGTCCATGTCAGAAAGGTCAGAGATAAGCAAAAGGTCCTTTTGTGCTCCCGTCTCCCTGCCTGCAACTCCCTGCCCGTGTTTCTTAGAATCTAGCTGCCCTCAAAAAGAGAAAGATGACAAACAACCGCACGAGGACAGTGACTGATAGCGCTTCAGTAAGTTCCTGGCACCTCTTTTAATGCTTAGGCGAGAGGGAGATGGTGCCCTAAGGTATCGGCAGGCTCATGTCCCTACAGACAGAGAGGGCTAAGGGCAGCAAGGTGGGGGGAAAGAGATGGTTGCACTTCAGAAGTAGCTCTACAATCTCAACATTGCAGGCCAAGTAGGTGATCAGCTTGCAGAGGAAGATAGGTACGGACACAAGAGAATCCACTCATGATCTATAAGAGGTAGAGATGCCTCGCACTAGTGCACTTCCACTGCTGCAAACTGCAGGCTGGTGGGAAAGCCTACGAACAAAAGGAGCATTTAAAGAGGGTGAGATTCGTGCTGGTGCTGAGACCACAAAGCCTCAGACTCACTTCCACAGCCCAAGCTGAAGATGGTGATGGATAGAAGGGATGGGACACTGAGCTGGTGTCTAGACTAAGACACAGAGAAATAGCCATTGCTGAGCATCGGCTCGGAGCTGGGGAGGGGCAGTTATCAGGGAGACAGCACTTGGAGGGGTCTGTGAACTGGTTGAAAATAACCTCCTGCTTTTAATCGGTGAGAAGTTAGAAGGTACTTTGATGAAGGTGGATGGAGAAGAAAGATCATACGTCCTGAATCACATCTCCCTAGGCCTGTGTATTTTAAACTTTTAAAATGTGCTTAACTTTATTTCCATCAGAGCTGCTGCAAGTTTTGCTCCCAGCTTAGACCAATACTGACAGCTTTGGAAAAATCCCATCACTGCAGTTTAACGATGATGAATTAGTTAATACCTGCGAAGAGCTTTGATGATGCAGATTTCTCAAGCAGGCAGTGCGAATACTGCTGCTGCCTCTGGATGAAGAAAACACATGGGATACCTGTTTAGCTTAACGGGGACAAAACATAGATGTCCCTGCCAGTCGTATTGCCTGACCCCTTCCTCTCTCACCAAGAGTGAAGGCGAGAAGTGAGAATGAATGGCTGAGAACAGCTCTATCAGTTTGTGCTCATCCCTGTAGGGCTGAGGTTCTGCATGATGCTCAGCAAACGGACTCTGTGCACTGTGCCTCAGTCTCCCCTACTGTGGTACTTGGAGGCTGATGGAAGGAGACATTCACAGAACTCAGCATTTTTTTTATAATTTGTGCATTTTGTGGCTTTTTTTTTTTTTTTTTTAGAAATTCTTGACTGGGCATAAAAATACCAGCTGCCCAAAGCTATAGTTCAGAAAGTCAAAGGCGTATGTCTTTGATTTATGAGGCCTCCATTCAGTTCAGTTTGCCTCCCCCTGTAGTTCCCATGGGAAAAGTTGCTCTTCACTTCCTATCCAAAAATCTCTTGTATGGAATGGCTGGGAGCCGTTAGACAACCACCTCTTTCTGCCCTGGCTACAATTTTCTCAGGAAAGTGAGCTGGACACACTGCTTCTCCCTTCTGCTGTGCTGAATTTGTTGAAGAAACAAAGGTAGCAGGTTAATAGGAAATGCAAGTGCTACGGTTTTCCTTAGTAAGGTTGTGACCAGGTTAAAAATCTTGGTTATCCAACCTGATGCACAATGCAGAGGAGGAAATCAGCATGTGGAAACATGGGTAGAAAACATCCTACCTGCACACAGCACCCCACCACTGAATAAAACTGCAATACCACAACCTACAGAAACACTGCAGTCTCCAGTCTCCTTCTGCTCCCAGGAGAAAGGCTGGTGCCAAAGCCAGAGGCTGGGATAGGATTCAAGAGCTCGTTCAAGTCCAAAAGCAGGTGTGACAAGTCTCTGTCCCCAATCTTTTGGCTTTAAAATGACTCAATACCTGTTGCTTTGGCCCCCTCCACTCCCTCAGTAAATCCATCCTGCCTTATTGTCAGGATGCACAGTGCTTTGGAGGGGCCTGGGCTTAGTACAGCAAGTGATTTTTCAATAACCTCCAGTACTAATAATTTGCACTTTTTTTTTTTTGTCTCCACAGGTAAAAGCCTTTTTTTGTACAGACGACTCAGTCTCCTGCCAGGGCGGCTCCCTTCTCCTACAGCCGTGCTCTCCTCTCTATCACTGTCCCCTGCTACTGGGTTGTTATGAAGTGATGCCAAGTGTCTGCATGAATTGTTTCAGGACAGAGATTATGATCTATCTAAAAGAGTGGGGAGACACATTCATCTAAGTGTCAGCTATTACTGTGAACACATCAACCAGAGACACCAGCGACTAACAACGTGCCCTGGAAATTCCTACTTGGGTCAGTAGATTTACTCAGCTCTGTATACCAATTTGATGTCCATGGAAACAGTAGATCTTTCTTTTTCAGGCATAAACTGCCTGAGATTACAGTTGACCCTAATTAGTAATAAAATCTTAACCAGGGACTGTGCATTTGTACTTCTGAACCTGACAGAGCTCTCCTACAAGATGGGGTTAGGAGATGCTGCAAGACAAAGACCAGACTTCTACCTTTTGCAGTTATAACCGTCAAAATCCTGGATAATTCCTGCCTTGATGTGAGCATGAGAGTGCTCAGCCCCTGCACACCCAAGAGCAGGAAGATTAGTCTTTGACTAATGATGGCAGGGCTGCAGGGTACCATTCCTGTATGCCAGCAGTTGAGACAGCAAGATACAAAAGGCTTAAAGACAGGGCTGATAGTTGCCATCATCAGTTATACCCTTGAGACCCCATCGACTTCAATGGGCTCCCACGTACAACATGAAGCAGATCTCAGCCCATTCAGCCCCACAATATGCAAACTTATTTTTACCACCATTACCTGACAAATATGTTAAAAGCATGCATAAGTGTTTATTTACTTCCTGCACGGTAAAAGTTAAGAAGAAAATAGATGCTCAGCAACGATCTCTGCTCACCTGCAGAGATTGCTGGTTGGATGCACAGCTGAAAACTACAATGGTGCCCTAAAGACAGACCAGTTTCCACTCCCCATCTCTTGTCACTTCTTGCACCTGCAGATCTGGCTCAGCTAAACCCTTGCAGGCACAGCTTAAGTGCCTAAGGAAGATGTGTCTGGTTGCACATGGGGATGATGCTTTGAGCAAAACCTGTAAACCACTGCTTTGGAGCAGAGAGAGCATTTTGAAAGCAGAGATTATGCTGGCGGTCCTCAGCCACCAGAGAGGTCTGCCGGATTTAGGCCCACTCTGCCTCCTGCGTTTAACCCTTCGCCTTTGCAAGCTGACACTTTCAAAGAGTTTTAACAGTTGCATCAGAGTTGAAAGACAACTGCAAGTGAGGCAGAAAACAAGCGTGGCACAAGACCTTTGCAGAGAGAGTGTAGCATGAACATTACACAACGTATCTCGGCAGCAGTTTCCCTGCAGACACCATCGCAGCTACCAGTACATAAGATTTTCCCAGTTCTGGTGCTGTCACTGCTGCTCTCGTACTGTATCGGCAGCACCGCGATGCCGGGCAGAGCTGAGAAACCCCTCTGCCGAACTCTGATTTGGGGCATCACAAGCACTATCGGGATTGCATCCTTCCCTGCCTTGATCCAAGCCCCGCGACACAGGGCAAGTGACCTCTATATCTGTACCCTGCCGGGCTAGGGCTAGAGAAAGCCACCACGGGCTCTCTCCTGAGCAAAATTAACAGAAAAATGCTGAGATGGTTTCTGGGTAAAGATGAGAAGAGTCATCTCCCCAGATGAAGAATTTGGGGAAATCTCTGCAAAATCTGAGACTTTCTGGGGTATTTCCAATAGAGAGGCTGACCCGGGCTCTGATTGTCAATGAAATTAAATACATCAGGCAAATAAAAAGGCCAGACCTCCCATCTTTATTTATTTATTTATTTTTCTGGCTCAGGCTAGAAATCTAAACAGGGCTGGTTTGAAAGGTACTTTCCATAAGCCTCGAGTCCATCTGTTCTTGCCTGGGCCCAGCTCCCCCATAAAACACATGCATAGAGAAACCCGAGCTGTCCTGAAGAGCCCGTCCCTGAATATTTGAGTTTAGGACAGACTGATTTCAACTCAGCCTTTGCGAGACAAAGTCCCAGCAACATAAAGAAAGGAATAACACAAATTATGCAAACCAGTCCTGGGTTAAAACAAGCAGATTCAGGTACATTGGATGAAGAGGGGGACCTGCTCCGCTCGCCTGCCTTCTGCTGACAAAATTCCTCCCGGAAACAACGCTGCTGTGGCTGCAAAGAGAAATGCAGGATGGAACCATCTGCACAGGGATGTGTCGCTCCTCACCTCTCAGAATGGTGGTATGGGTGATATCAGGCTACAAGCACAAGACAGAGCTGATTTAGGCCTCGTTTGATTTGGAGTTCAGGCACCAGGGCAGGTCTCAGCACCTGGGTGCTACAGGCAGAGGCACAAACAGTTATTTTGCTGCTTTGCACAAGGAGTTTGACACAGGCCAGTAGCCACGGCCAGCTGAACCCTGCACACAGGCGAGAGGAGGCTGGCGACACTGCAACGAGCAACCAGGAGCAGGTTGCACACGCAGCATGGCTGGCCTGTGGTCTGTATGATGCAAAGAATAAAAAAAAAACAAAAATGGACCCTTTATTTCACTGAACTCTGGGGCTGTTCCTTACCCTTAACCTCCCATGTGCCCAAGCTGTGGTTCTTGCAGTGCCAGCCCACCGGTTACATCGACTAAACGCAAGGGCACGGGGCAGGAGGACACAAGGCAGCACTCCTGCACCAGCCTTCCTGCACCGGCTCCGACTTCTGCTCTCAAATAGGAAGTTGATAAAAACCTCACTGGGTTGCAAAAAGAAAATCAGATTTCAAAACAGCTTGTGAAAAGGGCTCCAAAGGCTAGCAGCAGCCCCGGCATTAACTCTTTCCAGGAGACAGGCCTCTTCCCAGCTGTACCCGGGGCCGAGGAGCGGCTGGGGCTGACACCAGATACCCTGGTCGTGCCTTGTTCGACTCTTTGGGGGCTTTTTTTTTTTATCCCCCTGAGCTGTTGCTTACATTCTCTTGTAACGTTGCTTTTATCTTGGGGCCTATCACATGTCAAATCTGCTTTCATCGATAACGGGGTTGGGGGTGAAGGGGAGGGGGGAAAGCGGGGGGAGTGTGTGTGTCAGGAAAAACTGCTGTCTCAGTTAACGTGCTGCAAAAGATTGGGGGGGGGGCAGGAGGGGAAGAAACCCGGTGCTTGGTTCTATGGCAAAACCCATCACCTCCTCAGCAAAACAGCTGGCCCCTGGTGGGAAAACCAGCACCTCGGTGATTGCATGGCCTTTCCCAGTTCTGAGTTCCAGCCCCAAAATCCTGCTTCCGAGGAACTCCTCACAGAAGAGCCAAGTTTCACCTTTTTTGAGCTTTGTGTATTTTCCACCCAGCTGGGACATTTCAGCTTGCAGCCTAACTGAGAATCTTACACACCTGGGAACAGATACAGAGTGACATATATATCTGTACCCTACCAGCCTAGGGCTAGAGAGGTGCCATTCAGCAGGGAAACCCACTGATCCATGCTCAAAAATCCACATGGGACACCCCAGAGAACTGACACCTCTTGTTTTCTCAGAGGTTCAACTCTGCCACAGCTCTGTGTAGACTGTACGACAAAGATCTGGCCTGGGGGCTTTGGTTTGGGAAGTCACAATTTTAGCATCCTTCCCACTAGGTATGGAAAATGCCACTAGAAGAGAGCAGTTTTCAGCATTTTATTATTTCCCCCCCCCCCATTTCCTTTGCTGGCCTAGAAAGATGGTGTTTACCCTGACACTGGGGGTAGAGCAAAGAGGACTGCAGTAGCCAAAACACAAGGACCACCAGCTCGGCCGGCTGTTCTCCACACACGAGCCACTCCTGCTGCTTAAGCAGGCAGTCTTTAACACGGTTAGGGAGCAACCTGCTCTCAGGGGAAAGAGATTTCCCATTTTCTGGGAGGCAGATGAGGCATCAGATTTGTCTCACCTCTCAACACACACATCACACTCCTGCAAATGCCCCTTCGGAAGCCTCCTGCCGTGCCATGAATCTCCACGAGCCCTCCCTGCCAGCCCTGCGACGTCCCGGTCGTGCTTCCACTCCACCTGGCTGGGGTTTGGGGTTGCTTTCATTTTTTTTTTAATTTTTTTTTTTTTTGCAGAAAACCTTTACAAAAGGTCCCAACCATCAGGGACCCAAACCACTTTCCACCCAGGCAGGATCTGGGCGACTGGCTTCCCCCTCTGCGCCCTCGCTACCGGCTGTGGATTTCCTGGCCCTCCCGCATGCGCAGCCTGGCCCAGCACGGGGAAGCAGGTGCTCTGTGTTTCTCACCCCTTTCCCCTCTTTTTCTCTCCGAGTCTTCTATCAGCCTGTGATTAAATCGAGCCTGTTTAACCGCCACAGCCAGATGCGGGGACCCCCTTCATTTGTTATAGAGGCAAAAAAAAAAAAAGAGAAGAGAAGAAAAAGAGAAGAAAAACAAAATTAAACAAAATTACACGTGGTGACAGTTGTCTGCACGTGAAACACGGCTGGTAGCCCCCCAAATACCCTGAAGCCACAGGATCTTTGCTTGGGCCGTGGGAACTCAGTTTATCAGACCCTCAGAGACCCAGTCTTAAATATTTACCCAAAAATAGACCCTGCTGTTGGTGAGGCTGAGGAAATACATGCTCTACCAGACTCCACATGCCCTGCCATACAGCCCTCCCTCTGAAGCCAGTGCAGATCTCAGTCCTCCTTGCCCAAGGGGCCTTCTCCAGCACAGACCTGCTCTTCCCCATCTCCATGGAGCAGTAAGCGCCTTGCAGCCTCCAGTATCAGAGATCCCCTTCCCTCCAGCCAAACTGGGTAGTTTCACAGCCACAGAAAACTTGTTCTACATCTGCCCCTGGAGCAGCTTCCCTTGCTCCCAGCCCAGGCAACTTCTCTGAAACACAAGCGTGTCACCCTGAGCTCCAGCAAATACCCTCTCCATTACGCTTCAGTAGGTGTCTACTGCCACCATCCCTGGGAAGATCAGTTCTCGAGGTGACACCAAAATCCTCTTGGCTTGATGATGGTCCTCACAGACAAACTCACTTGACACAGTCACACTCTGAGGAATACTTTGTCCATGGAGCACAGTCCAGGGTCAACAATTTCTAGCCACAAACATTTTCTTCACTCCCTATTTTTTTGCCTCTTCAAAATTGCATTTCCAGGACAGAGAATGCTCTGGGATTTCCCAACCCACCATCACTAGGTGGGACCTTCAAGGAGACCAAGGCTACAGTCCCTAGGGAATTACACAACAGAGGGTGAGCAAATGGAGCCAAACCAGAAACTCTGCCAGGGCAAGTTAACAGAGGTTGTGGAGAAAACTTCAGACTTTGAGAGGAAGAGACAGAGACATGAGGGAGGAGGAAGGAAGGGAGATGATATCCATCCCCATGCCCAGAGCGGGGAGGTGAACAGACAGAATAAGTAGCAAAGCCTATCGTTGCCTCCCAGCTGGTGTGGATCCCCAGAGACAGGCTGTGGGTCACAGCCCGTTGAGGATAGGGCTGTCATTTACATGAAGCTTTATCAGCGGCTGTTTCTTCTTTCTTTCTGTCTTGCTCCAAACTCTCCATTTCCAAAAAGGGTGGGAGATGTCACAGAATCAGCAACACATCCTGAACAGCTGCTGCCACCCTCTATCTCTGCCTCACCCCTTGTGTCTGTCTCACTGCTGCTTCTGAACCCCCCAGAGAAACAAACTGCTCTGCCTGGTTAATACAAAGGGCCTGAGGAGTGACATTGCACCATGAGTCTGGAGCACTGGGGATACCTGGTGGGATTCAGTTCCAGGTTCCCACTAGGTCTGACCAACTCAAGACTTCTAAAGACTAACAGCTTTTGGGTCAAGGACCCATGGAAAGAGCCGTTTGGAGAAAAGAGAAGACATGATCTAGAGCCTCTTTTTCCTCTCAAAGAGGGGAAAACAGACACAGGCGAGTGTAGAGAGTTTTTTTCAACACCCAAGGCTTCTCATGGAGCAACTGGTGTGAAGATGACCCATCTGTACCTCTCATTGGAGCAATGGGATTCTTCCACAGCCAAGGATAGGTGTGTACAGACGCAGCTGGCTGGGACTCTCCACCATTTGCCCAAAGATACTTAAGCATCTGATTCCAGTTTGAATATGCCTCTGTGCTAGCAAAGGCACTTTTTGAAGGGTGTATGATTTTTAGAGATGCTAGACAATGCGGCTCCTTCAAAAAAAAAAAAAATCAAGAAAGGCTATTAAGAAACCCAGCTGCTGCCTTTTTTTTTTTTTGGGGGGGGGGGGGAAGGGAGGGGGAGAGGGAGAGTAGGAGGGAGGCAGGGGAGGAAGAAGAATCCTTGAAAGAAAAGTAATGCTATTCCAGTGATATAACAAACCTCCCCAAGAAGCCTTCCTTTTCCCTTAAGATCCTTTCTCAAATACAGATGAATAAACTTCCGGCTTTGTTCTCGGAAGAAACTTTTATCAGCTTCTTGCCCTGATAGTGACAATTTTCATTTCATCTGAAAATCGGGACGGAGAGCTGGATTTGATCAAACAAGAATCAGTCCAAACCCAAGCTCTAAACTCAGCTTGAACCTGTTGAGAAGGTCCAATAAGTTCACAGGAGTTCCTACATTTCATCCATTGCTACTGCTTCTGTATTCCCAGGATCCCACTGGGAAGAAAAAAGTGGCTTTTATCAGACTGAGCTCGAATTTACAGTTCTAGGCATTTCCTCAAAGTGCTTTGCTAAGAAACATTGTTGTTCTTAAAATGACAGATTTAATGGACAAGTAAAGGTGACAGCAGTCCCTCTCAACCCCAGTATTGTCACGCACTCTCATAACAGTAAGTAGGTGCCTAACTTAGCTTAAGAACCATCAGTGAATTGACTGGAAGAGTTGCCATTTCCCCCCCCATCTTAAAGGTGGGAAAGAAAAAACAAGCACAGAAAGGGAAGCATCTTGATATATACAAAAACCAACAGCAGAGCCAGAACCGGGCCCTCTAAGCCTGATGTTCCAGTCATTGCACCCCAGTAACAGACAAAAAGAGGCTGCACCATGTCACCCATCACTGTGGGAAGCATCTCCAGAAGCTAGTAAAACCCTCAGTCCAACCTGGGAGAATTTTAGCAAGCCATGTCCGTGCATGAGACCCAGCTGAGATATGTGGGCTCTTCAGAATCCATCCAAACAGCTTCCCCGTCCTTTGGAAATAGGAAGAACTCAGAAGAAGGACCTCAAGCCCAGCTGGGACAGGCAACATCGCACAACCACAGCTCAGTCGAATTTTCCAAACTTTTCGTGGTGTTCTACTCTGAAGCAGAGCCAGGTCAGCCCACTCACAGCACAGCCCATGATCTGCAGGAATTACTCATGCTGGCCCTGGATGCTCCCTGCCAGGGGAAGTGTGGGCAGCTTCATCCTGCTCTGATAGAGGAGCCACCCAAAGTCCATCCTGGAGAGGAGAGGTATCCCACCACCCCAGCCCTATCCCTGGGCCTGTGCATGGAGGAGCAGGATTACTTCCCCACCCCTACCCTGAAAAGGCAACACCCACTGTGTGGTTTCCTGAAACGATAGTGGTATTTGTCAAAGACAGCAGTAAGAAACCTAAATGTGGGAAGTGGCCTCTTCTGAGTTGAGAGCTGCCGGTGCTCGTGCTCCGGGGTAAGGCTGTCACCCTTTGGGGCCAGCAGCAACACCTTACCCTTTGCAAAATATCAAAGGCACATGCGAAGCAGCTCTGGCTTGGAGCAGAGGTGGCTTCAGCTGGCAAGCTGTTAGCCACAGGGGGAAGTGTGCAAAAAACGTGCAGGAGACAGACAGACATTGTCCTGGCCTAGCTTTAATGCTGACATCTTCTTTACGAGAGAGACAGTGCCTTCTTCTGACAGCCTGAAGATGACATTTAAAAGTCAGGCAGGTACTTAAGGTGGGGAATGAGCTCATGGCCCGGGGCACAATATGCTAAATGTGGATACAGGGGTCAGCAAACAGGGAGAATTCTAGTTTTGCTGCAATTGCACATTGCATTTGCCACTTCTTGGTCAGGAATGAGTGAGAAGATTTGAGAAAGCTTAGGGTCAGATATATGGCTGATCAATCCATGCTAGGGACGAGGCCCAAACAACATGTTTCTTCTTCTCTTCTCCTCTTGTTGGTTTTAAGGGTCCCCAGTATCCAGATCATCACCATCATCTCTTGACAAGGCAGAAGAAAGGCCGGGACAGACAAGTACTGATTCTCTGTTGAACATGCCATTGGTTCTCCCTGACGCTGCTGGGGATATTTTGATTTACAGCATCCCTGATACCAAGGGACTGCATCAGTGGCTGTTACATCCAGCGTTTGGCAGGCCCAAAGCAGCTGCAAAGTTTGCCCAAAGCAAGGATGGGAAGTCAGAATGACAGCATGCAGATGAGATCGGGCAGAGACTTGTCACCCTCTCCAGTGCAGGAGGGAAGGCAAGGACCATTTGCACTGTCTGTAAGAATCTGCACTGGAGAGCATCCTCTGAACCTGGCAGTGTTCCTCTGCCTGTCCTCTCAGCAAACTAACATCTCCTGTTCCTCAGAAAATAAAGTTCACATCTAACCGGTTGCACAAAAGCAGACTTCACCCATCTCCTCATCACCTTTGGACCCTAAAGCTTCAGGCAAACAGAGGGACAGAATGGAGAAGAACATCCACTGAGTCACCAATGAGGCAGGACAAGCTGACCAGAGATCTGCAATAGTTCTTGGCAGCGGAAACTCTGGACAGCCTGGAGGTGTGGGTTTACATGCTTGGTGGATTAGACATGGCACTGACTCAGAAACATAGCTATGAGCTGGTGGAATGGGAAGGAACAGTTTTTACATCAGCTGAATAGTGTTGGAATAAAAGGCCTAGGAAATATCAACCACCCCGGATCCGCTTTAAGTGGTAAAGATGCTGCTTAAAGCATCAAAGCAGCAGAGATGCTCTGACATCCCAGTTGGTCAAACAGAGCTCCTGGGTTCTCCTTGCTGTTGTAGGCTCATCCCTACGGTGCACAACTTGCAGAAAGAGACCCATCTCTGCAGTCCCATCAGTAGGGGTGAGGGACCTTGCCCAAGTGGCAGGAGGGGAGAGCCAGGGACCCTCCAGGGTCTAACTCCAGCACAGACACTGCCATATCGGAAGGGACACCAGCACCCAGCTCCGACTGCTGCTTAGGAAATGGCTATAAACACCTCATTTCTGTATCAAGCTCAGCAAATTGCAGGTGAACTACTGCATTATCTTCTGGAAAGACAGTCAGGGTTCCAAATGAAGACTGACATGTTTGGGAGCTTACTGCACCCTTGAGGAGCTCAATTACATTCCCCTATGAAAAGATGCATCTTATTTCCTGTTCTAACTATGCTGACCTGCACTTCCAGCACCTGGATCTTGTTATGACTCTGTTAGATCAAAGAGCCCTCTACCACCAGACACCTTCTCCCCTTGTGGTTATTTATAGGTTTGACTAAACGGCTTCAAGCTTTGCCCTGAGAACCTCCACGGCTGGAATGCCAAACTCGCACACGGAGATGCGTTTTGCACTCTGGAAACTCTTCTCCCACCCCCTGTGCATGTTACACCTTTTTGAAAGGTGAATGTGAATTCCAGATGTGACCCCTCAGCACTATCCAGAGCTCACCTGCATCCCCACACCTCGCTACGAGCCCAGGCAGGGCAGTCCTTTCCACCAAGGATCAGCCTCTTCCACTAAATAACACAACCTGCAAGAAATCTGCAACGCTTTTACTTCAAGAGTCTTTAATTAACACACATGTGTATTGCCAACAATAACACCACTGCTGTTTTACAGAAGGATAACAACAAACAAATAATACTTCTCAAAATAGTAAATAAAATAATAAACAATAGCAGCGACATGGCTGTGAGCTCTCTGCGTTTGAGGTTTCTTTTCTGCAAGGCATAAGCCAATATCATTAGGGGGAAAAAAAAAAATAATCCCAAAACCTTCTCAGATGTGCAGTTTATTCTCTCCTCGCCCAGCAGCTCAAGTGTTTGTCACTGTCAAACTGTGAGAAAACCCCTCAGAACTGGTCAGTCAAGGAATTCGGGGGGCTCATCGGAGCTTTTCAGCAACAAATGGGTGCAGGGAGGATTTGGGTGCCATCCTCACAGCTAAGGGGTGTGAGAATCTACATTAATTCGCTACTGGCAATTGTGGTTTCTGAATTAGGTTGCTCAGAAATAAGAACATATCGGTGACAACATGCCCTCTGGTGGCAGCGGTGCTGGGGTGGCTTGGGGCAGACCCACACCACGCAGGTGGCAGCTGCCTCCTTTGGGGCCGGGTTCTGTAGGGAAACCGACCTGTGGCAGCTCCATCCTTTGCTCTGGTCCTGTCCAAGGCACATCTCTCTGGCAAACCAGAGGGACGATGAAATTTAAGAGCGCAAAGGGACATTAGACCAGTTGGCCCAGCTTCCTGTCCAACACATACTGCAACATTTCACCCCTGCATTGAGCTCAGTCCTTTCCATCTGACTAACCACCTCTCTCACAAGTTGTGATTTTAAAACATCAAGGTCGTACAGCCAGCCTTTCGCAGGCTCTTCAGCTATGCTGAGCGCACATGTGCGCACACACGCACCCAGCTCAAAAAATGACAAAACCCTGGGCTTTCCCTACCCAAAGAGTCCAGAGTCGTCAGTTCCCATTATTCTTTTCAAATCTGAATTTCAACAAGCTTTACAGCTTCCCCTCCAGGATTGTACGTATCAGAATAACTATTCAGCTGTATCTCAACAAGGTTCATGTTCTTCTTGTCTGGGGTCACACAACTGTTTAGTGTCAACGCACCTGGGAATCCTAACTCCTGCCTCTTCTTTGAAATAATCGGCATGCGATTCAGAGTAAAAACACATGAACTTTTTTTTTCCCCCTTTCCTTTTCATTGGTTTGACACCGATGTGAAAGTGGTTTTTGTTATTGCTAAAAATGGGAAACAAGAAGAAACGTTCCAATCTTTGGGAAAACACAACATGCCCAGGAAGGCACACAGACTATCGCCATCCTGCATTTTTTTTTTTTTTTCGGTTTGCTGCCAGATGACCAATTTCACAGCACTCCAGAGGAAACTGGCACGTTAAATTGGCAAATCCTTCCAGTAGCAGTGTCTTTTTTCCACTTCACATGGGCTCCGAAATAACCATGCCGCCCTCCACCTATGGCCACAAGCTGCCAGCAGGGTTCTGCTTCCAAATTCCATCCCTTTCAAATTGGATCCCTGGCAACATCTTTCAGCATGGCACTGAAGTGCTTCATTTTTGCTACTCCCCGCTTGTCTCGGCTGGCTAGTCTCCTCTAGTGGCTGCTAGCCGCTACTTCAGAGCAGCCGGTATTTGAGACACACACAAGAAACTCTTAAATCACTGAGTAACTGGACCTTTAGGGAAGTTTTCTATTCCCACCCCCTCACTCAGAGGGGAGCTATGCATAAGGGAAGAATTAAATACCCACACCATAAAGAAGGGTGTTGTACCCATAATTTTAAGATTTTCTGCAAATCTGTGCACTAGTGGATTTCTGCCAGGCTCCGGATCCTCTGCTCGTGATGAGTCCAACAGGGACTGCGCTGCTCTGGGAAGAGCTTCCCAAGGCCGCTGTGCCACCAACCAGAATATTTTCATGTCAGATGCTGCTTTTTATCAGCTCTGAAAGCATCTCACAGGGGATGCCAGTGCTTGGAGATGGGAAAATGAAACGCAGAGGAGCAAAGAGACTTGCCCAGGGTTACTCAGCAGGCTGGCTGCAGAGCCAGGACTAGAGCCCAGAATAACACAATGCGTTGCCCCACTAACCACAGCACCTAGGCCCCCCCCAGCACCCCTCACTGCAGGACGTCCCCCACCACCCCTTCCCCAGCCAGAGCTCCCGGAGTGCAAAGAACTAGAGACTTAAACAGTTTGGGTTTTTTCCTGAAAATTGTGAAGTTTTGGGAAGGAGGAAAAAAGAATATTCCCAAGAGACTAAAAAGAAAAAAGCAGGCAGTGCAGGACTGAAGTACTCTTATTAACACAACAGCTCCCACACATGAGTAAATCAGGTAATGCAGTACATACAAGGAAAAAAAAAAAATCAGCAAAAGGCATCAAATGCAGAGGAGCACACAGAAGTCAGGCCAAACAGCTCAGCAAGAGCAGGAAATATATGCTTATGGGGCTTCGAGCAACCTGGTCTAGTGGGAGGTGTCCTTGCCCATGGCAGGGTGGTTGGAACTTGATGATCTTTAAGGTCCCTTCCAACCCAAACCATTCTATGATTCTGTGCTGGAATTTCAGCAGCCTCACCTGCCACAACCTGTCTCTGTGGAGGGAGCTGACAGCAGGAGACAGCGAGAGTCAGGGAAGCACTGAAGATTTGTGTCTGCTCATCTGGACAAGCACATACACCAGGGAAGGACACAGCACACGCACACAAAAGTGGTGCACACACCCTGCCTGGGTGCACACATTTGTGCAAGACTGTGCAAAGGAAGGCACTGCACTGGCCTCGCCTCTGTCCCAGCAGGCAGATTCCTCAGCTGCAGAAGTAGCTTACATGATGCAAGTGGGCACAGGAAGGTTTACATTTGGTAGCCTCATCTGAGCCTGCTTCTAGCAGGAGACTGGAAGGGACCTCCTGAGGTCCCTTCCAGCCTGAATTATCCCGCGGGATATCTGATCCCTGATGGGAATACAGGCTAGGTTAGGCAATGCTCCCTCAGCATTGCTTGGGTAGGAAGGAGCTGGGCATTTCAGAGACTTAAAATAACAGCTGGGAATTGCTGCCACAGGTGAAGGGCCTGAAATCTTGCCCCTGCAAAGCTCCTTTTCTACAAAACCTGAAGGACGAAAGACTGTGCCCATGTTCTCAGTAACTGCTCAGCCTCTCTACTTCCCAGCTCCCAGAAAGATGCCCCAAGTCAGCTCAGGAAGACACCATCCATATGGATGGAAACAATCATTGCACAGAAAAAAAATAATTTGAGAGTCAGCTGGGGCAGAGGGAGGCTGAGTGGCTTTACAGATCAGCAGTTAATTCTCCAGAGTAGAAGGGTGCTGGGTCTCAGTCTGTGTTCTTCAGGAACGTGCCTGTGTTTTACATACAGCAGTTAAGTGCATGAACACTCCAGAAGACAGGGACCGAAAGCCAGGCTTGTTTCACTCCAGGCAAGTGCTGTAAATAACAGGCTGAAAAGCGACATTACAAAGTACTGGAGACGAGATCAAGAAGAGACTGTCCTCATGCCATAAACCAACCAGGAGTTATGGACCAATTATGCACTGCGTTTATATTGCACCCTTCACAAATGTCAGCAAGATAACTCGGCTAAATGATAGCCTCATGCTCGTCACTGCACAGACGGGGGAGTGAAAGCGAGACTTTGGCAAGTCAGTAGCAGAGATAGAGCAGTCTGAAGTCCTGACCCACACACGCCTCGAACACATGCTACTCCCTCACTCTGCCCTGAAACATCTCAGGATCTAGCTCCACACCACTAAGCACAATTTCTTTTTCTTTCCCCCCCCCCCCCGCCCCGCTCAATGTAATGGCTGGCATGTTATATTATGAAAAGAAAATGCTCCCTTACTCAGTACTTTGATGCACATGATGTTCATCAGCAAAAGCACCTGTCCATGCTCACTTCTCCATTTACTCATCCCCTGGATTTGCTACAAGAGCAACTTCTAAGTTGGTTTTATTAACTTGATGGCAAGCCGAGATTAAGGGGCGCAGTGATTCTCATGGTACCATGCATAGAACCAACCAGTCTGAAATTCTCCCAGTGCTCCTACAGACACCTCCGGTTCAGCCCAAGCCTGTTTTTGCAGCAGCAATGCACGGATGTTTTCAGTCCAGACCTGCCAGCGTTCGCTCCCCTTCCCATCCAAACAACTGGGGTCAGGTAACAAAAGTTACCCAGCAAATTGCAACGTACCAAAATTAAGCACTCGCATTTCCCCTCTTTTAGCTTCATCTACAATGTCAGCTTACTCACTAGCATGCAGACCTCCAGGAGTTCCTCAACTGGAAGCCACAAGGGCTCAGCATCTTTCTCTCTCTTTTCTTAACACGCCAGGGAGCTGAGAGCCCTGGCAGAGACATCCCTGCCTCACAGTTTGGCAGAACGCTGACACGCTGGGAATTCACAGAGGCAAACTGCAGCAAGATCCCCAGTCAGCACTGACCCCCTCACACACAGCCATTTCAAGGTACTTTTCATATCTTCAGCACAATAAACTCCACCAGCCCCCTGCCAACAGTTGTGCTCGTCCCTGAGACGAGGCATAAGGGACTGCCCTCTGTGACACATTTTCAGTCTCTGAAACTATGTTGCCTCCTACCTTTGATGATGAAGAAATTTGCTTCTGCTGGCATGTTTGATTTGAACAATCCAGCCTCCACCTTCCTCTGCCTCCTCGCTTTCCCTATCTGTTAACGGATTTTGCTGCTATTGTTGTCGAAAAGCCAGCAGCGTGTGGAAGCTGCGTTGCCACCCAAACCAAATGCGATCAGGACCTTTAATTTCCAGCGTGGCAGCTGTTGTTTACATCACTTTCACACACCCCCCCCTCACATGCAGTAATTTGTTCTTACAATGTTCTTGTTCTCCCACACATGTACTTAAACAGGAAGCGAGGGGTGGGAGTTGTAGCGTGGGGGTTTCCTGTTCTGTCTTTCTCAAACACTTAACTGACACCAAAGCTTTGATCAAAAGATCTAAGTACACAAGCTAAGGGTACATAATGCTTACAACAGGAAAACCCCAAGCGCTCCCCTGGTTACAGGGTTCCCGGCACGCTACTGGTACTTTACAAATATTTTTTTTTTTTTTTTAGTAAATAATTTCCTAATGGGAACGTGGGCTATTCTAAGGTAAGCACAATGCCATTATTACACGAAGTTTTGCTTTCCTGGTTACCCTGTAGAGACAGGGTGAGGGCTCTCCCCTCAAGATGTCCCGACACGAAGGGGAAACCCACAAGCTTCAACCCAGGGGGTGAACGAGGCGCTCCGAACGGGGCGGACCGGAATTCAGACCCCCGCCCCGCCGCCTCCCGCCTCCCCACGGACCGCAGCCGGCGTTCGGAACCCATCTCCGAACCCGCCTCCCGCGGGCCCACCGGGCTGCGGGCACGCAGTTGTGCGGGGGAGCTCCCAGGGGACCCGCACCGTTGCCCCGCACCGCCCAGCCCCGCTGCGCCCACCGCAGGGTGCGGGTCCCCGCCCTCCATCCCTCCCGCCCACACTACAAATCCCACAATGCCCCGCGCCCCAACGCGCATTCCCCCCCCTCGCCCGCCGTACCTGGCGCATGCGCACAGCTCCATATGACTCCAAGATGGCCGACACAGCGTCCGGTAGCTCCGGCACGGTAACGGCGGCTCCTCACCGGGTCTGCGGGGCCGTTGCGGAGGGCGTCTCCCGCGGTGGCGGTGGGAGAACCGGGCGGAACGGCAGCGGCCTGTGCCTCCCATGGCGCTGGGGCGGCCGCGGCCTGCCCGCGGGGCTTTGAGGCGGAGGCTGAAGGGAGGGAGGCGCTGATTGGCTGAATGGCCAGAGGGAGGCGGGGCTCGGCAGCGAGGCTTGATTGGCGCATGTTCTTCCGCTCCGATTGGCCGGAGAAGGGGGCGGAGCGGCTTTTTTAAAGGGGCCGCGCTCCCCCGAGGTCTGGGGGTGGCTTCGGTTCCCTGAGCTCTCGTCTCGGTGCTCTGTCTCCGCAGAGATCGGGCAGTAAACATGCGACCACGCCTGCGGATAACTACTACCTGGCTCGGAGGAGGACTCTGCAGGTGGTGGTCAGCTCCCTGCTCACCGAGGCTGGCTTCGAGAGCGCCGAGAAGGCGGCGGTGGAGACGCTGACAGAGATGTTACAGAGCTGTGAGTGCCCAGCGAGGTCACACTGGTCCCCTGGAACTCACAGAGTCATACAGTGGTTTGGGTTGGAAGGGACCTTAAAGCCCCCCCAATGCCACCCCCTGCCCTGGGCAGGGACACCTCCCACCAGACCAGGTTGCTCCAAGCCCCCTCCAACCTGGCCTTGAACCCCTCCAGGGATGGGGCAGCCACAGCTTCTCTGGGCAACCTGGGCCAGGCTCTCACCACCCTCACAGCAAAGAAGTTCTTCCCCACATCTCATCTCAATCTCCCCTCTTTCAGTGTCAAACCCTTCCCCCTCCTCCTATGGCTCCCCTCCCTGATCCAGAGTCCCTCCCCAGCTTTCCTGGAGCCCCTTTAGGGACTGGAAGGGGCTCCAAGGTCTCCCCGGAGCCTTCTCTTCTCCAGGCTGAACCCCCCCAACTCTCTCAGCCTGTCCTCGCAGCAGAGGGGCTCCAGCCCTCACATCATCTCCATGGTCTCCTCTGGCCCCACTCCAACAGCTCCATGTCCTTCTGCTGTTGGTGGCCCCAGAGCTGGAGGCAGCACTTGGGGGGGGGGGGGTCTCCCCAGAGCAGAGCAGAGGGGCAGAATCCCCCCGGTCATCCTGCTGGTCACGCTGCTGGGGATGCAGCCCAGGGTGTGGGGGGCTTTCTGGGCTGCCAGCGCACATTGCTGGCTCGTGTGGAGCTTCTCATCCACCAACACCCCCAAGTCCTTCTCCTCAGGGCTGCTCCTGATCCATTCTCTGCTGAACCTGGATTTGTGCTGGGGATTACCCTGACTTTTTGCTCTTTAGTGTCTCTACAGCTTTATTTTTAAATATGAAGGCTGTAAGACACGGGATTCCAGGAGCTATTTTTTCATTCCTTGCTGAATTTGTTAAAAATTCTTACCTCTGAAGCTGGGACTGGGCTGATACAAATGTGGGGTCACTGTCTGAATCAAATATGTGGTGGGGTTTTATTTTCCCCCCCCAGATATTTCTGAAATTGGAAGGAGCGCAAAGTCCTACTGTGAACATACAGCCAGAACGCAGCCTACGCTCTCTGATATCGTGGTTACTCTGGTGGAAATGGGTGAGTAGGTGACCGGTCCCGCTGATCCCAGCTTCCCGCGTTGCAGAAGGTTGGGGTGTGCTGCGTTGGTAGGAAAATCCGTCCCCCCACGTTTCTGGTGTTTGTGTGACACCCACTGTTCTGGGTCTCCTGCAGGCGCTCAGGTATCGCTGCTGCGGGTGCGGTATTTTCATGGACAGAGTGTGTGATTTTTCTGTCTCATGTAACTTGGTTTCCTTGGAAAAATTCTGGAGAAAGGATTTTCGACAGGATAAACTCTTAGTGTGATTTCTGTTCCCTCTTTTGTATTGCAGGGTTCAATGTCGAAACGCTTCCCGCGTATGCCAAGCGCTCCCAGAGGATGGTCATCACTGCCCGTATGTGGGAAATCCTTTCTCTTCAGATGCAGGGAATTGGAAATAATTTGGCTTTCCTCTCTGCTGGCATCCAGAGCTTCTGCTTTTTCTGATGGATGCTGCAGTCCAGCACCCCTGGACGTGCAGTTTGTGTTAAGGATTCCTGTAACGACTGTGTAATAGCTGAAGGAAGGTCCCCTCTGCCGAAACAGTTGCCTTTCCTTCAGCATCCTCATTGCACACGAGAATCCCCAAGACGGTTTTGTTCTCCCTGTGTAGGAGAGAGGGATCAAGTAATCCCCTTTTGGGGATGCCAAACATAACCCGAAACTATTGCTCGTGGGATGTCCCCTGTCCCTTTTATAGCACCCGGAGACACGGGTCACCGCTCAGTGAAATCACTTTGTGCCTAACTCTTGACAGAGTGAAGCCGGCTGATTTGTGTGTGTCTGTGTTTTTTAACTGTAGCTCCTGTGACAAACCAGCCCGTGACTCCCAAAGCCCTGACAGCTGGACAGAACAAGCCGCATCCATCCCACATTCCCGGCCATTTCCCCGAGTTTCCAGATCCTCACACTTACATCAAGACACCAGTGAGTGAAAAAAGAACTGGGATCTGTCTGAAATCAATGACACCAGGAGCGGTGTATAAGTATTTTTACTACAGCGCCGGTACTCTTTGTTGAAAATACTGCTTTTTCCTGGCTTAATATTTCATTTGTTGTTTGCGGGTTGCCCTTGCTGTAGATTTTTGGCTGATTGACATCTGTAGCTCTGAAAATCTCTGCATGTTGAAGGTAAATGCCTCCCGGGTGGTGTTTTGAACCCCGCTCTCTGCATTGTAGCTGCTAACGGTGTTGGTTTTTTGTCCCTCCCTGCTCCACAGACATATCGGGAGCCGGTATCTGATTACCAAGTCCTTCGGGAAAAGGCAGCATCTCAACGGCGCGATGTAGAAAGAGCTCTCACGCGTTTCATGGCTAAGACGGGAGAAACGCAGAGTCTCTTCAAAGACGATGTCAGCACATTCCCATGTGAGTAATCTAGGGCACTCGGTGCTGTAAATGACGGCTGAGTACACGCTCCGTTAGAGCTCTTGCTACTGCAGGAGGGGAGCGCTGAATGACCGCGTTGTGTTTGCCCTTCTGAGGGCCGAGAAGGCTGGGAAATGAGGAATTTTCGATTTAAAATGGGGATGAAAACTGGAATCAAGGCCAAATGGTGGGCCCTCAGCAAAGGCTCACTTTCTTCTGCTGATGGAGGAGGCCTTGGCTGATGGGTGCTAAATTCAAAGCTCAATCCAATCCTGTCTCCGACCCTCTGTAACTTTTAAACAAGTGATTTCTTCTCTCTGGAGGTTTTCCGATTTCTCTGTCAGCAAAACAGTGATGAAAATTCCCACCTTCCCAAGGCTCACTGGCAGTACAGATGTCAGTGTTATCTTAAGGGGGATCTAAGTGATGCATCAGCCTGCGAGATAATAGAACTTCTATGGATGTCAGGAAGGACTTTTTGTGTTAGTGTAATGTTGTGTCCTTGGCTGGAAACATAAAGGGACCTCAGAAAACAGGAAATTGGAGACTGATATCTTTTAGGGACAGCATATTTCATTCCTGATCCCTGGGAGCAGCAGGAAAAGAGTGTGTGTGTTTAAAACCAGAACCAGTGAAAGTGTTTGGTCTCTTAAGTAACTGGTTGGCTTTGTCCTTCGTAATCTCTGACTTGAGGAGCATTCTCCCAGTTTGCTGACTGTGTCCTTTTCCCTAACCCCAGTGATTGCTGCCAGGCCTTTCACTGTACCCTACCTGACAGCTCTTCTTCCCTCGGAGCTGGAAATGCAGCAAATGGAGGAAACAGATTCATCTGAGCAAGACGACCAGACAGACACTGAGAACCTCCCCCTGCACATGAGCACGGTACGCCCAGCATGAGAGAGCGAGGTCTCTCGGGCCTGACTTTCTCAAACATGTGAAACTTGGTTCTTTGCCTGTCTTCCTTGCACCTGGGCAGAGTGGGTGGAAAATGGCAGAGTAGGTTGCGTTTTACCAGGTGTAAATGACTAAACATTGTCATGGTTCTTTAACTTCCTGCAGGGTGTGATGCAAAATGAGGTTGGATCATGAGCTTTCAGTACAACCTTCATTTCAGCGTTCGGGGAGAGGGGATTGTCATAGAATCCCACTGTTCCCAATGGGGATCTTCTTGTGTTAGAAATCAGGAGTCCTCACCTGTGTGCTCCCTGTGTGCTACTGTTTATCTTGGCTGTTGATTACCTGTTTTGCCCATGGATTATGTGGTTTGAGCCTTGTTTAGCCTAACTTTGGTTGTTTATGCTTATGGGTTTTTTTAATGTTATGGTTTGGTTTGGTTTTGTTTTGTTTTTATGTGGCAGGATGATTCAGGACCTGAAAAGGAGAATGCTTCAGTATTACAGCAGAACACCTCCCTGTCAGGCAGTAGGAATGGGGAGGAAAATGTGATAGATAATCCCTACCTCCGGCCAGTGAAAAAGCCCAAGATCCGCAGAAAGAAGTGAGGTGCAGGCAGCTGGCTGCTCTAAGGAACAGAAACCTGGGGGGGTTCACCTCCACTGCTGCGGGTGAGAGGCACGGAGCAAGACAGGAGAGGCACCACGGCTGAGCAGCAGAAGCAGAAGAATGATCTTTCTCTGCCTGGTGAACTACACTCTCATCCTGGTTTGAACTGCTCCCTCTTTCCCCTCTTCTCTCCTGCTGACTTGGAAAGGTCAATGGTCAATTGCTGTAAAAGCCTCGAAGGCCACTGGGTTACGGGTGGGAATTGTCTCGTTTACTTTGGTTTGTTCTCCATGTCGGCAGGATTTGCTCTCTGAAGAGACAGGGGGACATAAAGGTTCTCGCTGCTCAGTGCTTCCCAGCGGGCTCTGCAGAACACAAAGGCATAATTCGTTCGTGGCTGGCTGGCAGGCTAGAACAGAAACTTCTGCAATCAACCCTGCCTGGCCTTATAGTCTAAGGAGCATGTATTAACAGAGACAGAAAAATCCCAGAGAGGTTTATTTCTTTGGATTCTTGGCAGGTGAAAAAGCAAAACAGACTCTTCTTTTATAAACTAAAGGCATCTGATGTGTTGGTAAGAGAGTGAAGTGTAAATACAGAGTGAAGATGGCATTTTATTCTCACTTTTCTGACTGCAGCTGCTCTTCTAACTTAAAAGCGCTAAGTGTGGTGTTTACCCTGTTCTGCTTTGAGATTATTTTCTAGCAGTATGAATGGCAAGATTTAACAGCTGCTTCAGGCTATTTTTCAGTTCTATTGTTAGTTTCAACACAGCACAACTCCTTTGAGAGTTCACGCCTTCACCAGCTGTTTTGAAAGGTGCTGTGCTGAAAAACTTGGAATATGGAATAAAGCTGTATTGATTGCAGTCGTCAAGGCCATGCTATTGATTGCACTTTTTAATTTTGTCCATCTCAAATACGGGCTTTCATCAACAGAAGTTGCTCTTTTTTTCCCCTTTTATTTCCCCAGAGCAGAAGACTTTATTTCAGCAGTAAAAATGACTAGTGGTGGGTGTGTTGTAATTGTTAGCTGGCTCTGGAGGGCTTTGCTTGAATTCAGCTTTTCCTTAAGCAAAATATGGGCTAAATTTCTTTGGCAAGAGACTCCTGTAGTTTGATGCAGTTTTCCAGGGCTCTCTTCTGGATGAAAATACGGTGCTAGGAGAGGCAGCAAAGGCTGCCTGGTGCAGACTGCTAGGAGCTTGTGGTTTCCCAGAGTAGTGGCTGAATGCAAGAAGTCTGTTGCAGTCACCGGGGAGATCAGTTACGTGTGTACGTGTTCACCTCCGTTTAGTTAAGGCATCCTCCCCGGCCTCCCTCTTCCCCTGCCACCGAGGGAGGAGAAAGATAAAAAGGAGTTATTGTTTAAGTGAGAATGGAGGTGTTCCTGCCAAACAATCTGAAATTAGATCTCTAGCAAAAAAAAAGTCCTGTGTGTGCCATTGTCACTTCTGCTGGTGCCTTGGTTGTACAGAGCAACAAATGTTCAGAGATGTTGTGTATGTATGTATATATAAAAGTTTATATCTTTTTTTACTTGGATTAAGCAGTTTTCATAATGAGAAAATCCCTCGCTGGGTAGGGGAAAAATGTAGCATGCAAATAGTAATTTTTATGTTCATAATAAAAGAAATTTTATCTTCTACATGCAAAAGTGGCTGAGTCCTTGAAGTTTCAGGAGTGGAAAAGCACCTGAATGGAGCCTGTGTGTGTTTTCAGTGGGATCTACAAGCAGTAGGAAGTCTTGTCTTGTCCTTCCCTCTGCATCTCTTCCTTTCTCCACAGCAACACTTGATAGCTGGGAAGGTTGAAAAAACTTTGTTTCATTAGAAATATGTTCAGTGAGAACAAAGTGCCTTTTGAAATACCATCAGTTTTGCAAAAGCTTTAGTAGAAGGTTTCTCCCACCATAGGTGGAATGTATGGTTGAGAAGGGCTGCATGCTTTTTTTATTTTACATCTTCTCTTGCACATGTATTTTTCTCCTGATTAGAAGACCAAGACGGGTGGAGATGAAGGATGCAGTATCAGCTGTGAATACGAAGATGAAGCCTTAAACAGCCATAAACCCAAGGTCTTAGGACAGTACCATTTCCAGTGGGTCATACCCTCTTCTTCAAAAGATTGCACCAAAAGGGGCAACTGCAAACCACCAAGTACATCCCCTTTTTGACAGCTGCAACTACAAAGCAGCCTCTTGTGGTTGGGAGGGAAAGAGCCAACGTGCCTAGAAAAGGCAGGTCGTGAGCAGCTGCTGTCGTGCATCTGTGAGACCTCTCGAAGACCGAAAGTGGGAAATTGGAAGAACGCATTTTGGTTTTAGAGCTGAAATTGGGCTACAGGTGAAATTTGCTACAGAAACAGCTAAGCAGACCCGGAAAATCTGAAAGCCTGCATTGTGACTGGTAGCTATATTGAGAATTAATGCTGCCTGCTCTTCGTTTTCCCCTGAGATTGAATCAGGCTTGTGATCAGACACATTAAGTCTGTGTGTGAAGGTTTGTAAACATTTATAGACATCCCTAGGGTCTAAGTTGTACATTACAGAAACAACTGATGATGAATACCAGTACCTTTCTGTTTCAGGCTAAATTTATTTTCGTGGCCAGGTTCTTAATTAGCAGTATGTTGCTTGCTACTTGCTTGAGAATATCTTCCTCACATCAGTAGGGAAGAAACTAGTAACGCAAACGTACATCTTGCAGGCCAGCTGCCCTAACCTGGCCCAGCACAGCCTCTTTCCCTACGATGTTTGCTGTGTGCTGCTTTAATATAGTTGCTGGCTCTGCACAAAGCCATTGTACTCTCTCTGAACATACCTGAGGGCAGTGCAGGACCGGTGGCGGTGCCGTGTACGCCCCCATGTTTCTCAGCTCTCCTCAGGCCGTGGATGAACTCCTGGGCCTGGTGTCTGTTGGAGATGAGGAGATGGTCACAAGGAGGCTGAGGAGAAGATGGTGGCAGCTGAGGAGAAGATGGTGCTGTTCACTCCCAGTGCTGAGGAGACAGGACAGCAGCAGAGCCACCCTCTAGCTGTGCTAATTTGCCTCCTCTCCAGTGCCAGGGATGGCTGGATTTTGGGGGAAAAGCCCCCTGAAGCGAGGGAAGCCGGATCAGGGAGGGCGGTGAGGTGAGGCAACCCCAGAGAAAATGGCCGCCAGCCTCACCTGGGCTGAGGCGCTGAGAAGTGCTGTGCGTGGACCCCCGGCGGCACCCAGACACAGAGAGGCAGCTGACAGCTGGCGTGATACCTGGTAAGCACAACTAGTGGCAAGAAATCCCTCTTTTTAAAATGTTTTTATTTGGAGAGGCTGGGTAGTGCAGATGAACGTCTCCCCGAGTGGGTGGGAAGCAGAGGCGAGGCCTGAGGTGCCCTGCTGGAAGGGGAGGACGTACGGCGGCAGCCCGGGCTCCTCAGCTGTAGTACAAACTCAGGTAGGCCACTCTGTCCCGGTGTTTCCTGAATTCTCTGTCTACGGTCAGCTAAAAGACAACTGGTATCCATTAGACATTAGCAATGACAATTGCTTCAGAAAATTGCAGGAAGACACGACATGTTGTTGACAACCTTAACCTATGTTTTAAATCAGAACGGTTTTCTTTTCAGCCGAGCTACACGGGGAAGTCCGTGCTCTGGTTCTCTGACTTTGTAGATGGAAACTTCCAGAGCAAATTTCTTAATAGAAAGGTTTTTTTGAAGGGCTTTAACTATTTGTGCAAACCAGCATTTTCTGATAGAAAATCACTTTGTATCTTGTGCCTCAGGCTAGTAGAGCCACGTACGCAGCAGGCCAGTGAGGAAAGGTTGACAAAACATAGTGCAAATGCATTGAAGCAATCATACAATTTCCATTGTCAGAAGCATTGAGCCAGGAATAACATCCCCTTAGCCCTCTCCTTACCTTCTGTACCTCCATTTTTAGCATTCTCTTTGCTGGCATTGGCACTAAAGACCAGTCTGGAGACCCAAACTTCATTGGCCAAGTGATTTTTTTGTGCAATCGCTTGTCTGCTTCATAAGTTCCGGGTCTAAAGAAAACAGACACAAAATATCTCACTTCTGGAGCTGGTGCATGATGATTGCAATACTGGAATTTACCAGCCCTGCCTTGATCCTTGGGAGAAATGCATGTTGTGGTACTCAAGTCATCATGCTAAGTTAAAGACTAAAGCAGGGCAGCTTTCTGAAGATAAAAAAGCATTACTGGGAACTCAGTTACCTATCTCCCATCTGTGTCTTAGTATTTCTCTGCTAGTACTCCTGCTTACTATTAGAAATGGAAGAAAATGAGTTACATTACCCAGGGAAAAATTCTTTATCTGAAGGTTTATCTGGAAATCGTGGTGTCTTAATGGAAAATGGAGCATAGGCAGGCTGGCATTTTCTTTCTTTCTTCCAGAGTGACTGGTACGCTGCTGGGCTGGGAGTCACAGTCTGCAAGAGAGAAAATTTCTATATGGAAGATTTTGTTCTGCAAACCATTCCTACATGCTCTGGTCAGCAGCCATTACAGACCTGCTGTTCAATGCATGCTTTGGCATAAAAAAATCAGAACAAGTCAAATATGCACCCTCTGCTCCTTACCCAGTGTGTTCTGTGATGTGTCTCCTAATATATCGTTATTCTAGAGGAGCTGGACCAGAAAACATAGTGTGTTTGTTCAGATGGTATAACTGAGCTCCCTCCCTGATTTTGCTTCAAAATGTATATTTACGTGTGTGTGTGTGATACAAAGGAATGTGTATATACAAATGCGTGTGTCGATGTTGCCAGAGCTCATATGATCAGTCATCAGTCTCTAGGCTCGACGCCTCCCACCAGACTATCTGTAAGGAGATCACGAGACTCTGTGTAAGTTGGACACAGCCCCAGAAAACGTGAATGAAACTGATAGTCTATGTTAGGAACAGCCTACAAATTCTTGCAAAGCTGCAGCTCTGCTGCTCTGAAGTGTGCTTTTCTTACCTGTGGCTCTGGTATGAAACGCTGGGCTGTCCTCGCTCCTAGAACATAGCCTTTCTGGCTCAGTGGTTTGTTTTCCAAAGAGTATCTGAAGCTGCTTCTCTGTGATTCAAAAGCAGAAGTGTCTTACTGACATTTTTAAGACAGTGTTTGCAGAAGTACATGAGCAGCAGACATTATTCCTATTCATTCCTCCAATTTCTCACTGATGTAGAGCGCTAGGGCAGCTCAATCTTTGAGGACTGGTGCGTTTGGAAGGGGAGGGGGAATTTCTTTTTTGAGATCTATGTGGAGACCTCGTACAACTGGTTTGCAGGGCAGGTAAGGGGACTCTTGTGTCCAGCTGGCCATGGTCCTATTATTCCTATTCTGTGAAGGAAAAGCTCTGAGCACAAAAACTGAACAACGTACCTCTTGACTCAGGTAACAGCCTGGCCCGAGCGCAGGGTTTCCACTAATCGCTATCAGCTGGACTCCCAGCCTGTCTGGGGCATGGTGGAGAGGGAATATTTTCCGCTCTTGACACGACCCAAATGAGATTCGCTTCTGCGCATCTGTGGGACCTGGAGAGGGAAATACTACCAGTGTGATAAACCCATGCAGAGGTGACCACTTGCTGCTTTTTTACCTTTGTAAGTGTCTGCTGCTCTCTGCCTGAGGCCAACCACCCCTTTATCTCCCAGATGGGAATTTTCCCTGACCCTGGATATTTGTTAGGAGTCTGCCCTTTGGATGCCTGTTCCCTCCTGCCACAAAAGTTTCTTTTTCCTCAGCCTGAGTACAGAGTAGTGTAGCAGCCTGGTTGTGGAGAAGGTTGCTGGTGAAGCCCGATGTTGTGCAGCTCCCTAGCGGCAAGGAAAGCCCCGCTGCCCACAGTACCACCCCCCTGGTTCACGCACCTCGCAGGGCTCACCTCTGGGTTCCCACACCTCTGCCATGCTGCCCTGCAAGACGTTAGGATGTGTGTGTACTCCAGTTGCTATAGACACGGAGAAGGGGGGGCAGAGGGAATGCTGGCAATGGCAGCGCCTGAAGGGTGCAGGGAAAAGAGGAGGATGAATAAAATCCCTGTGTATTGTGCTGTGCTGGCTCTCACTCCCAGGAGCTGCTGTTTCACACTGTAATTCAGTAAGGAGAGGTCTCTGTAGAAGCAGTCTATAGGTTGGGCTGTCAGGACCCTTCTCTGTGATCTCTCCTGTGGCACAGCTATATCTGCCCCATTGTCTGCTCTCGGTCTTTTTCCCTGTGCCTGTCAGTCAAGGTAGGGCAGCAAAAAATCCCTGGAAAATGCCATACTGGAATTAAGTGTGTTCAGTGCCAGCCTGTGCATTCAGGCCTTTCCCTGAGCACAAGTGAGAGAATCAGGAGCATCATACCAGGAGAGAATCACGGAGCATCAAAATATGAAGAGCAAGAAAAGTTGAAACAGTGAGGAATGTTGCTTTTGCAGAACACTTTATTTAATCATTCTTATGTTGTGCGATTAGGTCAGAGGGGTTGTTTGCAGCAATGGGACTGGTATCTTCATGGCCAGTTGCAGCAGGAGCAGCTGGCATCAAAGACGAGGCCATTATCGCAACTCTGCGTGAAGGTTTCACCATTAATGCAGTTGTAGAAGTTGCTCTTGTTGGTTGGATCTGCATAGATGCCGTTGGCCTTGCCAGCACAGAAACCGCTCCCACCAGAGCTACCACCAGAGGCCCCACTCTCACTTGCCCCTTGTTAGACCAGTACTAGTACAGAGAATTTCAGTGGTGGGAGGAGTGGTCTGAGTCGGAGACACACAGTCTGAAATAAAATCAGGAGAGGGCTTATTTTTGTGTTGACAGTCTCTCAGCCCTCCCCTCCCTCCATAGGCCCTTTAGTGCTGGGGTCAGCTATTAAGGGGTGTTCCCCCCAAGTCTGGCCTGGCTCACACCAGGCCTTTGCAACGTCTGGACACCCAGGTCCTCTTTTATGCTGGGGGATGTAGAGGGAAAGGATCTTTCCAGGCCAATCTCTAGAGGTGGCTTCCACAGAAAGTCTTTGTGCGCCAAGGCTCCAGAGATACAGGTTTGTGGGTGTCTGAAGCCCTGAATCAGCAGGGAATTAGGGAGTCACCTTTAAGAAGCACACCCTGCTCAAGCTACTCACCGCTGTTTTGCAGACCAAGACCGTTCTTCAGGGTGGTGATCAGGGGGTATTTGCCTTCCTTGCAGAAAGTGCCAGTGAAATCATCCATATCAATGGCCCAAACCATAGCACCTCCAAAATTGTTCTTCTTCAGCCAGTCAACCTGTTCAGTGCCAGGGGAGAGATCCCAATTAGTCCGGGGAACTGCTGCTGCAGAAGGCCTCCAGCCTTATTACTGGCACAGCCACACGTGCCCCTCCATACCTTGATGTTGAAGCTCTTGATGTTGTCATAGCCAACCCATTCGCTGCCTTTGTAAGCGTAGGGCACGTCCTGGGGGGCATCCCAAGCCTGAGTGGCTCCAGAACTCAAGAGACTGCAGATCTAAGGAGAAGGATCAAGAGGTGGAATTTTATTGAGCATCATACAAAAATGGAAAAGTCCAAGCTCTGCCATTACCTTGACTTTATTTTCTAGTTTTGTTTCATTTATCTGGTCGCTGATAATAAGTAACTTTTACTTAGGTTTTGTGAAATGAACTTAAGAAGTTCCAAGGCTTACTTGGGCACCTTAGATACTACTGGGAAGAAATGAAGTATAACATCCTCTTCCTACTCCATGCATTATGGACACTATAAATAATATTAGTAAATTATCTTATGGTACTGGAGGAACCATCTTTCTGAAAGGCCTATTCCTCTGTATCCCACTCTTGCTGCTAAACTGCATAGTGATAGTCAGTTTATGCATAAAACATTGGTTTTCAAATGCAGATTCTCTTTACGATTTTACTTAGCTTTTCTTCTGCAATTCTGTGGACAGTTTGTGTCTGAGGTACCCTTTCAGAAAGGTCCATGGTTGCCTTCCTTAAAATGATTTGAAAATTAATGTGATTAGGATACACATACCTCATAGTAAGCCAGTGTCCCGGCCTCCTGTGTGTAAGGTCCAGCTGGACCAGGTCCTGATGCTGGTGCACCGAGACCATTGTTCGATGGGTTTCGCAGTGTGAAGGTATTTCCGTATGTTGGGAATCCAACAACTAGTTTCTCAGCTGGGGCACCATGGCTCTTCCAATAGTTCATAGCATAATCCTATAAAAGAAATTCCTGTTCAAGTCTTTGCCAGGATTTGTAGGCAGAATGATGAATTTCTAAACGTCTTATCACTGGTGTGATCACAGACTTGAGATTTGTTACACAGTCTCACAAAACATACGTACAACGTTGAAGTAGATGTAGTGCCCAGAGTCAGCTGGACCTTTGTACAGAGGGCTGTTCTCCCCAGTGTTTGTGTCCCAGGAGCCATGGAAGTCGTAAGTCATCACATGGATGTAGTCCAGGTACCTGTAGAGAACATTGCACACATCTATCTCCTGGCCTGCTCAGTCATCTAGACGCGAAGGTTCCTGTAGTGCTGGCCGTTTACCCCACATCCCTGGCCATGTCCTCACTTTCTGCAAATCTGGGTTCTTCAAGACCATTTTTGAGCTGGCCTTGGAAGTGTTGGAGCCAGTTCTCTCCTCCGCTAAAGGGAGGCAGAGGTTAAGGCAGAGCAAGAACTGCCCTGGTATTCTGGGATCCAAGAGGTGTTCCCTGATGGCATTGAATGGCTGGAGCCAGCCTGTTGTTACACTTCCCTTCTCCAAGTGTCCCCTTTCCCACCAAACTATCACCACTCTTGTAGGGTTCTTGCCTTACACAAAAGAGTAGTGACCCCACATGCAACGAGGTTGGTTTCTGACAGATAACAGCAGAGTTTCCCTTAATCACATATAGGAAGATCACTTAAGTCACGGAAACAATATCTGGGGGTTTGCTACTCACTTTCCAAGCTCGGAAATCTCGTAGCCAGCCTCAATGTTGGAAATTCCTGCAGCAACAGCAGCGGTGACCAGGAGACGGGGCTTGTTGACCTGTTTGGCTTCCTGCTCAAAGGCTGCCACCATTTCCTGAGGGATGCCAAGAAACCGTGGACTCTCTGGCCTGAGACTTGGCAGCCAGAGCTGTGCAGAGCAGAGGTCTTGACCAAACCCTTTTGTTTCAACCTACCTTAACAAGGACGGTAAAGAGAGCCTTGTCCTGGGCTGGGCTGCCCCTGGAGCCAGGGTATTCCCAGTCAAGGTCCAGCCCATCAAATTGATGCTGGCGCAGGAATTTGATGACAGACTTGATGAAGGTCTGGCGGTTTGCGGGTGTGGAAACCATTGTGGAGAACCTATGGAAGCAGAGCAGGAGAGAGTTGGGATTTGGCTGGTGCTTCTTTCCTATTCTCCTTCCCTTTCCCGGCTGCCATGATGGGAAGGAGATGGTTTGAACTTACTTGTCTGACCCGAAATTCCATCCTCCTATAGAGAGCAAAGTCTTCAGATTGCTGTTCCTGTAAAGGGAGGGACAGGAACATGTTTCACTACAAGGAATGGTATCTTCCCCATTTCTAACATTACACAACAGACCAACACAAAGCGCAGGACTCCTGCTTTTCTTGAAAGTGTCTGGTGTAGCAGCCTTTGTCTGCTGTGATCTCTTGATGTCATCCCTGGAAGTGTTCAAGACCATGTTGGACAGGGCTTTGAGCAACCTGGTCTAGTTGGAGGTGTCACTGCCCATGGTAGGGGAGGTTGGAACTGATGATCTTTAAAGTACCTTCCAACTTAAACCATTCTATGACTCTATGAAACCTGAAGAGCATCTCTGCAGTGCACTGAGTCACTGTCACAATCCTCAAAGGACCAGTGCTGGCTGCCTGCCCTCCCTTGGTCTGCCCTCCCCATCACTTTCTGCCTCCTTTCCTTGGACTCCCTCAACCATGGAAGATGCTGCCATTATGCAGAGAACAGACACTGAATAACAGACAGGACCTGAGAGGGAGAACCAGTGATGCCCTTTGCTCTCGGTACGTACCGGTTCTTCAAGCCATTGAAGGATTTGTAAAGGGTCTCGTCGTTCCATTCGTAAGTGGTGATCTCGTTGTTGTTCATCCCAGCAAAGGCATATAGCAGGTGAGTGCACAGGCAGGGGTCGATGTCGTCTGGCATGAATTTTCCCAGGCCAGGCCTATACTGGGCCCAGTTGCTGAAGTAACATGACAGCACATAGGCAGTGCCTGCAGAGAAAGAGAGGAGATGTGGTTGGGAGAGAAAAGAGCAGAGAGGACATGTCTCTGCAATGCAGAAGGACCAGGTACCTTGCTGCGTGAGGCTGTGTGACTTCCTATAACCATTGTTCAAGTCAGCAAAGGGAACAGTGCCCTGGGCTGCACTTAGGAGTTAGTTCCTGCATGAGGCAGATATAATAGGCAATGTTTGGGCAGTGTTTCCCTGCAGGGGGAACATTGTGTTTGAGTAGATGAGTGTGTCTAGGAGGCTCCTGCACCCTCAAACTGATGAATGAGGGTGGTTCTGAGTGCTGGGTCTCTTCCCCAAGGGGAATCTTTCTCCTTTGCTGCCACGTAAGGAAGAAGAGAGGCAGAGGGATCTCTGGTGAGGTGCCTGGAAGGTGGAAGGCTCTTTGCGTGTTTGCTGTGCTGCCTGTTGGAGCTGCCTGTGGATGCTGACTCTGAAAAGGGCTTGACAGGGTTGTTTTTGGGGTAGAAAGCACATACCTATCTGGGCGTTCAGCAGCAGGACCAGACCTATAAAGAGAAAAGTCAAAGAACAAAGGTCTAAGTGTTTGTACCGAGAAAGAACCGGACTGAACCCAATAGAACCTTAAAGAGTGAAAGAGCCCAAATACTTGTTGTGAAGGCAGAGAAGTAAGTTTTGAAGCAGGACTTACCGGTAAGCAGGGTGAGCTTGGCCATCTTGGACCAGAACTGCTCTGGTGCAGACCGTCTCCCACTTTTATACGCTCCTCTCACTTCCTGCCAGTCTTGCATCAACAAAGTTGGACAAACATTACAATGATGGTATAGAACAGTATCACACAAAAATGTACCAGTACAATGGGCTTAACACTCCAGCTGGAGACATCACCATTATCAGGCTGTGCCCTGTCGTGGTGCTGCAAGAACAGCGGAAGAACAAGATTAGATGGCTTTTCATCTTAAAAATATATTTACAGCAACGGGCTTTGTGTCAACAGTGGTGGTTACGCAGTGAGAGGTGGCTGAAGTGTTCACCTTGCGCTGTCATTGTCTGCCCGGAGGTGGCAGGCACTGGGAGACCAAAGGTGGTTACGGTTACAAGAGAGATCCCAGGGACAGAGCATCATGAAGTTGTCATTTCCTCTCGCGCTTCTTCCATCCTCTTTTTGCTCAGCTTTCTCCCAGAGTGTGAGCCCTCTGTGTTGCCAAGGATTCCTGTCTTGCCTTGGCTTTCAGTGAAGTGCCTTATGAAGGAATTACCTGAATCTCTTTTATTCTATATAAGCTTGTCTCATTTTGTTTTCAGGATGCAATATGTTTCTTCTAAGCATATATGAATGAAATTTTTTAAAAGGCAGTTTGAGATGCTGAAAACACTCTTTTTAACTCAGAACATTCTGTCTGCACACCAGGTACTGCCAGGGCTAGTGAAAATGGTGCAATAAGGCACCGCAGGGACATGGGCAGTTGCTCTGCACTGAGATGTTGATTAAAACCTGTTAAGATGATATGAAGGTGAATTTCCAGTCCGTCACCCAGACTTGGTTGAATGTGAGCCCTGTAAAGAGCCTCAAAGTTGCCCATATGAGGTGCTGGCACTGAATTCACCGATCTGCTGCTGAAGTTCATTAGACTTCTAGATTCTGTGTATGGAGTGGATGAAATATGGTGAATTATGATAGAGGTTTGTCAGAGTCAGGCATGGTGCTTGCAGCGCCTTGCACCCATCCCATGCAAGATGTGTCTGACAACTGACTCTCAGCAAACTCTCTGAAAACTGCTCTTTTCCCCAAAGGCTGTAGCCACTCTGGCCTTGCCAACCTCGGTGCACATGAGTCACTGCATTCGAGAGGTTATTTGTTCTCCCTGCCCTTGCTGCAATGATTAGGCAGGTCTGTGTGGAAGGTTCAACTGGGGAGAAAGGTGAAGGTCAATGCAATGGTGGCGTGTGTTTTGGAGAGCCCTGTGCTCACCCTTATCTGGATGCAGAGGTCCGGGTATCGCTCTCCTGGTACCGGGAGATTGGAGCTGGCGGCCGCTACGGGCATTTGTGCTGGTGGCAGCGTCACGACAGGCAAGGTTCCTGTTAGCGATGCAGAGACATGTATTGGGTAGATGGGCCCTTGGCTGGGTAGAAGTGTATGAAAGGTCTGGGTTTGGGTTTCCAGTGAAGGGAGGCTGCTTTCTATCCCTTTGCAATGCAAGGGTGCTGTTGAGCTCACAGAAATGCCTTCTGGGTTTGGGTGTGAGAAGCTGCATTATTTTGCCAAAAGTAAAACAACCTGGGGAGAGCTATGTGTGTTTTGGGCTGCTGATCTGATGTTCCTCACTGCAGGCAGACCACGTCCTGCCCCCACGGAGACAATCTGTAGCCGGTATGTTTTCCTTAGTGTGGAGTGGTGTTCTTGGAGATTCCTTGGGAATTTTCCTATGGGATTTACCCCACATATGTCTGTGAATATGTTTATATATAGATCCTGTGTTGCCAGAGCTCATAAGTCACGAGGCCATACTTTTAGCGCAAGGATTTCCCTGCTGTCAAGCTCTGTTTTGATTCTGTTTCTGCTGCCAGGCTCAGAGTTTTTTTCTGAAAAAATGATTCATGACCAATGAAAGTGGGGACAAAGTCTCCCTACAAATTGTTGCAAAGCTGTGGCTTTGCTTCCTTGAAACTGGCTTTTCTTACCTGGGGATCCAGTGAGAAACACTGAGCTGCTGTTGCTGCTGTCACAAAGCCTTTCTTGCTCTGTGATTTCTTTTGCAGAGAGTAGCTGCTTCCCTGTCATTTAAAAGCAGAAGCCTCTTGCCGACTGTTTAAGACACCCTTTACATCAGGGGAAGGGCAGAAGTGCCTGAGCAGCAGCAGCAGAGGTCACTCCCACCCATTTCTCTTCTCTAAGCAGGTGATTTTTAAAGGAACCTTTGTTGGGAGAGGAGAAGGAACAGTTCTGTGATTCCGCCCTTAGGCTGCAACAAACCATGGAGAGGACTTTTGGGGACACATCAGGAGTCTGCTCAGGAGGAGAGTGCTTTTTCCTGGACAAATGGACAGGCCTTGCACGAGGGCTCTGTGTGTCCTGGTTGTGCCACAGTGACCCTTCTCTTGTGTGCTCTCTCGTGGCACAGCCAGATCTACTCTGTCTCCTCCTTCTGCCTTTTTCCCTCTCACTGTCTGCCCCGCTGGTACATCAGGAAAGCCCTGGAAATGCCAGTTTATGGCTGATTAAAGTAAAGAGGTTTGATAACTTCCCCATGGATTGCACCTTTCTGGATCCTGCCCCAAGGAGCTGCTGATTCAGACTGTAGTTTAGTAAGACGAGGTCTCTGGAGAAGCACTCTATAGGTTGGGCTGTCAGGACCCTTCTCTGTGATCTCTCCCGTGGCACAGCCTGATCTGTCCTGTTGTCTGCCCCCTGTCTTTTTCCCTGTGCCTGCCAGTCAAGGTAGGGCAACAAAAAATCCCTGGAAAATGCCATACTGGAATTGAGTCCAGCTTGTGCATTCAGGCCCTTCCCTGGGCACAAGGGTGAGTATCAGGGAGCATCAAAATATGAAGAGCAAGAAAAGTTGAAACAGTGAGGAATGTTGCTTTTGCAGAACACTTTATTTAATCATTCTTATGTTGTGCGATTAGGTCAGAGGGGTTGTTTGCAGCAATGGGACTGGTATCTTCATGGCCAGTTGCAGCAGGAGCAGCTGGCATCAAAGACGAGACCACTCTGGCAGGTCTGCATGAAGGTTTCACCATTAATGCAGTTGTAGAAGTTGCTCTTGTTGGTTGGATCTGCATAGATGCCGTTGGCCTTGCCAGCACAGAAACCGCTCCCACCAGAGCCACCACCAGAGCCCCCGCTCCCACTGCCACCTCCTTGGTTAGGAGCTTCAGTGATGGGAGGATTGGGATGAGCTGGAGGCACACAGTCTGAAATAAAATCAGGAGAGGGCTTATTTTTGTGTTGACAGTCTCTCAGCCCTCCCCTCCCTCCACAGGCCCTTTAGTGCTGGGGTCAGCTATTAAGGGGTGTTCCCCCAAGTCTGGCCTGGCTCACACCAGGCCTTTGCAACGTCTGGACCCAGGTCCAAGTTACAATCTCCCTCTCTTATGCTGGGGGATGTAGAGGGAAAGGATCTTTCCAGGCCAATCTCTAGAGGTGGCTTCCACAGAAAGTCTTTGTGTGCCAAGGCTCCAGAGATACAGGTTTGTGGGTGTCTGAAGCCCTGAATCAGCAGGGAACTAGGGAGTCACCTTCAAGAAGCACACCCTGCTCAAGCTACTCACCGCTGTTTTGCAGACCAAGACCGTTCTTCAGGGTGGTGATCAGGGGGTATTTGCCTTCCTTGCAGAAAGTGCCAGTGAAATCATCCATATCAATGGCCCAAACCATAGCACCTCCAAAATTGTTCTTCTTCAGCCAGTCAACCTGTTCAGTGCCAGGGGAGAGATCCCAATTAGTCCAGGGAACTGCTGCTGCAGAAGGCCTCCTGCCTTATTACTGGCACAGCCACACGTGCCCCCCCATACCTTGATGTTGAAGCTCTTGATGTTGTCATAGCCAACCCATTCGCTGCCTTTGTAAGCGTAGGGCACGTCCTGGGGGGCATCCCAAGCCTGAGTGGCTCCAGAGGCCAGGAAGGTGCAGATCTAGGAAGAAACGGGGAGTGAGGGAGAAGTTATCAAGTGTCCTACGGAAGAGGGCAGTTGGCACGTTCCATGGGTGTATGGGTTAAAAATGCCTTGCTGGGTAGTTTGAAGGGTGTTTGTGTTCTTGGTGGCCAGCGTGTGTAGGAGCACACATACCTCGTAGTAAGCCAAGAATCCAGCCTGCCTTGTGTAAGGTCCAGCTGGCCCAGGTCCAGTTGCTGGTGCACCAACAGCGGTGTTAGATGGGTTTTGGAGGATGTAGTTATGTCCGTAGGTTGCAAATCCAACAAGGAGCTTCTCCGCTGGGGCGCCATTGTTCTTCCAATAGTTCATAGCATAATCCTACAAAAGAACCACCACAGGTCAAGTCGGTGCCAGGATGTGTAGCCAGGAGGATGCCTCCTTAAACTTCTCATCACGAATGTCGTGATAATCATCTGTGACACCATCTCGGAAAATATACGTACGACATTGAAGTAGATGAGCTCCCCAGTGTCAGCTGGGCCTTTGTACAGAGGGCTGTTCTCGCCAGTGACTCCATCCCAGGCGCCGTGGAAGTCATAAGTCATCACGTGGATGTAGTCCAAGTACCTGTGGAGAACATTGCTTGTGTCTGTCTCCTGGCTGCTCAGTCACCCAGACCCAATGGTTCCCCTCCACATCCCTGGCCATGTCACCTCTTTCTGCAAACCTGGGCTCTTCAAGACCTTTCTTGAGTTGGCCTTGAAGTGCTGGAGCCAGTTCTCTCCTCCAGTGGAGGGAGGCCAAGGTCAAGGCAGAGCGGGAATTGAGCTGGTATTCTGGGAACTGAGAGACAGTGCTACTCACTTTCCAAGCTCAGGAATCTCGTAGCCAGCCTGAATGGTGGAAAGACCTCCAGCAACAGCAGCGGTGACCAGGAGACGGGGCTTGTTGACCTGTTTGGCTTCCTGCTCAAAGGCTGCCACCATTTCCTGAGGGATGCCAAGAAACGGGTCTCACCGTGGACTCTCTGGCCTGGCCTGAGATTTTTCATCTGTCCAGGGCTCTGGCCAGAGCTGTGCAGGGCAGAGGGCTTGATGAAAGCCTTTTGTTTCAACCTACCTTAACGAGGACAGTAAAGAGAGCCTTGTCCTGGGCTGGGCTGCCCCTGGAGCCAGGGTATTCCCAGTCAAGGTCCAGCCCATCAAATTGATACTGGCGCAGGAATTTGATGACGGAATTGATGAAGGTCTGGCGGTTTGCAGGTGTGGAAACCATTGTGGTGAACCTATGGAAGCAGAGTATGACAGAGTTGGGGTTTGGCCAGTGCCTCTTCCCTCCTGTCCCTCCCTTTCTAGGATGCCGTGATGGGAAGTATGAACTTACTTGGCTGTCCCGAAATTCCATCCTCCAATCGCCAGGAGGGTCTTCAGTTTTCCATTCCTGCAAGGAGAGGGACGGGAATATGTTTCAAAACAAGGAGTGGTTGAGTCATCCCTATTTCACAACAGACCAGCATAAGTCACAGGGCTCTTGTGTTTCTTGAAAGTGTCTGGTGTAGGCTTGTGATCTCTGTATGTGAAATCCACAGCACCCTGACTCACAGTCACCATCCTCCAAGGATGGTGCTGGCAGCTTGTCCTCCCCTGCCCTGCCCTCCCCATCACTCTCTGCCTCTTCTCCTCAGGATCCCTCAGCTGTGGATGGTGCTGCCGTTGCACAGAGAAGAGATGCTGGGAGGACCTGAGAGGGAGAACCAGTGATGCCCTTTGCTCTCGGTACGTACTGGTTCTTCAAGCCGTTGAAGGATTTGTAAAGGGTCTCGTCGTTCCATTCGTAAGTGGTGATCTCGTTGTTGTTCATCCCAGCAAAGGCGTAGATCAGATGGTCGCACAGGCAGGGGTCGATGTCGTCTGGCATGAATTTTCCCAGGCCAGGCCTATACTGGGCCCAGTTGGTGAAGTAACATGACAGCACGTAGGCAGTGCCTGCAGAGAAAGAGAGGGAGTGGGGTAGATTTGGACTGCGTTTCAAAGGTGTTTCTAACGTGGGGCAGAGTATGCTACTAGATCTGCTGAGAAGGGATTGGGCAGCGTTTCCCTGCAGGGCAAGGAGTTTGGAGACGGTGAAGTAGGGTTGGTTATCATTGTGGGCAGTGGCTCTCCAAGGATCATAATGGATTTCTGTCCTTCCTGCTGTGTTTCAGTAGAGGAGTGTGTCTAGGAGGCTCCCGCACCCTCAAACTGATGAATGAGAGTGGTTCCGAGTGCTGGGTCTCTTCCCCAAGGGGAATCTTTCTCCTTTGCTGCCACGTAAGGAAGAAGAGAGGCAGAGGGATCTCTGGTGAGGTGCCTGGAAGGTGGAAGGCTCTTTGCGTGTTTGCTGTGCTGCCTGTTGGAGCTGCCTGTGGATGCTGACTCTGAAAAGGGCTTGACAGGGTTGTTGTTGGGGTAGAAAGCACATACCTATCTGGGCGTTCAGCAGCAGGACCAGACCTTGAAAGAAAAAAATGTGGGATTAGTCTTAGAACTGAGAAAGAAGGTAATGCCTAAAGTAGCAGAAAATCTGTGGCATATATCCTGTAACCCAGACAGTAAAATTACTTCTCTTAATGGGCCTATTTTTTGCTCCTTTTCCTGAGGACCTGTCTGAATCCAACTTAATCTGTCTCCCAGGTCACAATTCATTCTGAGAGAAGAGGACACACAGAGGAGCTCATGGTCATAATGGCTCGATGTTGTGCCACTTCTCTCAGCCAGCGTTAGGCAATGGGTGATCTTGATGCTAGTAAGCGTGGCTGAAATAGCAGAAGCCTTTTGTGATATACTGTGCTCTGGAGACAGTAGTAGCCTTTCCATCAGAATGGCCACATTTCCACCTCTGAGTGTCTTTCTCTTGGTCCAAGATGATTTTTCAATTCCATAAAGCAATTCAATCAGGAATTTGCATATCCAAAGAAAAAGAAATCAACTCCAAAAGTAGTGCAACATCCAATCATCCCAAAAGGAGTTGCTGCCTATTTTTCTTTGTCGGTAGAGACTGTGCTGCATTTTTAGTCCCCCACAATCTCCTGTACGGCCCCCAGTATAACAGTGAAAGATCTGTAAATAATAGTGAAAAAGGAAGAGAAGTAAGTTTTGAAGCAGGACTTACCGGTAAGCAGGGTGAGCTTGGCCATCTTGGACCAGAACTGCTCTGGTGCAGACCGTCTCCCACTTTTATACGCTCCTCTCACTTCCTGCCAGTCTTGCATCAACAAAGATGGACAAACATTGTGAAAGTTGGTAAAGATCAGTATCACGGAAAAGTGATACCAGTACAATGGGCCTTAACGCTCCAGCTGGAGACATCACCATTATCAGGCTGTGCCATGTTGTGGTGCTGCAAGAACAGTGGAAGAACAAGATTAGCTGGATTTCCATCTTACAAATGTTATTTACAGCGACGGGCTTTGTGTCAACAGCGGTGATTACGCAGGGAGAGGTGGGAGAAGTGTTCACCTTGCGCTGTCATTGTCTCTACCCAGAGCTGGCAGGCAATGGGAGACCAAAGGTAACTCTCAAAGCTTATTTTCTTCAGGCAGAAGTATTATTTCTTGGAGGCCAAGCTCTACAAGAGAGAGCCCAGGGACAGAGCATCATGCAGGTGTCATTTCCTCTCGCGCTGCTTCCCTCCTCTTTTTGCTCACCTTTCTCCCAGAGTGAGAGCCCTCTGGGTTACCAAGAATTCCTGCCTTGCCTTGGCTTTCGGTGAAGCTCCACTGAGTGAAATTACCTGACTGTCTTTTATTCTACATGGGCTTGTCAGTGGTCATTGTTGTGAAAATCTTTCTTATTTTTAAAAGCAATGGATCTCTTTTAGCTTAAAAGTCTCATTTTGAATCTTTGAGGATGCAATGTCTTTCTTCTAAGCATATCTGAATGGGAGTTTTTGAAAGGCAGTTTGAGGTGCTGAAAATGATGTTTTTATCTCAAAATATTCTCTCTCCATCTTTGTTTCACCTTCAGTCCAGGTGGAAGCTCCAACCAATTTCTGTGTTGGCTGAGATCTGTGGTTTCTTTCCTTTTGCACACCAGGCACTGCCAGGGCTGGTGTAAATGGTGGAGTAACAGCCCACAGGGACACGGCCAGTTGCTTAATTCCCGCTAAGATGATGTCAAGGTGAATTTCCAGTCGGTCACCCAGACTTGGTTGAAAGGGTGCCTGGAAAAGGAGCCTCAAAGTTGCCCATATCAGGTGCTGGCACTGAATTTGTTGACCTGCAGGTTAAAATGCATTTGACCGACCCTTCATGTTCTGTGCACACACTGGATGAGATACGGCAGATAATGAAAGGGACAACCATCCTCAAGGAGTATTTTTCCACTGTGTTTCTCGGTCGATAAAGTAACCCAGTACAACCTCAATGGGACTAGATGTGGAAAATCCCACCCTGAGCGAGCTCTGGAGCCTGGCCAGTCTGTTATCTGTAGAGGTATGTTTGGGTGTGAAAAGGAAAGCATTTGGGGACGGAGAAAAGAGACTGATTGGTCTGCGTGTGGTGGTAACCAATGTCAGTTGGTCAAATCCTGAGGTTTTGTATAGGAGTTTTTCTGCCTTGTTTATGTCATAGGAGAAGTTGTTCGCCAGTGTTTCCTGTGGGAGGGGTTATAGGTCTTAAGTAAGGGCAGAATATTTTTCTCTCGCTAAAAGAATTCAAGTAATAAAAGAGTTGAGGTTGCAGACAGAGACTTGCACATTGTTCCCATAGCCAAAGTGTTGGCTTTCAGAGAGATTCCCCAGACTGGATTATTTCTGCTCTGGCTTCACTCCATGCACTGGCTGAAAATGTCATTATGCTGGTTCTGTGACTACGCCAGGACTAAGTCTGCCTGCCCTTCAGCTCCCTGGGCTCTTTTCTGATGGGTGATGGAAAGGAGACCCTGATTTTCATGTTGTCTTCAGCTGAGCACAGCGAGGGTGTTCCTTCCCTGGAGGATGCTTCCTTAAGGTTCCTCATCATTTCAGGCCCAGAGGTTTGTCAGAGTCAGGCATGGTGCTTGCAGCGCCTTGCACCCATCCCATGCAAGATGTGTCTGACAACTGACTCTCAGCAAACTCTCTGAAAACTGCTCTTTTCCCCAAAGACCGTAGCCACTCTGGCCTTGCAGACCTTGGTGCACACGAGCCACTGCGTTCGAGAGGTATTTTTGTTCTCCCTGCCCTTGCTGCGATGATTAGGCAGGTCTGCGTGGAAGGCTCAACTGGGGAGAAAGGTGAAGGTCAACGCAATGGTGGCGCGTGTATTGGAGAGCCCTGTGCTCACCCGTATCTGGATGCAGAGGTCCGGGTATCGCTCTCCTGATACCGGGAGATTGGAGCTGGCGGCCGCTACGGGCATTTGTGCTGGTGGCAGCGTCACGACAGGCAAGGTTCCTGTTAGCGATGCAGAGACATGTATTGGGTAGATGGGCCCTTGGCTGGGTAGAAGTGTATGAAAGGTCTGGGTTTGGGTTTCCAGTGAAGGGAGGCTGCTTTCTTTCCCATTGGCAATGCAAGGATGCTGTTGAGCTCACAGAAATGCCTTCTGGGTTTGGGTGTGAGAAGCTGCATTATTTTGCCAAAAGTAAAACAACCTGGGGAGAGCTATGTGTGTTTTGGGCTGCTGATCTGATGTTCCTCACTGCAGGCAGACCATGTCCTGCCACCACGGAGACAATCTGTTGCCAGTATGATTTTTCTTGGTGTGAAGTGGTGGTGCTGGAAATTCCTTGGGAATTTTCCTATGGGGATTTACCTCAGATATGTCTGTGTATACGTCTGTATGTAGATCCTGTGTTGCCAGAGCTCATATGATCAGTCACGAGGCCATAGGTTTGTGCAAGTATTTCCCCGCTGCCAGGCTCTGTGTATGGAGATTTGTAACTCCCCAACACTCTGAGATTAGTCTGCGTTTCCCTGTGTACTACAGCCACCAGCCTAAAAGCCTCGTGGTTTTCCAGCTCTCTCTCTGCTTCTCCAACAGAGTCTGTTTATGAAAAAATGATTCATGACCAATGAAGCTGAGAAAAAATTCTCTCTAGAAATTCTTGCAAAACTGTGGCTCTGCTTCCTTGAAACTGGCTTTTCTTACCTGGGATCCAGTGAGAAACACTGAGCTGCTGTTGCTGCTGTCGCAAAGCCTTTCTTGCCCTGTGATTTCTTTTGCAGGGAGTAACTGCTTTGCCGTTGCTTGAAAGCAGAAGCTTCTTCCTGACTGTTTAAGACACCCTTTACATCAGGGGAAGGGCAGAAGTGCCTGAGCAGCAGCAGCAGAGGTCTCTCCCACTCATTTCTCTTCTCTAAGCAGATGCTTTTTAAAGGAACCTGTGTTGGAAGAGGAGGAAGAACAATTTTGTGATTCCACCCTTAGGCTGCCACAATGGGGCATGAGTGTTCCTGGTGCTCAGACCATGGAGAAGACTTTTGAGGCTCTAGGACACATCAGGAGTCTGCCTGTGAATTGGGATGTTCCCAGCAGAACCATTCCCGCAGGAGGGAGTAATTGATGCCTCATGGCCAGAGCACCAGGGCTGTGGGTGCTTTGCAGACTGGTCCCTTTGGAAGGTGCCTTTTCCAGGAGGCGAGTGCTTTTCCCTGGACAAATGCACAGGCCTTGCATGAGGGCTCTGTGGGGAGGGGGTGTCCTGATTGTGCCCCTGTGACCCTTCTCCGTGTGCTCTTTCATGACACAGCCAGATCTACTCTGTCTCCTCCTTCTGCCCTTTTCCCCTCTCACTGTCTGCCCCGCTGGTACATCAGGAAAGCTCTGGAAATGCCAGTTTATGGCTGATTAAAGTAAAGAGGTTTGATAACTTCCCCATGGATTGCACCTTTCTGGATCCCGCCCCAAGGAGCTGCTGATTCAGACTGTAGTTTAGTAAGACGAGGTCTCTGGAGAAGCACTCTATAGGTTGGGCTGTCAGGACCCTTCTCTGTGATCTCTCCCGTGGCACAGCCCCATCTGCCCTGTTGTCTGCCCCCTGTCTTTTTCCCTGTGCCTGTCAGTCAAGGTAGGGCAACAAAAAATCCCTGGAAAATGCCATACTGGAATTGAGTCCAGCTTGTGCATTCAGGCCCTTCCCTGGGCACAAGGGTGAGTATCAGGGAGCATCAAAATATGAAGAGCAAGAAAAGTTGAAACAGTGAGGAATGTTGCTTTTGCAGAACACTTTATTTAATCATTCTTATGTTGTGCGATTTGGTCAGGGGGGTTGTTTGCAGCAATGGGACTGGTATCTTCATGGCCAGTTGCAGCAGGAGCAGCTGGCATCAAAGACGAGACCACTCTGGCAGGTTTGCATGAAGGTTTCACCATTAATGCAGTTGTAGAAGTTGCTCTTGTTGGTTGGATCTGCATAGATGCCGTTGGCCTTGCCAGCACAGAAACCGCTCCCACCAGAGCCACCACCAGAGCCCCCGCTCCCACTGCCACCTCCTTGGTTAGGAGCTTCAGTGATGGGAGGATTGGGATGAGCTGGAGGCACACAGTCTGAAATAAAATCAGGAGAGGGCTTATTTTTGTGTTGACAGTCTCTCAGCCCTCCCCTCCCTCCATAGGCCCTTTAGTGCTGGGGTCAGCTATTAAGGGGTGTTCCCCCCGAGTCTGGCCTGGCTCACACCAGGCCTTTGCAACGTCTGGACACCCAGGTCCAAGTTATAATCTCCCTCTCTTATGCTGGGGGATGTAGAGGGAAAGGATCTTTCCAGGCCAATCTCTAGAGGTGGCTTCCACAGAAAGTCTTTGTGTGCCAAGGCTCCAGAGATACAGGTTTGTGGGTGTCTGAAGCCCTGAATCAGCAGGGAACTAGGGAGTCACCTTCAAGAAGCACACCCTGCTCAAGCTACTCACCGCTGTTTTGCAGACCAAGACCGTTCTTCAGGGTGGTGATCAGGGGGTATTTGCCTTCCTTGCAGAAAGTGCCAGTGAAATCATCCATATCAATGGCCCAAACCATAGCACCTCCAAAATTGTTCTTCTTCAGCCAGTCAACCTGTTCAGTGCCAGGGGAGAGATCCCAATTAGTCCGGGGAACTGCTGCTGCAGAAGGCCTCCAGCCTTATTACTGGCACAGCCACACGTGCCCCCCCATACCTTGATGTTGAAGCTCTTGATGTTGTCATAGCCAACCCATTCGCTGCCTTTGTAAGCGTAGGGCACGTCCTGGGGGGCATCCCAAGCCTGAGTGGCTCCAGAGGCCAGGAAGGTGCAGATCTAGGAAGAAACGGGGAGAGAGGGAGAAGTTATCAAGTGTCCTACAGAAGAGGGCAGTTGGCACGTTCCATGGGTGTATGGGTTAAAAATGCCTTGCTGGGTAGTTTGAAGGGTGTTTGTGTTCTTGGTGGCCAGCGTGTGTAGGAGCACACATACCTCGTAGTAAGCCAAGAATCCAGCCTGCCTTGTGTAAGGTCCAGCTGGCCCAGGTCCAGTTGCTGGTGCACCAACAGCGGTGTTAGATGGGTTTTGGAGGATGTAGTTATGTCCGTAGGTTGCAAATCCAACAAGGAGCTTCTCCGCTGGGGCGCCATTGTTCTTCCAATAGTTCATAGCATAATCCTACAAAAGAACCACCACAGGTCAAGTCGGTGCCAGGATGTGTAGCCAGGAGGATGCCTCCTTAAACTTCTCATCACGGATGTCGTGATAATCATCTGTGACACCATCTCGGAAAATATACGTACGACATTGAAGTAGATGAGCTCCCCAGTGTCAGCTGGGCCTTTGTACAGAGGGCTGTTCTCGCCAGTGACTCCATCCCAGGCGCCGTGGAAGTCATAAGTCATCACGTGGATGTAGTCCAAGTACCTGTGGAGAACATTGCTTGTGTCTGTCTCCTGGCTGCTCAGTCACCCAGACCCAATGGTTCCCCTCCACATCCCTGGCCATGTCACCTCTTTCTGCAAACCTGGGCTCTTCAAGACCTTTCTTGAGTTGGCCTTGAAGTGCTGGAGCCCATTTTCTCCTCCAGTGGAGGGAGGCCAAGGTCAAGGCAGAGCGGGAATTGAGCTGGTATTCTGGGAACTGAGAGACAGTGCTACTCACTTTCCAAGCTCAGGAATCTCGTAGCCAGCCTGAATGGTGGAAAGACCTCCAGCAACAGCAGCGGTGACCAGGAGACGGGGCTTGTTGACCTGTCTGGCTTCCTGCTCAAAGGCTGCCACCATTTCCTGAGGGATGCCAAGAAACGGGTCTCACCGTGGACTCTCTGGCCTGGCCTGAGGTTTTTCATCTGTCCAGGGCTCTGGCCAGAGCTGTGCAGGGCAGAGGGCTTGATGAAAGCCTTTTGTTTCAACCTACCTTAACGAGGACGGTAAAGAGAGCCTTGTCCTGGGCTGGGCTGCCCCTGGAGCCAGGGTATTCCCAGTCAAGGTCCAGCCCATCAAATTGATACTGGCGCAGGAATTTGATGACGGAATTGATGAAGGTCTGGCGGTTTGCTGGTGTGGAAACCATTGTGGTGAACCTATGGAAGCAGAGTATGACAGAGTTGGGGTTTGGCCAGTGCCTCTTCCCTCCTGTCCCTCCCTTTCTAGGATGCTGTGATGGGAAGTATGAACTTACTTGGCTGTCCCGAAATTCCATCCTCCAATCGCCAGGAGGGTCTTCAGTTTTCCATTCCTGCAAGGAGAGGGACGGGAATATGTTTCAAAACAAGGAGTGGTTGAGTCATCCCTATTTCACAACAGACCAGCATAAGTCACAGGGCTCTTGTGTTTCTTGAAAGTGTCTGGTGTAGGCTTGTGATCTCTGTATGTGAAATCCACAGCACCCTGAGTCACAGTCACCATCCTCCAAGGACGGTGCTGGCAGCTTGTCCTCCCCTGCCCTGCCCTCCCCATCACTCTCTGTCTCTTCTCCTCAGGATCCCTCAGCTGTGGATGGTGCTGCCGTTGTGCAGAGAAGAGATGCTGGGAGGACCTGAGAGGGAGAACCAGTGATGCCCTTTGCTCTCGGTACGTACTGGTTCTTCAAGCCGTTGAAGGATTTGTAAAGGGTCTCGTCGTTCCATTCGTAAGTGGTGATCTCGTTGTTGTTCATCCCAGCAAAGGCGTAGATCAGGTGGTCACACAGGCAGGGGTCGATGTCATCTGGCATGAATTTTCCCAGGCCAGGCCTATACTGGGCCCAGTTGGTGAAGTAACATGACAGCACGTAGGCAGTGCCTGCAGAGAAAGAGAGGGAGTGGGGTAGATTTGGACTGCCTTTCAGAGGTGTTTCTAACGTGGGGCAGAGTATGCTACTAGATCTGCTGAGAAGGGATTGGGCAGCGTTTCCCTGCAGGGCAAGGAGTTTGGAGACGGTGAAGTAGGGTTGGTTATCATTGTGGGCAGTGGCTCTCCAAGGATCATAATGGATTTCTGTCCTTCCTGCTGTGTTTGAGTAGAGGAGTGTGTCTAGGAGGCTCCCGCACCCTCAAACTGATGAATGAGGGTGGTTCCGAGTGCTGGGTCTCTTCCCCAAGGGGAATCTTTCTCCTTTGCTGCCACGTAAGGAAGAAGAGAGGCAGAGGGATCTCTGGTGAGGTGCCTGGAAGGTGGAAGGCTCTTTGCGTGTTTGCTGTGCTGCCTGTTGGAGCTGCCTGTGGATGCTGACTCTGAAAAGGGCTTGACAGGGTTGTTGTTGGGGTAGAAAGCACATACCTATCTGGGCGTTCAGCAGCAGGACCAGACCTATAAAGAGAAAAGTCAAAGAACAAAGGTCTAAGTGTTTGTACTGAGAAAGAACCGGACTGAACCCAATAGAACCTTAAAGAGTGAAAGAGCCCAAATACTTGTCGTGAAGGCAGAGAAGTAAGTTCTGAAGCAGGACTTACCGGTAAGCAGGGTGAGCTTGGCCATCTTGGACCAGAACTGCTCTGGTGCAGACCGTCTCCCACTTTTATACGCTCCTCTCACTTCCTGCCAGTCTCGCATCAACAAAGTTGGACAAACATTATGGAAGTTGGTAAAGATCAGTATCACGGAAAAGTGATACCAGTACAATGGGCCTTAACGCTCCAGCTGGAGACATCACCGTTATCAGGCTGTGCCGTGTTGTGGTGCTGCAAGAACAGCGGAAGAACAAGATTAGCTGGATTTCCATCTTACAAATGTTATTTACAGCGACGGGCTTTGTGTCAACAGCGGTGATTACGCAGGGAGAGGTGGGAGAAGTGTTCACCTTGCGCTGTCATTGTCTCTACCCAGAGCTGGCAGGCAATGGGAGACCAAAGGTAACTCTCAAAGCTTATTTTCTTCAGGCAGAAGTATTATTTCTTGGAGGCCAAGCTCTACAAGAGAGAGCCCAGGGACAGAGCATCATGCAGGTGTCATTTCCTCTCGCGCTTCTTCCCTCCTCTTTTTGCTCACCTTTCTCCCAGAGTGAGAGCCCTCTGGGTTACCAAGAATTCCTGCCTTGCCTTGGCTTTCGGTGAAGCTCCACTGAGTGAAATTACCTGACTGTCTTTTATTCTACATGGGCTTGTCAGTGGTCATTGTTGTGAAAATCTTTCTTATTTTTAAAAGCAATGGATCTCTTTTAGCTTAAAAGTCTCATTTTGAATCTTTGAGGATGCAGTGTCTTTCTTCTAAGCATATCTGAATGGGAGTTTTTGAAAGGCAGTTTGAGGTGCTGAAAATGATGTTTTTATCTCAAAATATTCTCTCTCCATCTTTGTTTCACCTTCAGTCCAGGTGGAAGCTCCAACCAATTTCTGTGTTGGCTGAGATCTGTGGTTTCTTTGCTTTTGCACACCAGGCACTGCCAGGGCTGGTGCAAATGGTGGAGTAACAGCCCACAGGGACATGGCCAGTTGCTTAATTCCCGCTAAGATGATGTCAAGGTGAATTTCCAGTCGGTCACCCAGACTTGGTTGAAAGGGTGCCTGGAAAAGGAGCCTCAAAGTTGCCCATATCAGGTGCTGGCACTGAATTCGTTGACCTGCAGGTTAAAATGCATTTGACCGACCCTTCATGTTCTGTGCACACACTGGATGAGATACGGCAGATAATGAAAGGGACAGCCATCCTCAAGGAGTATTTTTCCACTGTGTTTCTTGGTCGATAAAGTAACCCAGTACAAACTCAATGGGACTAGATGTGGAAAATCCCACCCTGAGCGAGCTCTGGAGCCTGGCCAGTCTGTTATCTGTAGAGGTATGTTTGGGTGTGAAAAGGAAAGCATTTGGGGAAGGGGCAAGGACGCTTATTTGTCTGCGTGTGGTGGTAACCAATGTCAGTTGGTCAAATCCTGAGTTTTGGTAAAGTGTAAAGGTCAACGCAATGGTGGCGCGTGTATTGGAGAGCCCTGTGCTCACCCGTATCTGGATGCAGAGGTCCGGGTATCGCTCTCCTGGTACCGGGAGATTGGAGCTGGCGGCCGCTACGGGCATTTGTGCTGGTGGCAGCGTCACGACAGGCAAGGTTCCTGTTAGCGATGCAGAGACATGTATTGGGTAGATGGGCCCTTGGCTGGGTAGAAGTGTATGAAAGGTCTGGGTTTGTGTTTCCAGTGAAGACAGGCTGCTTTCTTTCCCATTGGCAATGCAAGGATGCTGTTGAGCTCACAGAAATGCCTTCTGGGTTTGGGTGTGAGGAGCTGCATTATTTTGCCAAAAGTAAAACAACCTGGGGAGAGCTATGTGTGTTTTGGGCTGCTGATCTGATGTTCCTCACTGCAGGCAGACCACGTCTTGCCACCACGGAGACAATCTGTAGCCGGTATGTTTTCCTTAGTGTGGAGTGGTGTTCTTGGAGACTCCTTGGGAATTTTCCTATGGGGATTTATGCCAGATATGTCTGCGTAAACATCTCTATCTAGATCCTGTGTTGCCAGAGCTCATATGATCAGTGCAGGTGATGGAAGACTCTTGAGCGCTTCTTCTGCACTTCTGCCTCTTGCCAGGAGCTGTTCTGAAAGCCAAGCGTGCCCAAGTGTAGCGGAGGCTGATGCCCTTGGGCAGGTCCCCAGGGCTCCTGCATCAGTTCTGCTTCTCAGTCGGGGCTGAAGTGATGCGTGGGACTGGAGTGCTCTGCACGAGTGAACTGCCCCCCCAGCACGTGTGATCGGAACTGATAGTCTCTGGTGGGAACAGCCTACAAATTCTTGCAAAGCAGTGGCTGTCCTGCTTTGGGACTGGCTTTTCTTACCTGTGGGTCTGGTAGGAAACACTGCTCTGCTCTTGCTGTTATCACAAAGCCTTTCTTGTTCTGCAGTGTGTTTTCCAGTGAGTATCTGAGACCGTTTTTGTTGTTTAACAGCAGAAGCCTCTCACTTTTTAAGACACCCTTTACATCAGGGGATGGGCAGAAGTGCCTGAGCAGCAGAAGAGGTCTCTCCCGCTCGTTTCTCTTCTCTAAGCAGATGCTTTTTAAAGGAACCTGTGTTGGAAGAGGAGGAAGAACAATTTTGTGATTCCACCCTTAGGCTGCCACAATGGGGCATGAGTGTCCCTGGTGCTCAGACCGTGGAGAAGACTTTTGAGGCTCTAGGACACATCAGGAGTCTGCCTGTGAATTGGGACGTTCCCAGCAGAACCATTCCCGCAGGAGGGAGTAATTGATGCCTCATGGCCAGAGCACCAGGGCTGTGGGTGCTTTGCAGACTGGTCCCTTTGGAAGGTGCCTTTTCCAGGAGGCGAGTGCTTTTCCCTGGACAAATGCACAGGCCTTGCATGAGGGCTCTGTGGGGAGGGGGTGTCCTGGTTGTGCCCCTGTGACCCTTCTCCATGTGCTCTTTCATGACACAGCCAGATCTACTCTGTCTCCTCCTTCTGCCCTTTTCCCCTCTCGCTGTCTGCCCTGCTGGTACATCAGGAAAGCTCTGGAAATGCCAGTTGATGGCTGTTTAAAATGCAACTTGTGGATTCAGGCTCTTCCCTGAGCATAAGAGTGACTATCACAAGAGACTCGTGGAGCATCAAAATATTAAGAGTGAGATGAATCGAAACAACAAGGATTGTTGCTTTTGCAGAACACTTTATTTAATCATTATTATTAGATGCTATAAGATCAGAGGGGTCTCTTTGCTGTAAAAGGATTGGTATCTTCATGGCCAGTTGTAGCATGAGTGCTGGTATTACAGATAAGATGGTCACGGCAATTCTGGAACAGGTTTTGATGTTCAAACATTGGTAAAAGCGGCTCTGGTTGGCTGAGTCTGGATGGCTTTACCAGCACAGAAACCACTCCCACCGCAGTGACTTCATTTGTCACTCCAGCTCGTGCTCATACTCCCACTTCCATGTTTAGGAGCTACAGGGACTTGGGGACTGGATGATTACTTGGCCTTGCAGCCTGAAATGAAAGTGGAAAGAGGTTATCTTTTGGGAAGGGATTATATTAATAATGGACTCTTGTCCTTACCCTCCATGCCTGGTTCCACAGCATCACAAGCACACCGGCTTTTTATAACTGATGCTAGAAGCACAACCGCCATGTTACTCAAGCTACTCACCGCTGCTTTGCAGACCAAGACCGTTCTTCAGGGTGGTGATCAGGGGATATTTTCCCTGCTTGCAGAAAGTGCCAGTGAAGTCATCCAGATCGATGGTCCAAACCATGGCACCTCCAAAATTGTTCTTCTTCAGCCAGTCAACCTGTTCAGTGCCAGGGGAGAGATCCCAATTAGTCCAGGGAACTGCTGCTGCAGAAGGCCTCCTGCCTTGTTACTGGCACAGCCACACATGCCCCCCCATACCTTGATGTTGAAGCTCTTGATGTTGTCATAGCCAACCCATTCGCTGCCTTTGTAGGCGTAGGGCACGTCCTGGGCAGCATCCCAAGCCTGGGTGGCTCCAGAGTCCAGGAAGGTGCAGATCTAGGAAGAAACGGGGAGCGAGGGAGAAGTTATCAAGTGTCCTACGGAAGAAGGCAGTTGGCACGTTCCACGGGTGTATGGGTTAAAAATGCCCTGCTGGGTAGTTTGAAGGGTGTTTGTGTTCTTGGCGGCCTAGATGTGTAGGAGCACACATACCTCGTAGTAAGCCAACAGTCCGGCTTCCTTTGTGTAAGGTCCAGCTGGCCCAGGTCCAGTTGTTGGTGCCCCAATAGCAGTGTTAGATGGGTTTTGGAGGTTGAAGTTACGTCCGTAGGTTGGGAATCCAACAAGGAGCTTCTCCGCTGGAGCACCATTGTTCTTCCAATAGTTCATAGCATACTCCTGTAAAAAAAACCAGCACAGTGCAAGCGTATGCAAGGATTTGTAGGCAGGAATATGGCTTCTCCGGCAGAGGCTCCCAAAATATACTTACAACACTGAGTTGGCTGTGACTGCCATCGTACAGAGGGCTGTTCTCCCCGGTGTGGCCATCCCAAGCGGTGTGGAAGTCGTAAGTCATCACGTGGATGTAGTCCAGGTACCTGTAGAGAACATTGCACACATCTATCTCCTGGCCTGCTCAGTCATCTAGACGCGAAGGTTCCTGTAGTGCTGGCCGTTTACCCCACCACATCGCTGGCCATGTCCCCACTTTCTGCAAATCTGGGTTCTTCAAGACCATTTTTGAGCTGGCCTTGAAGTGCTGGAGCCAGTTCTCTCCTCCGCTAAAGGGAGGCAGAGGTCAAGGCAGAGCAGGAATTGCGCTGGACTTCTGGGAACCCAAAGATGATCCCTGATGGCATTAAGTGGCTGGAGCCAGCCTGTTGTTACACTTCCCTTCCCCAAGTGTCCCTTTTCCCCTCAAACAAGTACCACCCCTGTAACGTTCTTGCCTATGCAAGGAGTAGGGAGCCACGTGCAATGAGGTTGGTTTCTGACAGATAGTGGCAGAGTTTCCCTCAACCATTTGAAGGAAGACCATAGAAGTCACAGAAAGGAGACCTGGGGGTTTGCTACTCACTTTCCAAGCTCGGGAATCTCATAGCCAGCCTGAATGGTGGAAATGCCTGCAGCAACAGCAGCGGTGACCAGGAGACGGGGCTTGTTGACCTGTCTGGCTTCCTGCTCAAAGGCTGCCACCATTTCCTGAGGGATGCCAAGAAACGGGTCTCACCGTGGACTCTCTGGCCTGGCCTGAGGTTTTTCATCTGTCCAGGGCTCTGGCCAGAGCTGTGCAGGGCAGAGGGCTTGATGAAAGCCTTTTGTTTCAACCTACCTTAACGAGGACGGCAAAGAGAGCCTTGTCCTGGGCTGGGCTGCCCCTGGAGCCAGGGTATTCCCAGTCAAGGTCCAGCCCATCAAATTGATGCTGGCGCAGGAATTTGATGACGGAATTGATGAAGGTCTGGCGGTTTGCGGGCGTGGAAACCATTGTGGTGAACCTATGGAAGCAAGAGTATGACAGAGTTGGGGTTTGGCCGGTGCCTCTTCCCGATTCTCCCTTCCTTTCCAGGGTGCCATGATGGGAAGGAGATGGTTTGAACTCACTTGGCTGTCCCGAAATTCCATCCTCCAATCGCCAGGAGGGTCTTCAGATTTCCGTTCCTGCAAAAAGAGGGACAGGAACATGTTGTATGGCAAGTAAGTATCTGGTGTTGCTGCCGTTGTAGGCTGTGATCTCTTGCTGTGACACCCAAAGACCAAGTCTGGAGCGCAATCAGCCAATGTCACCTTCCTCCAAGGACGGTGCTGGCAGCTTGTCCTCCCCTGCCCTGCCCTCCCCATCACTCTCTCCCTCTTCTCCTCGGGATCCCTCAGCTGTGGATGGTGCTGCCGTTGTGCAGAGAAGAGATGCTGGGAGGACCTGAGAGGGAGAACCAGTGATGCCCTTTGCTCTCGGTACGTACCGGTTCTTCAAGCCGTTGAAGGATTTGTAAAGGGTCTCGTCGTTCCATTCGTAAGTGGTGATCTCGTTGTTGTTCATCCCAGCAAAGGCGTAGATCAGATGGTCGCACAGGCAGGGGTCGATGTCGTCTGGCATGAATTTTCCCAGGCCAGGCCTATACTGGGCCCAGTTGGTGAAGTAACATGACAGCACGTAGGCAGTGCCTGCAGAGAAAGAGAGGGAGTGGGGTAGATTTGGACTGCGTTTCAGAGGTGTTTCTAACGTGGGGCAGAGTATGCTACTAGATCTGCTGAGAAGCGATTGGGCAGCGTTTCCCCGCAGGGCAAGGAGTTTGGAGACGGTGAAGTAGGGTTGGTTATCATTGTGGGCAGTGGCTCTCCAAGGATCATAATGGATTTCTGTCCTTCCTGCTGTGTTTCAGTAGAGGAGTGTGTCTAGGAGGCTCCTGCACCCTCAAACTGATGAATGAGGGTGGTTCCGAGTGCTGGGTCTCTTCCCCAAGGGGAATCTTTCTCCTTTGCTGCCACGTAAGGAAGAAGAGAGGCAGAGGGATCTCTGGTGAGGTGCCTGGAAGGTGGAAGGCTCTTTGCGTGTTTGCTGTGCTGCCTGTTGGAGCTGCCTGTGGATGCTGACTCTGAAAAGGGCTTGACAGGGTTGTTTTTGGGGTAGAAAGCACATACCTATCTGGGCGTTCAGCAGCAGGACCAGACCTATAAAGAGAAAAGTCAAAGAACAAAGGTCTAAGTGTTTGTACTGAGAAAGAACCGGACTGAACCCAATAGAACCTTAAAGAGTGAAAGAGCACAAATACTTGTCGTGAAGGCAGAGAAGTAAGTTCTGAAGCAGGACTTACCGGTAAGCAGGGTGAGCTTGGCCATCTTGGACCAGAACTGCTCTGGTGCAGACCGTCTCCCACTTTTATACGCTCCTCTCACTTCCTGCCAGTCTCGCATCAACAAAGTTGGACAAACATTATGGAAGTTGGTAAAGATCAGTATCACGGAAAAGTGATACCAGTACAATGGGCCTTAATGCTCCAGCTGGAGACATCACCGTTATCAGGCTGTGCCGTGTTGTGGTGCTGCAAGAGCAGTGGAAGAACAAGATTAGATGGATTTCCATCTTACAAATGTTATTTACAGCGACGGGCTTTGTGTCAACAGCGGTGATTACGCAGGGAGAGGTGGGAGAAGTGTTCACCTTGCGCTGTCATTGTCTCTGCCTGGAGGTGGCAGGCGCTGCCAGACCCAAGGTGGGTACAAGGGTTCTGTCTCCTTGGCTGGGGCAGTCAGCGCGGCAGGGCTGAGGAGGGCTTGGGCTCACAGCACATCCTGGTGTCCCATCAGTAAAGGAAACCAAGTCAGCTTCTGCCTTGTCGTTGTCCCACTTGGCAAGGTCATTTTCTTCAGGCAGAAGCTTTATTGCTCGGAGGCGAAGCTCTACGAGAGAGAGCCCAGGGACAGTGCATCATGCAGGTGTCATTTCCTCTCGCGCTTCTTCCCTCCTCTTTTTGCTCAGCTTTTTCCCAAAGTGAGAGCCCTTGATGTTACCCAGCGATCCTGCCTTGCCTTGGCTTTCGGCGAAGCACCCCAGGAAGAAATGACATGAATGTCTTGTTCTATATGGGCTTGTCAGGGGCTGTTGTTTGGAAAAGCTTTTTTTTAAAAATCCATGTGTCTGTTTTAGCTTAAATGTCTCGCTTTAATGCTTACAGGTTGCTATATCTTTATTCTAAGTGTATCTGAATGGGATTTTTTGAAAGGCAGTTAAGGATGTTTTTATTTCAAAATATTCTCTCTCCATCTTTGTGTCACCTTCAGTCCAGGTGGAAGCTCCAACCAATTTCTGTGTTGGCCGAGATCTGTGGTTTCTTTGCTTTTGCACACCAGGCACTGCCAGGGCTGGTGCAAATGGTGGAGTAACAGCCCACAGGGACACGGCCAGTTGCTTAATTCCCGCTAAGATGATGTCAAGGTGAATTTCCAGTCGGTCACCCAGACTTGGTTGAAAGGGTGCCTGGAAAAGGAGCCTCAAAGTTGCCCATATCAGGTGCTGGCACTGAATTCGTTGACCTGCAGGTTAAAATGCATTTGACCGACCCTTCATGTTTTGTGCACACACTGGATGAGATACGGCAGATAATGAAAGGGACAGCCATCCTCAAGGAGTATTTTTCCACTGTGTTTCTTGGTCGATAAAGTAACCCAGTACAAACTCAATGGGACTAGATGTGGAAAATCCCACCCTGAGCGAGCTCTGGAGCCTGGCCAGTCTGTTATCTGTAGAGGTATGTTTGGGTGTGAAAAGGAAAGCATTTGGGGAAGGGGCAAGGACGCTGATTTGTCTGCGTGTGGTGGTAACCAATGTCAGTTGGTCAAATCCTGAGTTTTGGTGAAGTGTAAAGGTCAACGCAATGGTGGCGCGTGTATTGGAGAGCCCTGTGCTCACCCGTATCTGGATGCAGAGGTCCGGGTATCGCTCTCCTGGTACCGGGAGATTGGAGCTGGCGGCCGCTACGGGCATTTGTGCTGGTGGCAGCGTCACGACAGGCAAGGTTCCTGTTAGCGATGCAGAGACATGTATTGGGTAGATGGGCCCTTGGCTGGGTAGAAGTGTATGAAAGGTCCGGGTTTGGATTTCCAGTGAAGGGAGGCTGCTTTCTTTCCCATTGGCAATGCAAGGATGCTGTTGAGCTCACAGAAATGCCTTCTGGGTTTGGGTGTGAGGAGCTGCATTATTTTGCCAAAAGTAAAACAACCTGGGGAGAGCTATGTGTGTTTTGGGCTGCTGATCTGATGTTCCTCACTGCAGGCAGACCATGTCCTGCCACCACGGAGACAATCTGTTGCCAGTATGATTTTTCTTGGTGTGAAGTGGTGGTGCTGGAAATTCCTTGGGAATTTTCCTATGGGGATTTACCTCAGATATGCCTGTGTATACGTCTGTATGTAGATCCTGTGTTGCCAGAGCTCATATGATCAGTCACGAGGCCATAGGTTTGTGCAAGTATTTCCCCGCTGCCAGGCTCTGTGTATGGAGATTTGTAACTCCCCAACACTCTGAGATTAGTCCGCGTTTCCCTGTGTACTACAGCCACCAGCCTAAAAGCCTCGTGGTTTTCCAGCTCTCTCTCTGCTTTTCCAACAGAGTCTGTTTATGAAAAAATGATTCATGACCAATGAAGCTGAGAAAAAATTCTCTCTAGAAATTCTTGCAAAACTGTGGCTCTGCTTCCTTGAAACTGGCTTTTCTTACCTGGGAATCCAGTGAGAAACACTGAGCTGCTGTTGCTGCTGTCGCAAAGCCTTTCTTGCCCTGTGATTTCTTTTGCAGGGAGTAGCTGCTTCCCCGTTGCTTGAAAGCAGAAGCTTCTTCCTGACTGTTTAAGACACCCTTTACATCAGGGGAAGGGCAGAAGTGCCTGAGCAGCAGCAGAGGTCACTCCCACTCATTTCTCTTCTCTAAGCAGATGCTTTTTAAAGGAACCTGTGTTGGAAGAGGAGGAAGAACAATTTTGTGATTCCACCCTTAGGCTGCCACAATGGGGCATGAGTGTTCCTGGTGCTCAGACCGTGGAGAAGACTTTTGAGGCTCTAGGACACATCAGGAGTCTGCCTGTGAATTGGGATGTTCCCAGCAGAACCATTCCCGCAGGAGGGAGTAATTGATGCCTCATGGCCAGAGCACCAGGGCTGTGGGTGCTTTGCAGACTGGTCCCTTTGGAAGGTGCCTTTTCCAGGAGGCGAGTGCTTTTCCCTGGACAAATGCACAGGCCTTGCATGAGGGCTCTGTGGGGAGGGGGTGTCCTGGTTGTGCCCCTGTGACCCTTCTCCGTGTGCTCTTTCATGACACAGCCAGATCTACTCTGTCTCCTCCTTCTGCCCTTTTCCCCTCTCACTGTCTGCCCCGCTGGTACATCAGGAAAGCTCTGGAAATGCCAGTTGATGGCTGTTTAAAATGCAACTTGTGGATTCAGGCTCTTCCCTGAGCATAAGAGTGACTATCACAGGAGACTCGTGGAGCATCAAAATATTAAGAGTGAGATGAATCGAAACAACAAGGATTGTTGCTTTTGCAGAACACTTTATTTAATCATTATTATTAGATGCCATAAGATCAGAGGGGTCTCTTTGCTGTAAAAGGATTGGTATCTTCATGGCCAGTTGTAGCATGAGTGCTGGTATTACAGATAAGATGGTCACGGCAATTCTGGAACAGGTTTTGATGTTCAAACATTGGTAAAAGCGGCTCTGGTTGGCTGAGTCTGGATGGCTTACCAGCACAGAAACCACTCCCACCGCAGTGACTTCATTTGTCACTCCAGCTCGTGCTCATACTCCCACTTCCATGTTTAGGAGCTACAGGGACTTGGGGACTGGATGATTACTTGGCCTTGCAGCCTGAAATGAAAGTGGAAAGAGGTTATCTTTTGGGAAGGGATTATATTAATAATGGACTCTTGTCCTTACCCTCCATGCCTGGTTCCACAGCATCACAAGCACACCGGCTTTTTATAACTGATGCTAGAAGCACAACCGCCATGTTACTCAAGCTACTCACCGCTGCTTTGCAGACCAAGACCGTTCTTCAGGGTGGAGATCAGGGGATATTTTCCCTGCTTGCAGAAAGTGCCAGTGAAGTCATCCAGATCGATGGTCCAAACCATGGCACCTCCAAAATTGTTCTTCTTCAGCCAGTCAACCTGTTCAGTGCCAGGGGAGAGATCCCAATTAGTCCAGGGAACTGCTGCTGCAGAAGGCCTCCTGCCTTGTTACTGGCACAGCCACACATGCCCCCCCATACCTTGATGTTGAAGCTCTTGATGTTGTCATAGCCAACCCATTCGCTGCCTTTGTAGGCGTAGGGCACGTCCTGGGCAGCATCCCAAGCCTGGGTGGCTCCAGAGTCCAGGAAGGTGCAGATCTAGGAAGAAACGGGGAGCGAGGGAGAAGTTATCAAGTGTCCTACGGAAGAGGGCAGTTGGCACGTTCCACGGGTGTATGGGTTAAAAATGCCCTGCTGGGTAGTTTGAAGGGTGTTTGTGTTCTTGGCGGCCTAGATGTGTAGGAGCACACATACCTCGTAGTAAGCCAACAGTCCGGCTTCCTTTGTGTAAGGTCCAGCTGGCCCAGGTCCAGTTGTTGGTGCCCCAATAGCAGTGTTAGATGGGTTTTGGAGGTTGAAGTTACGTCCGTAGGTTGGGAATCCAACAAGGAGCTTCTTAGCTGGAGCACCATTGTTCTTCCAATAGTTCATAGCATACTCCTGTAAAAAAAACCAGCACAGTGCAAGCGTATGCAAGGATTTGTAGGCAGGAATATGACTTCTCCGGCAGAGGCTCCCAAAATATACTTACAACACTGAGTTGGCTGTGACTGCCATCGTACAGAGGGCTGTTCTCCCCGGTGTGGCCATCCCAAGCGGTGTGGAAGTCGTAAGTCATCACGTGGATGTAGTCCAGGTACCTGTAGAGAACATTGCACACATCTATCTCCTGGCCTGCTCAGTCATCTAGACGCGAAGGTTCCTGTAGTGCTGGCCGTTTACCCCACCACATCGCTGGCCATGTCCCCACTTTCTGCAAATCTGGGTTCTTCAAGACCATTTTTGAGCTGGCCTTGAAGTGCTGGAGCCAGTTCTCTCCTCCGCTAAAGGGAGGCAGAGGTCAAGGCAGAGCAGGAATTGCGCTGGACTTCTGGGAACCCAAAGATGATCCCTGATGGCATTAAGTGGCTGGAGCCAGCCTGTTGTTACACTTCCCTTCCCCAAGTGTCCCTTTTCCCCTCAAACAAGTACCACCCCTGTAACGTTCTTGCCTATGCAAGGAGTAGGGAGCCACGTGCAATGAGGTTGGTTTCTGACAGATAGTGGCAGAGTTTCCCTCAACCATTTGAAGGAAGACCATAGAAGTCACAGAAAGGAGACCTGGGGGTTTGCTACTCACTTTCCAAGCTCGGGAATCTCATAGCCAGCCTGAATGGTGGAAATGCCTGCAGCAACAGCAGCGGTGACCAGGAGACGGGGCTTGTTGACCTGTCTGGCTTCCTGCTCAAAGGCTGCCACCATTTCCTGAGGGATGCCAAGAAACGGGTCTCACCGTGGACTCTCTGGCCTGGCCTGAGGTTTTTCATCTGTCCAGGGCTCTGGCCAGAGCTGTGCAGGGCAGAGGGCTTGATGAAAGCCTTTTGTTTCAACCTACCTTAACGAGGACGGCAAAGAGAGCCTTGTCCTGGGCTGGGCTGCCCCTGGAGCCAGGGTATTCCCAGTCAAGGTCCAGCCCATCAAATTGATGCTGGCGCAGGAATTTGATGACGGAATTGATGAAGGTCTGGCGGTTTGCGGGCGTGGAAACCATTGTGGTGAACCTATGGAAGCAGAGTATGACAGAGTTGGGGTTTGGCCGGTGCCTCTTCCCGATTCTCCCTTCCTTTCCAGGGTGCCATGATGGGAAGGAGATGGTTTGAACTCACTTGGCTGTCCCGAAATTCCATCCTCCAATCGCCAGGAGGGTCTTCAGATTTCCGTTCCTGCAAAAAGAGGGACAGGAACATGTTGTATGGCAAGTAAGTATCTGGTGTAGCTGCCGTTGTAGGCTGTGATCTCTTGCTGTGACACCCAAAGACCAAGTCTGGAGCGCAATCAGCCAATGTCACCATCCTCCAAGGACGGTGCTGGCAGCTTGTCCTCCCCTGCCCTGCCCTCCCCATCGCTCTCTGCCTCTTCTCCTCGGGATCCCTCAGCTGTGGATGGTGCTGCCGTTGTGCAGAGAAGAGATGCTGGGAGGACCTGAGAGGGAGAACCAGTGATGCCCTTTGCTCTCGGTACGTACCGGTTCTTCAAGCCGTTGAAGGATTTGTAAAGGGTCTCGTCGTTCCATTCGTAAGTGGTGATCTCGTTGTTGTTCATCCCAGCAAAGGCGTAGATCAGGTGGTCGCACAGGCAGGGGTCGATGTCATCTGGCATGAATTTTCCCAGGCCAGGCCTATACTGGGCCCAGTTGGTGAAGTAACATGACAGCACGTAGGCAGTGCCTGCAGAGAAAGAGAGGGAGTGGGGTAGATTTGGACTGCGTTTCAGAGGTGTTTCTAACGTGGGGCAGAGTATGCTACTAGATCTGCTGAGAAGGGATTGGGCAGCGTTTCCCCGCAGGGCAAGGAGTTTGGAGACAGTGAAGTAGGGTTGGTTATCATTGTGGGCAGTGGCTCTCCAAGGATCATAATGGATTTCTGTCCTTCCTGCTGTGTTTCAGTAGAGGAGTGTGTCTAGGAGGCTCCTGCACCCTCAAACTGATGAATGAGGGTGGTTCCGAGTGCTGGGTCTCTTCCCCAAGGGGAATCTTTCTCCTTTGCTGCCACGTAAGGAAGAAGAGAGGCAGAGGGATCTCTGGTGAGGTGCCTGGAAGGTGGAAGGCTCTTTGCGTGTTTGCTGTGCTGCCTGTTGGAGCTGCCTGTGGATGCTGACTCTGAAAAGGGCTTGACAGGGTTGTTGTTGGGGTAGAAAGCACATACCTATCTGGGCGTTCAGCAGCAGGACCAGACCTATAAAGAGAAAAGTCAAAGAACAAAGGTCTAAGTGTTTGTACTGAGAAAGAACCGGACTGAACCCAATAGAACTTTAAAGAGTGAAAGAGCACAAATACTTGTCGTGAAGGCAGAGAAGTAAGTTTTGAAGCAGGACTTACCGGTAAGCAGGGTGAGCTTGGCCATCTTGGACCAGAACTGCTCTGGTGCAGACCGTCTCCCACTTTTATATGCTCCTCTCACTTCCTGCCAGTCTTGCATCAACAAAGTTGGACAAACATTATGGAAGTTGGTAAAGATCAGTATCACGGAAAAGTGATACCAGTACAATGGGCCTTAATGCTCCAGCTGGAGACATCACCGTTATCAGGCTGTGCCGTGTTGTGGTGCTGCAAGAGCAGTGGAAGAACAAGATTAGATGGATTTCCATCTTACAAATGTTATTTACAGCGACGGGCTTTGTGTCAACAGCGGTGATTACGCAGGGAGAGGTGGGAGAAGTGTTCACCTTGCGCTGTCATTGTCTCTGCCCGGAGGTGGCAGGCGCTGCCAGACCCAAGGTGGGTACAAGGGTTCTGTCTCCTTGGCTGGGGCAGTCAGCGCGGCAGGGCTGAGGAGGGCTTGGGCTCACAGCACATCCTGGTGTCCCATCAGTAAAGGAAACCAAGTCAGCTTCTGCCTTGTCGTTGTCCCACTTGGCAAGGTCATTTTCTTCAGGCAGAAGCTTTATTGCTCGGAGGCGAAGCTCTACGAGAGAGAGCCCAGGGACAGTGCATCATGCAGGTGTCATTTCCTCTCGCGCTTCTTCCCTCCTCTTTTTGCTCAGCTTTTTCCCAAAGTGAGAGCCCTTGATGTTACCCAGCGATCCTGCCTTGCCTTGGCTTTCGGCGAAGCACCCCAGGGAGAAATGACATGAATGTCTTGTTCTATATGGGCTTGTCAGGGGCTGTTGTTTGGAAAAGCTTTTTTTTAAAAATCCATGTGTCTGTTTTAGCTTAAATGTCTCGCTTTAATGCTTACAGGTTGCTATATCTTTATTCTAAGCGTATCTGAATGGGATTTTTTAAAAGGCAGTAAAAGATGTTTTTATCTCAAAATATTCTCTCTCCATCTTTGTGTCACCTTCAGTCCGGGTGGAAGCTCCAACCAATGTTGGCTTTCTGTGTTGGCCGAGATCTGTGGTTTCTTTGCTTTTGCACACCAGGCACTGCCAGGGCTGGTGCAAATGGTGGAGTAAGAGCCTACAGGGACACGGCCAGTTGCTTAATTCCTGCTAAGATGATGTCAAGGTGAATTTCCAGTCGGTCACCCAGACTTGGTTGAAAGGGTGCCTGGAAAAGGAGCCTCAAAGTTGCCCATATCAGGTGCTGGCACTGAATTCGTTGACCTGCAGGTTAAAATGCATTTGACCGACCCTTCATGTTTTGTGCACACACTGGATGAGATACGGCAGATAATGAAAGGGACAGCCATCCTCAAGGAGTATTTTTCCACTGTGTTTCTTGGTCGATAAAGTAACCCAGTACAAACTCAATGGGACTAGATGTGGAAAATCCCACCCTGAGCGAGCTCTGGAGCCTGGCCAGTCTGTTATCTGTAGAGGTATGTTTGGGTGTGAAAAGGAAAGCATTTGGGGAAGGGGCAAGGACGCTTATTTGTCTGCGTGTGGTGGTAACCAATGTCAATTGGTCAAATCCTGAGTTTTGGTAAAGTGTAAAGGTCAACGCAATGGTGGCGCGTGTATTGGAGAGCCCTGTGCTCACCCGTATCTGGATGCAGAGGTCCGGGTATCGCTCTCCTGGTACCGTGAGATTGGAGCTGGCGGCCGCTACGGGCATTTGTGCTGGTGGCAGCGTCACGACAGGCAAGGTTCCTGTTAGCGATGCAGAGACATGTATTGGGTAGATGGGCCCTTGGCTGAGTAGAAGTGTATGAAAGGTCTGGGTCTGGGTTTCCAGTGAAGGGAGGCTGCTTTCTATCCCTTTGCAATGCAAGGATGCTGTTGAGCTCACAGAAATGCCTTTGTGGTGGGAGCTATGTGTGTTTTGGGCTGCTGATCTGATGTTCCTCACTGCAGGCAGACCATGTCCTACCACCACAGAGACAATCTGTTACCAGTATGTTTTTTCTTGATGTGGAGTGGTGTTCTTGGAGATTCCTTGGGAATTTTCCTATGGGGATTTACCCCAGATACGTCCTCGTATACGTCTATATGTAGATCCTGTGTTGCCAGAGCTCATATAATCAATCAATCATGGTCATTACTTTTCTAGCTCTGGAGGGGAGCTTTTTCTAGCTCCTTGTTTTATCATATATTTTCACAAATTGTTAGTATGAACAATAGAAAGGTATTCAGAATTGTGGAATGTCCGTTGAAGCTACTTTGCTGGAAGTTTCTTAGGAGGAAAAGTGTAATGTTTGGAGGGAAGACAGAGGTAAGCTCCTTCTACCAGCTTGCTAAATTTTTTCTTAATTTCTTGGGACAGTTCATGTCATCCTATCTTTAAGTCCTCTTTAGTGGGCTGGAAAAAAACAGCTTGCATGAAGGAAATCACAGTGATCAACTTTTTAGTGTGAAGCACTTTAAGGTGACACTTTAAGGTGTTAAGTATGATCTGGCACTATGGTAAAATGTGACAAACTCTTTCTTTCAGGCCTCTGCTCTGCTCTTGGCTGGGTAGTGCTTTCTGATATGCTCCAAGAGATCTCTATATGAACCTCATTTCCTTTTGCGCTAGAAGGGTTTAATCTCTGAGAAATTAGCATGCTCTCTCTCACTGAGTTTATAGTACAGCCTTGTCTGATACTAGCACCATTAGTTTTCAGCTTTTTCATTTTTATCAACTAGCCTCATAAAAAATGCTCTCTCCCAAGGAATCATCTAATTCCATTAATTAAATGAAGGAATAAATTAAGTTGAAGGACAAAGTTTCCCTGCACATGGCAGCTTCTTGATTTGCGATTAAGTGCACCTTCAAAGCACTGCAGGTGGCAAAATAAAAGCAAAATAAAAGTATTAGTATGTAGTATTAGTACATACATACATTAGTATTTTCTTAGGAAAGCATCTTCCTCCTGCTTTACAAGAATTTTGTAGTCAGTAGCAATTAAAATATCCAACAGTAGGTGTCAATGTTGCTTGCTCTTCCCAACCGTGTCTCTGGAGTGCTTTTCTAGCAGTCTTCTGGTAACACTTCAGGAAGAAATGTGCTTGCAGGCCAGAAAGTTTAATGTTTAACTCACCTGCTTATATCTCTAACAAAGAATTTAGGCTCACTTTCTCTGTTTTCTGCCTTTCCTTACCAGCATAGTCAGTATTTATTGCAGGGGAAAATGGGCTGGAGTAGTCAGTTTAAAAATAGAAACTTAATTTCCCTGGGTCCATGTTATATGTGTGCAGTCTCTGCAATACGCCTAGTTTTATTCAGGGGGCTTTGGGTGAAATTTGGCCTAAATTGTGGGTGGCCTTGGTATATGTCCCTTATTAATCTGCTAGAAAAGGAGATTTTGAACCATCTCTGATGTATTTATGTTTTCCAAATCTTTCCTTTCTGTTGGGCAATTTTTTGCTGTAGAGCAAACCCTGGTTTTCACACTGGAAAGACATGAGACAAAGCAGTCACTCCAGATTATTCACTCCAGTGATAAATGGTACCTCCTGACAGCAGTTCAGCTGGTTCTCCTAACAACTGCCTGGTTTTGCTCAGAGCTCTATATACTTGATAAGCATTTTATCATGAAGATCAGAGCCATCTTATCTACTCCTTCCTGGCAAACTACATCTAAATGCAGCCATCTCCATCCTGGACGTGGTAAGCAGCTTCAGACTCCTACCCAATGCTTGATCCTTTTGGAGTTCAGCTCATGCTCCAGGGCCTGTAAAAAAGAATGTTCTTCTGATGCCAGCACATGTCAATGGCCTATACCACAGCCCTGCCCAAACTGGGCTGTGTCAAATATCAAACCTCTGGGAGCAGTGAAAAAGCAAGCAGAACAAAATCAACAACCCCTTTGTACATAAATGCCTGCAGCAAAAAGTAACCCTTTATTTGCACTTTGCTAAAAGGGAGCGAGCTTTTGCGCCACTATCAGGACAGCATGACTCAATGGTGGCTTATTTCTTACAAGGTCTGAGCTTTTACCTCGCCGTCTTGGCAAAAGTTTACCTGCTTGACTTGGCTTAAAATCTAAAGGAGGAATCAATGAATCACCAACTGCTACTTTCAGTTGTGTTGCTTCCAATGCCCAGTCTGGGAGGTGTTAGGAGATAACCTGTTCTCCTCCTCTTCCTTTGGTTTCTGCTTTAGATAGAGAATGGTGGAGTTTCTTCCTTTCAAAAGCGGGGTGAGAGGTATCAGGGGTCTGGTCATCCTGGACCTAAGGGAATGACTGGGAACACGTTTATCTTCAGCTTTAATGCTCTGCATATCCTGAGGTTGGAGTTGAGCTGGAGGCAGGGGAAGGAATAGACTCTGCAAGCTGAAACTTGATTAGAGATACATGCGCATGTTTAAGGAGACCTGTCTGGGTCTACTGTCAGGAGCTTTGGTGATATTGCTGTTCTCTCAGTGGCTTAACAGTTTTTAATAGCTGAGCTTTATTTGGGGGCTGCTGACCTTCTTGGAAAACTGTCCCACTCTCTTCAGGAGTCTGACAGAGAATTAAGAAAATACGGCCACAGTGTCAGTGGCCAAACGTGAAAATCTGGGTCCCCGTCCAGCTGGGTATGTATACACTGGCTTAAGTTACTGCCACTATAATCCGATGCCTGTAAATGGAGTCCTGAAAAAGGATCCCTCCTACCTCCAAGTCATGTAACCCATGGACGTGTCCTTCACTGAGCAGCACACAGAGCTGACGGTGGCTGGTGTAACAGTATCTGTGCAAGGAGGAGGTAACTGGAACGCTTATGGGTCTGGCATCTGCTCGGCTGCCTGACTGAGAGCTTTGAGAGTGATTTGGGAGCTTTCCTGTTCCAAATCTCCTTCTGTTCTTCTAAACAGATCATTTGGTAGAGCTGAAAGACTCTTATTGCTGCTGCCATGAGAACCATCCTGTGGGAAGCCCGGGCTGAAGAGCCAGCACCGCTACCTGCAGCGTAACATGGTCTATCCAGGAGCACATGATGTGCAGGAAATGCCCGGCATCTGTTCTCGTTCAGATTCACGGCAAGAAATTAGGAGCTTTAAAGCTCCTCCTCAGATTCCCCCCTCCAAAAGATAACGACACCATGTAGGTCTCAGGCAGGGACTTGGTGCAGACAGGAGTTCAGGGCACTTTGCCTGTCAATGACAGCCAGGAGGGACTCCTATCTCTTTGATTCTTAGGACACTGGTTCATTTGTTTAAAGGTCTCTCTCTTTAAGCCTGCTTTCCCCAGTGCTAACTCCTTGTTACAAGGGCTGTATCTGTTCTGCTTCACGCCATCATCCTCTGGCATTTGATTTCCCTTCTCTCCTCAGCTCATTGAGTGGAACTAAAGAATTGCTGATTTTCAGATACCAACCATTCCCTGCCTCCCGGGGGAAATTCTTGCCTTCTGCATGTACATTCCCAGAAATATCATCTCTGACTCACTCTGATTACGAAATGCTGCAGCCATTTCCCCAGCTACTTCTACAGAGTGTCATCGTTTATTAACCTTTTGTCCCCAGGTATATTTTATAAGGACTTAGAAGAGTTCTTTTCATGAGGAATTTGATGCGGTACTGCAATTGCTGGTTGCATATTCTTTCCTTACAGCGCATCTTTCATCTTTCCTTACTCTCTCTTGGCACTAAACTGCTATAATTAGGTGCTGTAAACAGATCTCAAGCTTCTCTGATGTTGTGAAACACTCAAACTTGATTTCTGACCAGCCTGTTCCTCAAATAAACCTTGACTCTGCACTGCAGGCATCCCACTAACATTCCCTGGTGATCAGGATTGAGGCAACGCGTTCACCAGCTCTCGATGGCGGTGGTGACTCCTGGTGAACAGGGTGCTCACTGTGCCTAGGAACGGGCTGCAGATCCTCCCACCTCTCCTTGTATCCAAGCGTTAGTCCCCAGAATTATTTCCTGGTCTGTCAGCAAGCGAGAACAGGCCTTCGAAAGGGGGCATGTGTGCATAGGATGCAGATTCACAAATTGCTCGCTGTGTGCAGGTGGGCAAAGCGTACTGCAAAAAAGGTTATATATACATGAATGAACATGCACACGGGTGTTATTTTAGCCAAGGAAATACCGCATGAAGAGTGCTTTGTCTCAGCTGCTCTGGATTTATTCTTTCCTTTCTCTATTTTTATGCACCTTATGTCATATGCATTTTTTTTTATAGTCTGATCTTTTAAAAATTGGATTTATTAAAGCATATAAGCTTCCAAAATCCACTTAAGATTGATAATGCATATTAGACCCTAAACTGTTATCATCTATTATTTAATATTGGCACCGAGCATGCAGATCTTGAACTTCTCACAGTCAGGATTCAAAGTGGCAGGTTCAATCAGGCTGCTCCTTGTAACGCGACCTGTTTTCCCCGTCCACCTCACCCGGACAATCCCCATTATCTGCAAGGAAAGAACCAGATGCCCTGGATTGTGAGCTGGGACTAGCTGAGAGTATTGGCTGCTAATCCATCACTGAACGCTGCAGCCATCACCACCAGGGCCCTGATGTACGGCCATCGTCTTGCATTTGCATCCAGCCTTCGTGAGGTCTCGTCGTTACCAGTAATTTACAGCAGGGCTACAGGAACTTCCTTTTGGACTTGTCCTTTTTCCTCTGAACCCTTCAGAGGAGGTTTTGCCCCCACAACAGCATCCCAGCTCATCTAATTACTTACTAAGCTCTTTTTCTGGTTAGCCGACATCTGCCCATTTCCAATTAATCCTTGTTCACAAGCTCAATAACCTGAGCCATCTGTATAGGTAAGAGAGATAAGCTTCCCATTAAACATTTACAGCACATAACAAGAGAGTATTGAAGCAACTGTTGCTGAGACAACCCAGGCGGGTGTCTGACCCTGTGCCTCTAACTGCCACCCTACAATCCAATGAGAAAAATATACGGGTCTAAAAATGTACGTATGTGGCCTGTCACACACCCCCAAAAGGGTACGTGCTCCTCTCGCTTATATCCATGAACGTTCTCCCTACGATAGCATCTCCCTACGTTCTCCCTACGATAGCATCTCCCTACGAAAGCATAAAGGCTTTTAAAATAATTAAGTAGCATTTTGGGCCCAAGAAGTTCTAGCAACTAAATAGCCTTTAAATAAAACATTCACTCCTTAAGCAGCGGCTCTAGATGCCCTTTAACCTCAAATGCTTAAAATAGCCCAGGAGTCAGTCTGACCCCCTGTTCAGCTTTCCTGAACAGGGTGAAACGTGTCCTTAATTCGAGCAGAGACATTATCTTTGTCCTCATGCTTCACCAGTTACTGTCCTTGTTTTAAAAGAACTGTTCTGTTTCAAAATCTTGCTAGGGTGGGGTTTTATCTCGCAGAACGCCTCCATCCGTTCCTTTTTCCTCTCCAAGGTTTCCATCTCTGGGGCAGCCCAGAGAAAAAGAGCCTTTCCCAGTATATCCCATTCCTTCAACAGCGATTAATGCCAACGGGGGGGCAAAGTCTTGCCTAAGGACCTTTATGAAAACGAAGGAGTCTCAGGAATGAAGCCAGGGCATTGACAACTTCTCAAGTGTATCTCAAGCTCCGGCGTGAGGGTTGGCAGATAATTGCTTTTTAAGGGTGTAAAGAGTTTATGGGGTCACAAAAGGGGAGACGGTGACTCCGCTGCTGCCCCAGGGCCGAGGCAAAGGATGAGGCACCGGAGCAGGAAGCTTCTAGACTGGGAGTGAACTCCTCCAAGGCGCGGGGGGACCAGAGGGACCTCGGGGGACCAGGGAGACCTCGGTGGTACAAGCAGAGTGCTGGCCCCTTGCCGGTAATTCCCCCGCGGAGCCACGGGGGGGCGCCACCGGCCCCGCCACCGGCCCCGCCGCCCCGGGTACCCCCCGCCGTGCGGCCCCGCAATCGGATCCGCGCCTTGCGAACCGATCCGTGCTGCCAGCTGGCCTGGCGCAAAATCGAGGGCAGGCGACATGCAGGGCAGGGACATCCAGGGCACAAACATCGAGGGTGCACATATAGAGGGCATGAACATCCCGGGCACGAACATCGAGGGTGCACACACATCGAGGGCATGAACATCCAGGGCACAAACATCGAGGGTGCACACACATCGAGGGCACGAACATCGAGGGTGTGCACACATCGAGGGCACAAACATCCAGGGCACGAACACTGAGGGTGTGCACATTGAGGGCACACACATCGAGGGCACAAACATGCAGGGCACGAACATCGAGGGTGCACACATCGAGGGCACGAACATCCAGGGCATGAACATCGAGGGTGCACACACATCGAGGGCACAAACATCGAGGGTGTGCACACATCGAGGGTGCACAAACATCCAGGGCACGAACATCGAGGGTGCACACACATCGAGGGCACGAACATCCAGGGCACAAACATCGAGGGTGCACACACATCCAGGGCACAAACATCCAGAGCACGAACATCGAGGGTGCACACACATCGAGGGCACAAACATCGAGGGTGTGCACACATCGAGGGCACGAACATCCAGGGCACAAACATGAAGGTTGTGCACACATCGAGGGCACAAACATCCAGGGCACAAACACTGAGGGTGTGCATACTGAGGGTACACACATCGAGGGCACGAACATCGAGGGCACGAACATCCAGGGCACGAACACAGAGTGTGCACACATCAAGGGTGCACACATCAAGGATGTGAACATCAAGGGTGCACACACATCAAGGGTGTACACACATCAAGGGTGCACACACATCGAGGGTGCACACACATCGAGGGTGCACACACATCGAGGGTACACATGCATTGAGGGTATTCACATTGTGGTCTTCAGCCCCTCCGCACCGGCAGCATGGGTACCTCCATGCTGGCTGGCAAGTTGCTGCTCCTTGCATACTCAGTTTGGAGCTATTTGGGAGGGAGAGATGATCAGGTCTCCACCTCCACATGGGGTCTGAGATGCTGGCAGCCCCCTTGAAAGAGCACTTCATTCTGTTAGCTAGTGGCTACAGCAGGCTCCTGTCCCCAGTGCAGACCAGTCAAGATCTTCTTTCCCTCCGATGGTGTAGGCCATCAGCCTGGTTATCTCACCACTCAGAGCTTCGATTGCAAGGGAATGTGGCTGACCCTTGCTGGGCGATGCTGCCCGCTTTGTGCAGGTGCTCTGCTCTTTGGAGTGTGCTGCTGAGAAGCAGAGACCTGGGGCTGCTGTCAGCAAGTCATGGGAGAATCTCTGTGTGTCCTGGGGACAGGAGACTGGGTGCTTCGTCAGGTTACATTGCTTCCAGCTTCGTAGGCTCTCGACTTTTGTTGACGACGTAGGAGTTGTACTTTAGTCCAGGAACTGCAACACCTAGAGCCTGCTGTCTGCCCGCCCGTATCTAAAGACAGCCTGAATTTCACAAGCCCCAGTCTGCGCCGGCTGGTGTCACTCAGAGCAGATTCAGCAAATAATTCTGAATATTGCAGACATGAGAGAAACCCCAGGTAGACCGAGGACTGTGGCTAACTTGAAAGCGGTAAAAGTGAAATTCATCAAAGAAGCTACCAATTACTGACTTCACTCAGGGACACGCTGCAGGGAAGGAAGCACTGGGTTTCTAGCGTGTGAATGCATTTCTGCTCAGCGCTTGCACGCTGGCTGGCCTGCTCAGTGAGGCGTGGGAGTGGGGAAACTGGAATAAGGGCATTGTATCCGAGATTGATTTTGTGTTCCTATCTTTCGGTGTGGGGACTCTCTTGGGGCTGATCTAGGGCAGAGAGAGCCTTGAAAGGCTGCCAGGTTTGTTTTCAGGGGGTGGAGGAGGAAGTAGAAGTAGAAGCATCTGTGTAATAGTCTCTTGGAACAGCAATCATTGATCAGACACGGCGAAGGGGGGGTGTGAAGGGGCTTCCCTTCAGTTTGCTGACTCTTTATTTTACCCGCAGGGAAATGAACACACCCTTGTCCCATCTGTAACTGGGACACGGCCACCCCTCTGCGCAGAGCCGAGCTGCTTTCCATGCCTCTTTTCCTCTCCTTCCTCCCTCACAGGCTCGACACAGTCATCCTTCCAAACATCCAGGCACCCTCAACGCGCTTCTCACCGGGAGCCCTTTGTTGTCATGCCAATCTCTATAAAAACTTGGAAAATCTGCCGGTGCCCACCACAATACCACAACCCCTGGCACTCCTGGCAGCGACACAGCAGGCTCCGGAGGCTGGTACCGTGCTTTTGTTAGCAGGGGAAGCAGCCTGTGGGCTTTCCTTCTTTGGAAGCGTGGCTCTGCTCCACATCCCCGCTCAGCTCTGCCCTCCGTGCGGAGGTTTTAACCGTGCTGTGTGGCTGTCTCCTACGTCACATGTTTTTAAGAAGCTCTTGCCAGCTTCCTGCTGAGGAGCTGATCCTGCTGACGTCTGCAGAGCGGGGCCACGTCAGACACGGCCGGGAAGGGAAATACAGTCCTTTTTTGGGTGCAGACTAGAGCAAAGTCTATTGGCCCCAGCAGAGAAGAGGGCTGAGATTCAGGAACAGCTGGGCTCTGTCAGTAATTTAGCACTAAGAGCTTAAACAATACCCAGGATAAACACACTCCAGGACTGGCAGACCTCCCTCTTTTTCTCAGCTCGGCACAATATTTTCCTTTCTCTTTTAAAAATTTCACTGCTGATAATTAATTTGAGTGGAATGCTGTTCCAGAGTTATATTTAGAATTTCTTCTTCTCCAACGGCACTCCCCCATTCCAACCTCTCTGATGCAGCTGTATCGCTCTGCTTTTTGAAACGGAAACCATCATTTGCCTTCCACGAAACTTAGCAGTTTCATATCCCAAGGCAGCACCTGAACTGGGGCACTTTTGGAGGTTCAGAAAGGCTGTGTTTGTGAAAAAAGAGAACTAGGGGAGCAAAGTAGAATCACTCCGTACCTCCAGCTTCAGTCCGGGGGCTTTCAAGTGCCTGGAAAAGGGGGGGATAAAACAGCCCTGGATCAGAGCATGCTTGAAGTGGCATGTTATTCAGAGTAGGTTATATATATGCACACATATTTGGAAATTTGGACACTTTACAAGTCTTTAAGATAGGCTTAAGTCAAATCCCCACCTGACTGCTTCTCAGCTCCTGGGAAAACCCCAAGCCAGACGCAGAATCCATGGCAGGGCACTTTTCCCCAGCACACGTCCTACCTGCCTGGCAAGGCTTCGCCTTCTCTGCCTTCCCTGCAGCTCTGCTGTGGCTCTACGCTGCAAAGTTCCTCTTTTCATGTGGGCGGTTGTGAGATAAGATAGCTCTGTTCTATGCCTACGTGGCGTGGTTTTTAAAAAAAAAAATAAATCAGGCTACCAGGGTTACAGAGCTGTGAGGAGGAGCTCATTACTCTGAGAACAGCTTTCTACCCTTGCATAAACTGCCCCAAATGAAGGACAATTCCAGCGCTGCCATTGTGGGATGCGCTGCTCAGCTGGAAAGTCCCTGTCCCCCCCCTTCCCCAGCCCGGCCTGACCCCCAGGGCCTCCCAGGGCTCTGGTTTAAGGAGTGTTTTGGCCATAAGTGAGGGTCACACCCAGGGCTCTAATCTTATCGAGCAGCGGTGGAAACCTGCTCAGCAGGGTCATAGAGCAAGAGAGATGCAAAGTGGGTCCATGGGGAACACTGCTGGTTTTCTCACGTTGGTCAAGACGTGGTCAGAAGCTCTTCTATCTCATGTGTGATGCCTTTCTTTGCATAGTTAAAGCTGCATAAAGTGTAATTAGGCAGCCCCATATAATTAAGACAATTATGTAAGGTAAGCACCCCACAGAGTAATTGTGGCCAATTTTTAGCATACCCAGGGGCACTTACAGGGCCCAAGGTGGCCCTTCAAATGATTTACCTGCTCACATGTCTCTAAAGCACTCATCTTAGGTGTGTCTCAGGTGACATCTTTGAAGTGGACATTATTGTTCTGCTTCTGTTGAGAAAGAGCTGCCTGAAGATGATGTACTCTTTTTTATTTTTTCCTGCTGAAAAAAAAAAAAAAAAAGGAGTTTCATATCTTGTTTCTGTTCTGAAGCAGATTGAAACTGAGACGCTGGATGTGAGCGACCCAGATTCAGATGTGACCCACCAGAAGAAGGGCTTGACTTCCAGAGCTGTCACCCCACAGGGGGAGCGTGGGTTGCTCTAGGCAGAGGCTTGCTTGCTGGCTCGCTTCCTCTCTTGCTTTTTGATGAGAAATTCCAGCCTGGTTCTGAGAATCCTTCCCAACAAAATGGTGCTGACGTGAAAAAAAAAAAAACTTCCTTGAAGGGTTTTGCTTGTAGTGGAAGGATATGTCAGTTCTCCTGCAAACACCATGAGATTCCTCCGTTAGATCCTGTTCTTTTGAGACAAAAGGCAGCTCTCTGCTTTCTTCTACCTTTTTACTGGGATCCTGAAAGCCATTCTGTCCCTCCCCTGCCTGAAGATTGACCTCTGCTTAAGCAGCAAAATGCCTGAGGCAAGCCATATCCTAATCTGTCTCAGCTCTAAATCTGGAGTCACTCCGTCCTCTTCCAGAGAAATACAAGCCAGTATCTGGCTATGATAACCGAACGTCAGCACTGATCCTGATACAGAAGGCAGAGAGTCACCTGAGCGCTGGGAAGGACAGTGTTAAGATCCAGAGGCTGTAGGAAGTGGTAAATTGGAAAAAAATGCCTCATTGCCCACCCCCACTAAGCAGGAAGAGCCCTTCTTGCTGTGTGCTGGCTGTGCTTGGAGGAGGGGGCGCCTTGAGCACAAAGGATCTTGTCTTGGGAGTCAGCAGAGCTGCCCACAGGGCACCAGTTTGCCGGTTGGGTGGACCAGTTCCTCCTCTAGCTTTGCCAGCAGCACCTATGTGTACACCTGGGATGTTTTCTAATGCGTATGGTCCAGTTTTCGCAGAGCTCGGGCCTTCCCTTTCTGAAAATGAAGCTGAGAGAGCTCCGTGAACCAGCCCTGGGACACAGCGGGGTGCGAGGAAAAGCTGAATATCGCCCTGTGGTGCGACAAAAACCCCCTCCCTCTGGCTCACCGGGCCTAGTGTGCTGTTGTGCTCGTGTCCTTCCAAGGGAGCTACAGGAAAATCAGTGAATTTAATGATTTTGGTAGCTTCTAAGACATCTAAAATCCCAGTGGGTCTTCTACCCTCTCCCTGCCCCAAAACACACTCAACGTTCAAAATTGAAATTTGATTTTATTCTTTATTCTTTTTCTTTGCTTCTTTTAGCTGACATAGGTGTTTCAGACTGATGGATCTACAGAGCCAGTTTGTGTTTTCAATTTTCCTCTTAGCAATAACCTTTTCTTAAATTAAAAGCTCACCCCTCGCAGGAGGGAAAGAAAAGCTTCAAACATGAGAAAACTTGTGATGAGATCTCGAGCGCTGGCAACTTTGAGCTGGAATTTCTAATGGTGGAACAGAACAGTTTTGAGCACAATGCGGCCTTGCTAGAAAGAGGGAAAACAACCATTTATGGCACACAAATGTGTACAATTGCCACGCAAGGGCCCTCCTGGGCTCTGGAGCAGGCAGGGTGAAGGGTGCACGAGTTATTATTAGCTGCTTTGTGTGGTAAAGAGGCCCTTCAGTTGCCCGGTCTCTGCAAAAGCTGCTTCACTCAGGAGTACTCTTGAGAATGAGGGAGTGGAAGGCAGGAATTTGAGACCCTTTTAAGGTCTGTTTACTCTTCCAGCCTCCGCAGATTTCAAGGGCATGTATGTGAGGCAAATCTGAAATGGTTATCATGGTGAGAGCTGCAGGCACAGGAGGGAGCGGAGATCCCTGGAGCCCTGTCAGCCAGTAGAGTAATGGCTCACATGGGAATATTTTCTTGCTCCACTGGGCCATTTCCATCCCGAGTGTCCGTGATCTGGGTTGAGAATGGCCCCTCCACGGGGACAATAAGAAAACAGTCCTGGACCTTGTGTTTTCATATGGCTTGTTGCTACAGGGAAACTGGCAGGTGATTTTCCCCTTGCTTCCCCTTCCCTCCCTTTCCTTCCCCTCTTGCGCAGTGTTTTCTGTGGGGAGACCTTCACGCATTCATACTCTTTCTAGCAGAGGGTTGCCTCACAGCTACGTTCCCAGCTCCTTCCACTCATCAGAAATGCACCTTTTCAGGTTCATAAGTCTCCAGGTGCTTTTATAAAGGGAAGTGAGCCTACGGGTGCATCAGGAAACTGAGAAAAAGTGAGTTGCTTTTGCAAATATAGAACAGGCAGGTGCCAGCAGCGGGATCAACCCCATTGTGTTTGTGCAGCTGCTTTTCAGGCCAGCTGGGAGGAACGCGACCCTAAGCACACGCAGCAGAGCTGGACAGTAAGGGATTCCAGCCTGGTTGTGATGGGTAGCAGGAATGTAGTTGGCTTTTGGACTCTGTGAGCCTCCAAGAGTCTGCATCAGAGTGGAAAACCTTGATAGATATCCCCAGAGTCCCATGCTGGAGGTCGCAGAAGCATGCGAGCTATAACTCTTGTTTTACACTGCCATAACATCTCCGATGCTGAGATCCGGACTTCCCAAATGCTGGTGATCTCAGACAATGTTCCGGGCAGCTCTTTAATGAATATTAACTTTTAAATCTTGGGTTACCCAAGAAGATTTCATATCCAGACCTGAGTGTGGTCTGGGTGAGCAGACAGCTAGGATTCAGGCAGAAGACCCCAGCCTCTGCGTGGCTCTGACACAGCAGAGGGGGCTCATCTGGTACCAGCGCAGCTGGGGATGCTGCCAACAAAAGATGTATGACCTGATGCTTAGGAGTCTGAGTTTTGGGGGGCCATCTCAGTTCAATTCCTGGCTCCATCACAAACCGCTGGCCTTCCCCGGGCCTGCCATTCTGCTTTCCCGTGACACAGTTTACCTTCTGGGGAAATAGGGGAGAAGGGAAGAAGTAGCACCCTACTTTGTGGGCTAATTTTAAGGATAGCTAAATTAAAGACTCTTCAGTCTTGGAGGCCTTGGGGTATCCTGTGGAGGTGGGGATGAGTTGCTGAGTTGAGGGGACCACAGTGCCCAGCAGGATGGTGCTGGCTGTGCAGGGAAGCAGCAGGATGCATCCTGCTCTAACAGAGGGGCTCCAGTCCTTCCCTGGCACCTTTGTCCCCTTCCCTGGCCCGTGCCGATGTTTCGGCTGCTGGCAGATTGATTGTGCTTTCCCAGCTGTGAGGAAGGTTTCCTGACGGAATTCCCGTGTATAGCTCACTCAGCACGGCCCCAGCCAAGGCTCAGTACAGGAAGGGGAAAGTGGGTTATTGTTATTGTTTTTCCAAACCTCCTTTTGTTTTCTAAGGAATGTGGCTGCAAAGCCCTGGCTGCCAAAGCCTCTCTTGAGAGTCCTTCTCAGAGGGTAGGTCTTCCTCAGGGCTGCTGTGCCCAACGGGGGAATTACAGCAGCAAGTGAGCTGCACGTTGTTTGTTTTACGACCAAGTAGGTATTCCCCTTGTGACACAGCTCACCCCCCTCTCCATCCTCCCACACACTGTGGCTGTCAACGATCTTCAGTCTTTCCTTTTCCTCTGTCACCTCGTGGGGAACGGTGTCCGTGTGCTGGATTTCCAGTCGTCGTTCTTGGCATGTCTCAACCACTCTCTTTGTTTTTTGGTGCCTGCTGAAATTCCAGAGGTGCTGAGAGGTCCCAGACGGCTTCACTGACCTTCCCATGGGAGGCAGGGACATAGCTGTCTGGGGTGGGAGTGGGACCATCCCTACCATTACTGGTGGGTGGGGTGGGGCAGGGCTGGGCTGGGGTATAAATGGGCTCCCAAAAGCATTAATTATAGTGTGAGCTGATGATGAGGACAATCACTCCGAGGAGCTCTGGGGAACACTGGTCAGCAGGGGTGGACTGAACCAGCCTGGTGGCTGGTCTCTCAAGATGATCTACACTCTAGCAGAGTCCTTGGGGTCAGGTCTTTGGCCATCACATCCCTGGCACACCTCAGGGCAGCCTCTTGGAGACCGTTTCCAGGATACTGAAGTTATGTTTAGCTTAAGCAGGTTTAAATGTGCTGGTTTCATTCCAAACCTTGGAATGAAGCTACATGAAGCGCCTGGGTTTTCGTAAAGCGAGACCAAAGTCCCAAGCAGAAATTGAGCAATAGATCAAGGCCTTGGACAGGCACCAAGATCTGACCTGAAAATGGCTCAGGAATCCAGCCCCCACCTCCTCTCCTCAAATGTGCACAGATAAAATCATGACTCTCTTAATTCTTCTAAATACGAGTGGAAAAATGCCCCCAGAGACTCTGCTGAAGCTGCTAAAATGCAGAAATACGAAGAGAGAGCTTTTGTGCTGCTTCTGTTCTGCTCTAACCTGAAATTTGGGATCCAAACCCAGATGAACTCTGTGTGCAATCCAAAGCCATGCCCAAACCCAGATTTTTGAGTAAATGACCCCTACTTTAATAACTAACCAACTCCCTCCCTCCTTCCCTCCCTGGTTGCACACACCCCAGCCGTGCAGGGTGAGTTCCAGCTCTGAAGCCAGATACCTCTTCAGCTCCAGCCCCCCTGACTTTCTTGACTAACAGAACTTTCTGTGGGACTTCTGCAAGAGGCAGAGCGCAGAAAACCACATCTGCTTCCTCTGCTGGAGTCTGCCAGACAGCAAGCGCAGGCGTGAATGCCGATACGGAGTCTGTCTTTGCTCTGATGCTCAAGGGGCCTTTGGTGTCAGCTCCGGAGGAACTGTGTTCTGGTTCAGGAGAGGGTGCTGGGCGCATGTGAAACTGCGGAGAGCGAGGAGGTTTGCAAAGCACCGGAGGGTGAATGAGTGTGATACACCCTGTGCCTGCCTCCCCCTGCCCAGGTGCAGCACCCCACCGAAAAACAATTAGCCGACTTTGCCAGGGAGGGCCAGGAATCCTTGGGAACAGCCTAGAGCAGTCCTGCAGAGTCCACCTGAGACCCAGGAGGTATCTCTCCAAGCAGAGATCAGCATGCCTCTTGGGAAAGGGCACCACCCAGATCTAAGCTCTCATAGGGTGTTGCCCTGCTTTATCTGGCCCGTCTTTGTGCACTAATTGATGTTTGCAGGGGTTGGGAGGTTTGCTGGGCTCTGGGAAGCAATGGCTTCTTTCATATTTGTGGGTGTAGCCTGAGAAGAACCCCAAGGACCTTCTCCCAGTGTCCCTTCTCTCCCACACTGGAGCCTGGACCATCCACACGCTGCAGCTCTCGCTGGCTCCAAGACTAAAGTCCCCCCATGGATTTGCAGTCTGGGCATATAGAGGGCACAGGGAGAGGGATGGATTGGGCAGAGCTTTGTCCGTAGAGCAACTATGGATTATGCCTGACATAATCCGTGCTGGGGAGTTGAGCCGGGGACCAAGAAGAGGACTGGTAGGGAGGGAGAGAAGGGCAAGCCGGGTCCATATGGCCAGGTCCATAGTCTACGATGGAAATGAGATTCTGGAGTTAGCTTTAACCAAGTCAGCTTGCCATAAACAAGACTGACTGTTCTGTAAGCGTTTTGGCCTACTCCAAATCTGGAAGTCCTAGAGCTCCTTGTCTTCTCTTTTGTTAAGCAGCACCTGCCACACTAAGGCTTTGAAGTCTCTATGGGACTTGAGCTCTTCAGCCTTGTGGGAAAACAGAATTTCCCCAAAAGATGCAATTTTCTGTTTGACCCTACGTCCTATAAAACACCCAAGCGAAGGATGCTGTGGGGGTAGTTCAGGTCTCTGGTGCTGTAATAGAAAATTGCTTTAATCTGTAACCGTCTCCTGCTCTTCTCCTCTAAAGTGTGGTCAAATCAACTGCTCTTCACAGGCCCTCAAAAAACCACATTTAAGCCCAGCAGAGATCCCCAGTCAGCACCGAGATATCAGGTGGCTCTGAACAGGGTCAGGAAATTCACTTACCAGCTGCTACAGCAACAGTGCCTTTGGTGCTCTTGCCCTTATTTTTGTGCCGATGATTGGGGTTGCTATGGCGCCGCAACACACGTTACCCTGCATTAATGCTTTATAAGCAATAAACTCAGATTTCGGCAATGTGCTGCTTTGGCAGCTCGTCACAGCGTTGCTCCCTGCCTGAGCTGGAGTTTGGCAGACAAGTCACATTCTCACCACCTAAAAAATCCTGTCTGGTGGTTTCAGCCAGAGGGTTGTTTTGTTTTTTTTTTAACTTCTCATTTCTAAGAAAAGAAGAATCCCTTTTTCGTAGCATGGCTGCATGTCAGCGAAGTGTGAAATCCCTATATATAACCCTCCAGCCTCCCTTAGAAGGAAAGGTGTGAGATGGACCCAAGGAGGGAGGTTTGCCTGAAAAGCACTGGCTGAGGGGGAAGGAATTCTGGCCACCTACCCTGCCAGGCTGCAGCACCAGCGCAGCTCATGGGAAGGGCCCAGTTTCTTGCCTCTGCTTCGTCGCTTGGAACAAGACACGGCACCTCTTGGGCTCAGTTTCCTGCTGTGCTGGATGTCTGTCTCTCCCACGTTAGACCAGAACCACTCAGCTCATGTGGTTGTTCATGTGTGTCGTTGTGGTGCTGAGGAGGATTTGGCCCCCGGTGTCCTGTGTTATCAGTGGGTTCGTCACCAGGGTTAGTGGTGAGTTTACCTGTTCCCAGTTGTGGGGAGGGAAATCATGTTTTGACCGGAGCCATGATTTATTTGGGGACTTTCTAGAGGGGGAAAGAGCAGAGCTTAGGTAGGCAGACACACCCCAGGGTGCTGCGATAGGGCAGAATTGCCAAGGGGCAATTAACCTCTGTGCCCATCTGTGTCTCACACGTGCTGTTGGCATTGTGCTGGAGGCGAGGACTGGGAGAAGTTGTCATCTCCAAGGGCTGGTGAAGGGCAGAAGGGCTGGAGCGGGACAAGGGGCTTGTCCAGGGGCACATCTTACTGCAGTGCCTTGCTCCTGGAGTCCTACTGCTCCTTGCTCCATTTCTGAGACAGAGAGAGGGCTCTGGACTCTTTTTATCTCCTAAACTAAACAAGCCTGTTCCAGGCTTTACAGCTGACAATTTTCTCTGGACCCGCCTGTGCAAACACCTCCATCCCCACACTGCTCTGGGTCTGCTGCCTTGGGGAGTGCTCCTCTGGACTTTTTCTATTGTCCCCTTTCTACCCTCTCAAGCTCTGTTCGACAGGAACAGAGATAGGCATCCTGCAGAGAGGATGTGGAAAAAAAACAACAATAACCAAATACAGAGAACAGGAAACCATCTCTGAAATCAGCGTGAGGTCATCTACAGACCTTCCCCAACAGCTTCATGAGGAACTGTAGTCTGAGGCTTCGTCTCTGGCCGATAAAATATTGAGCCTTGAACAAATACCTTCTCCCAAAAGACGCTGTCAACATGGGTTCAGCAAGAAGCTACCAAGGCCAAGGAGAAAACCCCAGAGTGCACTCAAGGCAGCTGGAGCCAGCGAGTGCTCAGCACCATTGGAAAACTAGGTCCAAAGTCCTAAGGAGTTTGAAGAAAAAGCAGTTCTCTCTGCTTGCGGCTCCCTTGAGTACAGCAATGTTTGCTTCCTAAAATACTTCTGAACAGATGTGACATTCGCAGTGGGTCAGGCAGGTTGTTTTCCATGAGGAAACATGGCATGCAGGAAGGAAAGTGGAGCAGAGGGAGGCTGTTCTGCGAAAGACATCTCCTAGGAACTACGTGATCCCTCGCTGAAGTCCTGGGCTTGGGCTACAAAAGCCACCGTGTACAAATGCTGCAGGGAAGAGCATCCAGCTCTCGGTCCATGTACAAATCCATCCAGAAGCAGAGGGGAATATTTAAAGGTTCCTGATAATCTACAAATGAAACTGCCCGGACATGCCCAATATGTGTCCTGACATGTCCTGTCCACAAATCCCAAGGCACTGGAGCTGTCGTGGGGGGTCAGGTTGCTGGTGACACAGATGGAACAAAGGAACGAGCTGACAAAAGAGAGTCAGGCACCAAAAATAGGTGGTGAGATGCTTAGCAAAGCCCAGCGCCATGGAGTCATGCGGGATGATGAGCTTCTAGGAGCTTGGCCTGCCTAAGAAGATGCTACATGCTTGTCCTGACTGTGGTCCAGTCTGCCAGGAATCGCTACGTGCTGTAAAACATGGCCTGATCTAGCAGCTAACAGGTTAAAAAGGCTTTGTTTTCTGTCCATGGTCTCCCTCTCCTCCCCCCCCCAGTCGCATTTCACACGGTTCAGTCACAGTCTTATTTCACAACTTGTGTGTTTTGAAAGGACTTATTAGCTCTAAGTGTAGGCTGGGCTTAAGGCTCTTGCTTTATTGTTTATCCTGCCTGCTAGGCCTGTTTCTGGGGTCAGACCCGGGTTACCAATTACAGCTGTGATTAAACATACTGGCCCAACTTACCCCTGGGCTTTTTTCCCCTTAAATTCCCAGTGATTGTGCTTAACTGGTGTTAGCAACCAGGTGGCTTCTGGCACTGCCGGTCACAAATGTCTGTGCCTTCTCCGGCAGAGCCAGACAATGAGATTTGAACCGGGCCAATACATCTATTATTTTTACAGTTCAGAACTGTTCCCGGAGACTTTTTTTTTAATTTTTTTTTTTTTTTCTTGAGGTAACAAAGGCTTCCCAATCTACAGAGATAACCTTCAAAATCCTTCTCAAATGCTAGGGTAATTGGGAGGGACCCACCCGGGAGAAGTGACAGCCAATTTAGCAATCCGTGGGACACGTCTAATGGGGAGGATTTGAATGTTAATTCCGTGTAACTATTTTACTGCTGATAACAGGGGGTGCGGATTCACACTGGGGCTGGTTGACTGGCGGCTGGCTCTAATGGTATTCGAGGACAGCCTGAGATTGGTTTTTGTGTCTCACGCCTTACGAACTTCAGCCCAGCAGACTAAAAAAAGGTGTCCTCACCCCCCCAAAAAACCCAGCATAGCGTGGGAACAGTTGCCTTTTAGGTGTACATAAAACACCCCGAGTTGCTGACTCTTGAAAAGCGTAACTCTGTGTGAGCAGCTGGGTCTGTCCATGCCGAGTTTTAACCCTTGATTGAAAGCCAAATGTTCCCCTTTTATTGTAAAAACTTCCAGCTCAACTGGTTTTCAACCTCATTTGGATAAACAGGGCCACAGTGTTTGAAAGCCTATCTGAACTTCAAATTCCTGTCAAACCAGTTACAAATCTAGTCTGGCCAATTGCTATGGAGAGGTTTATTGTTTTTTGTTCTTTTTTTTTTTTTTTTTAATTGAAATCTAAATGCTCTCAGCCATTTCCAGCTAAACACAGGGCGGAAACTAATCTAGCCAGAACGGCATTAAAAACAGCTCTAACTTCTCTTTTTAAAATGAATTTTATTTTCTAATTGTTTGTTTACTCTGTAACTCCTCAAAGCAATTTGAAAGCATGTATTAAGTCTTATGCCCTGTCTTTAAGACTGCAGCCGTCTTGTAACAGGGCCAGAAATTATGGGCACATAACCCGCTTAGAGGTCCTTGAGCTCCACAGGAAATCTCTTATTGGAAGGGCTTAACGAAGACAATCTGATTTGGGAGCCCAGGGCCTGTGTCAGACTATCTGAACAACCCTAAGCTGAGCGAAGGGAGCCTTTAGAGTCGCGATGATTAAGAATAAATGGAGGATCTGAATTTGGAGAATGGTGCCACCACTTACTTCATCCACTTGCGGAGCAGGGGGGACCAGGGGAACCTGCTTGCCAAGGTTAGATCATCAGCAGCACTTACCGAACACTGTTAGCCCTAATGGCAAATAAACCCCAGCTTGCTATTAGTGCTATTCTTGGCAGCCTGGAGGACAGAGAACCTCTTGCTACAATGATTGTCCAGTGACTCAGGACTGGATGATACCTTTTTAATGTGATCCTTTTTGTTGGATGGGGGAAACAAGCCCTTTTCCCTCCTCTCGGCTTGTCCGGTTCGATGGCAAACTCTGCTCTGGCCTCCTGTGCCTTACTACAGTAGAAAAATGAGGGTTTATTTTTGCTTTGCCTTTTACTGATATATTTGTAACAAAGGTGTATCTCCTACCAGGATGCTTCCCTAATTTTCTGCTGACGATGACTGTACCCACGCGTGGTGAGCGTGTCTGCGGGCTGACAATACAGGTGTGTTTAAAGTAATGGAGCCGTGCGTGGACAGGCTCGCGCCGGGTGTTTATGCAGCCTCTTCCAGGGGCCTCTGGCTGCTGCTACAGTATAAATAACACCCCCCCACACACCGTTGGGCTGCGTTGGGGGTTTCACAGGCACCCGTGTGCTCTTTCATGTGTGTTGCTGTCTTAAAAAAAAAAAAATAAAAAAAAAGGCCTTAGACTTTAATCCTTGGGTTTATTTCGAAGCTTACAAAGGCAAATCTGGTTTATAGCAAGAGATTTGCTTGATTCCTTGTGCTCTGCGGATATGAATGGAGGAGCAGATGGAGCGGGGAGGGGAGGACTCGGGGACCCCTTGGCTCTATCTTCTTGCTTGCTTGACCCTATTTCTGTGCCTGCTGCCCAAAGCGCTTTCTTTTAAGCTGTGCGGAATACGAAACAGGGTCAGTGCAGACCTCTGCTCGGGCAGGATGTTACGTCCACCCCTTCCTATGACTTTCAAAGCTATTTTCTTCCTCTTTGCTCTGGCTTTTTGGTTACACGTTGCTACGTAGCCGTTGCCTCCAGCTTCAGAAGGTGTGAAATCCCATGCGCAGCGTGTGTGCGTAGGAATGACAGAGGGGCAAATTAAGCGAGCTGCAGGCTCTGGAAGCAAAAGGCCTCCAAAAATCCCATTACACCCTTGAGTCATGGGGAACAATTGGACTTTTGAGCCCTGTTGAATAAAGAGGGGCTGGTAACCCTCCCCCCGACCTCCCGCACGAAATCCCCTCTGTTGAAGGGGACAGGCGGGATGGTGCTCTCGCTACCCCTTGCCAAGAGCAGCACCCAAGTGGGCCAAGACCCTGAGCGGTTTGATAAAGAGCGGTGAGAAGGCGGATCGGGGCTGGCAGGCTGCGTGCCGGCAGACGCACGCTCCTCCTTATCGGGGAGCGCCGCGGCGAAAGCGCTGTGCCAGCATGGGGAGCGGCTCTGTGGGAACCGACGGTGGCTCAGCCTCTGCGGGGCTGCTCCCGGGGCAGAGGCAAACCCAGATGATCTAATTCCCTGCCTCGGTTTTCTCCAGCTGCACCCACTGCTTGTGGAGATGCCAAATGAGGCCCCGGCCATAAGAGGAGAACGCCTTTTCGCTGGGGATCGCATCAGAGCTGTGGCTTCTGATCCTCCCCCGGTGCACGCCGAGGGAGGCATCTGGGGCCGCGAGACAATGGCTCGAAACAATCCCGCTTCTCTGCCAGGGAATATTCATTCAGAAATCCCATCCTGTTTTGATACTAACTCTCTCATGGTTGATCAAAGCGAAGGCAAGAAAAGAGCTTGGCCTCCTACTGTTGCTTTCGCTTCGGGCCAGTTTCAGCAGAAGCTGGGCGAGTGCCTTTATCCTGGCCAGTGTGGCTGCCAGCTGGGCCAGCTGGTGCAGCTCCCCGTTTTGTAGTGGCTTTAAGGTGCCGTCTGCGTCTCACTAAGCATCAGGGCCCTGCACCGCTTCCTCCGGTTCTCCTCTCCCCTCCTGCTGGGCCGGACGGAGGCAACCGAGGACGCTTGGTTCTGCTCCATGCTTGCCTTGGCTTGTTCTCCCTGCTCCGTGATCCGACACGTCCCCTGCACTGAGGCCACCTCCTCCTGCATCCCGCTTTTCCTCCAGCCTGGCTTTTGGCTGGAGGGAGGCACCGGGTCCTGGGGTGTCTGCCCTCGCTCCTCACCTCAAACCCTCCTCAGGCAGTGACACGAAAGTGGTTATTGTCACGTCCCCCCTCATCTCCCTCACTTGTCTATGACAGTGCAGGTGATGGCAAGTTCTCCCTGCATGCCCTAGGGATCTCTGGAAAGGATCTGGCCTTCTCCAGGGAACACGGAGTCTTGGGGAAGGCTATCTGGTGATGGAAACCTGCCGGGGAGGGGAGACCCCGTGTGCAGGGGGCCAGAGCCCATCTAGTTGTGAAGCCGAGAGGGAAGGAAGGGCCAGACGCCGGGGATGGGTCACTGCTGCAGTCAGCGCTGGGTGACTGGTCGGTGTCATTCCAGGTCAGCAGAAACGCTGCTCCGACGATGCCCATCCAGCAACCGGAGCCCGTGCAGAAGCGCAGAGGACCCCAGGGCCCGACGGCTGTCGGGGACACCCTTCCCCTCGCACCAGCTCCCGTCGGTGGCACCGCTCCTTCAGTCCCTGGCGTTTCAGTAAGTGACTTGCATCACGTTCGTTAGTGGAAGTGGCCCGTGGACTCACCCGCTGGTGGGGAGGGTTGGGAACCTGATCTCGGGGTTCTCTGCAGCGGCCGGGGAGGCTGGGTTGGGGGGGACAGGGGGACCGGGCCACCCTCCCGCACGCCACCAGCATCCTGGTGACCCGGGATCAGCCGGGGGGCCCCCGATATCGGCTTCCCCGGGGCGGCAAAGGAACCGATCCAGGATCTGGGAAGGGAGTTTCCACCGCTCAGGACGGCCCGGGGAGCCCTTACCCTGCCCCCCCCGCCCCCCGACCGCCACCTTCCGTGGGTCACCTCGAGCTGCCAGGGTCCCCCGACACCCGGAGCCCACGGGTGCCGCAGCCCCGGGGGGGTCTGCCGTGGAGCGGAGGGGTGCGGAGAGATGGGGTGAGCCGACCCCGACCCCCGACCCCCGCCTCCGCCTCCGCCGCCTCCTCCTCCTCCTCCTCCTCCTCCTCCTCCGCCTCCCGGGTCAGCCCCAAAAATAGCCCTCCGGTAACTGCCCCCCCCCGCCGCCATTGTCATCACGGCGGCGACGTCACTCCTTCCACTGCGCTGAGGTCAGGCGCTATTAGCATACCGCGCCCTCTCGACCAATGGGAACCGCCGCACCGATGACGCCTCCCCGGGCTGCCCTATTTAAGGGCGGCGCGGGGCCGGCGGCGCAGACCCAGCCGTTGCCGTAGCCCAGCGCGGACCATCCGCCGCCGCCGCCCGGGAGCCCACTATGAGCCAGCGCCAGAGCCAGCGCCGCGGCGGCCCGCGGGCAGACATGGTGCCCGAGATCGCCGCCGCCGTGGGCTTCGTCTCCAGCTTGTTGCGGACGCGGGGCTGCGTCAGCGAGCAGCAGCTGCAGGTCTTCAGCGGGGCGCTGCGGGAGGCGCTCGCAGGTGAGGCGCGGATCCTCCGGGCCGGGGAAGAGATTGGCTTTGCCGGGAGGAAGGTCCGCACTGGTGTCCGTGCTCTTCCTCTCCCACTCAGGGCCGGGCGCCCGCTGGTGTCCCTTCCTGGTGCCCCCCTGTGTTGATTCCGGGACCGGGGTCCCTCCTTGGGTGCCCATCTGTGTCCTTCCCTGACACCCAGCTGTGTCCTCCCTGATGCCGGATACCTATTTGTGCCCACCCCTGTTCCTGTGGGGTCCTGGACAAACGGTAGCCTCAGCCCTGAAGGCGAGCACGTCCCCTGTCCAGTTTGCTGAGGGTTTTGTACAGCTTCCCCCTGCATTCTCCCGGCAGCGGCCCATCTGCTTAAAGCCCTCCTTGCTGGGGCTTGATAGGAAGAATCCGCAGCTGCTCTGTGTGCCCTGTCCCCTGGCAAGCAGGGCTCAGCCCTGACTCAGTGGGGCTGGGCACTCCCCTCCCCACAAGTATGACTGGGGCTGCACTGACTGGGTGGTTCAAGGGTCTCCTCCCAGCCGAACACAGCCTTGTGTTATCAGCCCTAAGAAGGGGTGGTTTGTTTGCCGCTGTGCTGAGATAAGGGGTGGCGACATGCCCCTGAACTTAGAGAACGACCTGGATGTTACTCCCTGGCTGTGGTGCTTTGTTGTTGGTGATACGGTATCTACCCTGGCCACCCCAGCGGTTGGGGTGAGAAGGTGTTGGGGTCCTGTCACTGCAGCCCCCGTGGCACCATCCCGCCTGGTGTTTCTAGGACCTGAAGAGCTGTGCTCCTGCGCCTTGGAGCAAGCAGCGGTTGAATAATTGAGCGCTCGGCTCTGGAGCCTCCATCTGATGGAGGCAGCCTAAGGAGGACTGGGTTTCCTCCGCTTGCAGCGAGGTCTGGGACCCCCCTCGGGACTGCAGCAGGACGCCTGCTCACCGCTCTTCCCTTTTCGCTTCCCTTGCAGAGCACTACAAACATCACTGGTTTCCCGAGAAACCGTTCAAAGGCTCTGGGTATCGCTGCATCCGGATCAATCACAAAATGGACCCCATTATCAGCAAGGCAGCTAGCCAGATCGGACTCAGCCTACCCCAGCTCTACCAGCTCCTGCCCAGCGAGCTCACGCTCTGGGTGGACCCCTATGAGGTCTCGTACCGCATCGGTGAGGATGGCTCCATCTGTGTCTTATACGAAGCGACTGCAACGAAACCCGTGAGCTCCTATGGGATGCTTACCTGTAAGAACCAGATGATGTTAGGTCGCACCAGTCCTTCCAAAAACTACATCATGACTGTCTCCAGCTAAATACTCCTCTTATCCTTACACTGCCAAGACACAGGCTACTGTATACCTCACCTGAGGATCTATTTTTAAGATGAAGAGCTATTTATATTTTTTAAAAAAATCCAAGAAAATCCAAAATTAAAATACTGAGCGCTGCTTTGAACAGAAGCAGTGTTCTAGGTGCCTTTTTTAAAGCTGTTGCAAGCTTATGAGTTTTTATTATGAAGCCGATATCTACCTAATTAACGTTGGATGGCAATTTTGGGCTGGCTTGCTCACTTGGAATGGAGGAAGGGGAGGAGGTGGGGGGGGAAAAAGCCAGGCTGGGAAGTGTGGCTTGGTGGTGGGAGATGTCTGTGTCACCTTATTGCTGTCCTGGTACCCAGCAGTATTGCTGTATTGTAATATTGTTGGAGAAGGGACAGAGTTGGTATCTTTCCTCCACTAACTTCTGCACTCCCCAGCTGGTCTGATCTCTCTGGGGCCTGGATATAGTGTTTGGGGGAACCTTGCCTCAGGGCTGGGTGATGCTGGGGACCCTGGGATGCCTCTCTTTTGCTCTCACACATCTCCTCTGGACCCACTTAACTCCGTGAGTGTTGCAGCTCTGCTCTGCTCCACTCCCAGCACAAAGTGAGGGGGAGCAGGACCTGTTTCCAGCTCCTCCATCTTTCCTGCCTGAAAAAGGGCCACGTGGATATTGGTGTCCTGTGAAGTGGAGCAAGGCAGAGCTGCACTGGGGGGTCAGGCCGTGCAGAGAAGGTCTCCAAGATGGATATTGCAGCTACTGTGGTGGCACTGGAGTACTGGTTGTTCCTGGTGCTCCCCAGTACCTGGCTATCACCCACCACTTCCTGCATGCTGAGGAGGGTACTCCAGACCCCGAAACCAGCACTGAACAGCTGTGAATTACAAAGCCTTTCTGCTATGTGTGACTTAAGACATCAGCCCATGACCTGCTCGTGTGCGGCCTCTCTGTGCTCTCAAGAGTGGAGTCTGGCCTCTTATTGCTTGTAAAAGTTGCCTAATCCGATGCTGACGACTTGCCGTGTCACTTCTCCGGAAGAGCTGAAGCAACTCGCCTTACGCCCTAGAGGTTGGTGTGAGAACCCTGTTTGCCCTGTCTTTTAATCAGAGAAGTATTGGGGGGCTCTTCCCCCCCCGCCCCCATGTGTGGGATGCTCAGATACTTCAGTGTCCTTACACAGCTTTTAAAGTCACAGCACTTCTCCCCTTTCTTCCTCTGGGGGCTCAGCACATGGCTGTCCCTGGCAGCTGTCTCCACTGATACCTTGGTGAGGGGCATCGTTTGGTTTTCATCTCTTGGTACAACTCTTTTGCACAATGAATGCCTGCTCCTCTGCTCTGTCTGTTCAAGCAAAACTCCTCTTGCAGTCCCACTGGTACTTGTGTTCAGGGAGACTTTGCCCGAGTGTTGTTCAGGATTTGGCCCTTAAACTGCTCTGGGGATCTACAGATGGGGTGGGAGTTCAGAGTGCTGCCCCAGGAGCTTTACCTACCTGTTGGGAATGAGCAGGATTCAGGATGTTGTATGTTCATTGCCTTTTTACTAACCAGCTGGTGCTCCTTCAGTGATCCTGGGAGAAGTGATTGAAAAAGCAGGGCATTGGCATAGTTGTTGGTAATGAAACTTTCCCAGATTTGTCTCTCAGCACATTTTTTTTTTTTTTTTTACCTTCCTGTTTTCTGACCTGGCAGCTGACTGGTGTAACCAGAGTTGTTCTTGCCCAGCCTTTGAATCAAGTTCTCAGACATTTGTGCAATATATTTCCAAATCTTGGGTGCCCTGGGAGAGGAAGGAAGCCTCCCAGTTGCCACAGTTCTTAGCTTGTTTTTTTTAATATATTAAAAAAAAAAATTAAATTGCGGCTCCCCAACTCTTACTTCTGATGCAGAAAAGTAAGTTTGGATTTTTGTAAACTTCAAATCATGAATTTCAGAACTGGGAAAGCAGCCTCAATTCTCAGATACTTTTAAAAATGTCGAGGGGTGAGTTATTTGTCCTTGAACGGTAATAGCAGACTGGCTCTGGGGTTGCATCACTTCCCTCTGTATCACTTGGATTTCTCGTGTCAGCAAAACAGAAGCTGAAATGAAGCACTGGGGCTTTTCCCTTGGTGAACTTGTGCAATAGGTGACCTCACCAAGAGGGGAGTGCTTGGGAACTTCCAAAAAGCAAATTCCCTTTTCCAGGAAAAGGGATCTTGGTGGTTTTTTTTTTTTTTGAAGTCCTCACTTAACCTGCTTATGTGGAACTGCATCCAGCAAAGCAAACGCTGCTCCTCCTGGACTCCTTGGCTGGATGTGGAGTTTCCTGAAGGCTGGTACTTCCTTGGGTTGTAATTTGTCATGATCAAAGCAGTCTTAAGATTTAACCCCCTCCTTTTACTCTCGTCCCTCCCTCTTACCAGAAAAGTTTTTCAGGAACAACAGCCCACACCAAAGGAATACACTAGAATTGCTCTTAACATGCCCCCACTTCCAGAACCAAAATAGCCAAGTCTCATTCTTTTTGTCCCTGGTGTGGAGGAGTCTGATGTTAAAGGTGTCTGTGTTTTGTTTTGTTTTTTTAGCTTCAAAACCAACCGAGCTTGGGTATAATCCATTTCTCTCTTGTAGCTGGTTTCATGTAAAAGCTGTGAATTAGTGTGATCTGTTGCCTTCTGCCTACAAGCCTGATACTCGACTGCAGAGCTGGATGGTGTGTATTTTAAGACAGTGTATTTGAGGGGTTTCCTGTCATTTATTTTTTTTTAACGAGCTGGACTGTTGAACGGGACCTGCTTTTTGTATTTGGTGAAAATGGTAGAAAGTTTGCAAGCTACACTTGGAGGAGGGAGTGGATGGTTACTAATTGTATAGTAGTGTTTTTATATACAGAATGTACAGATCCTTTGACAGACGTACGCTTTTGTTACTTTAATAAAAATGTAGCAGTATAAATGAGCCTTGTTTTCTTGCTGGGAACTTTTGTGTGCTCACAAAGAGGGTGAGGGTTGGGATTGCAGCCGAAATCCCACACTGGGAATGCTGTGGGTTTGGTTAAAATGTGAGTGACTGTTAATATCCAGCTGTGTCAAGGAGGAGGGTTAGAAAAAAAGCTGCTTAGTCAACATGCTGACTCCAAACCTGACCCTCTAAACCTGAGGAATTAAGGCTGGGAATTGCTCTGGTGAGTAATGCTGGGCTGTGGGTGTTCCTGCCCTCTCCTTCCCTGTGCTGGGCTCTGGCCAGGGCAGTGGGGATTTATTCAAGTGCAGGGTTGTAGAAACCCTGTGTCCTGCCAGGGCATGAAGGTGTTACGTAGTTGGCTGCTGGATCTTTAACCCAGCCCTAGGAAGGGCATAAATGAAGTCTTGGGAAAAAGTGAGCTCTGATCCCAGCCGGGCACAGGGGCAGTTCCCGGCTCAGCCTCTCTGCCTCCACTGCCCTCCTGGGGGTGACGGAGCCAGTGGAGGAGGAAAGGTGAGAGATCATGGGATCGAAATGTTGAGGATGCTCTGGGCCTGTCACGATACAGGCAGCTGGGGCTGATTCACTGGAGATCCTGTTGTGGCCATCAAGAGGCTGGGGGCTGCAGTGGAGAGCTGGAGCCCTGTTCCCTGGCATGAGGGTGTCCAGCTCATGTTGAACCCCCACCTGTGCTCACCTTCCAGCTGACCCGATTTAAGGAGCTTCGCTAAATCGGCTGGTTTCAGTCCAAGACTCCATTTTTATGGAGTTCAGGAGGGCTTGAGTTGCAACCAGGGTCCTTGTGACCCACCCTGACCTGCTCCCTGGCCCGGTGCCCTCCTGGAGGGGTGATGCCAAGGAAGGGGGGAACACAGCCCTGGTCCCAGGGATGAAGCTCCTTCCTCCCATCCTGCTTTTATCATAACATGCCACCTTGGAAAGGAAAACAATTTGTGGGCTGATTTTGGGGCCATGTCAAAGCCGCTCCCTTTTGAACTCATCCCTTCATTAGTTTAAACACACCCAAATTGCTGCTGGTGGTGAAACAGGGCTGTTGGGGAGGAATGGGTGTCCCATTCCCAACTGGATGTTGCTGATTAGCTCCAGAGTCATCCGTGTTCAAAGGCTGGGTGAAGTCAGATGATGGTGGCCTTCCTCCCTCTGGCTTGTCTGGACCAGTGTGCCCTGGTCCGTGGCCCATTTTCAGGCTGGTGTAGTCCATGCCATGGCCAGTTTGGTGTAGTCCTGCGTGCCGTGGCCTGTGACTGGCATTTGGGCCAGCAGACAGAGCCAAGATCATCTGAAATTGTGCCTGCCCCATCCCTGGAGGGGTTCAAGGCCAGGTTGGATGGGACTTTGAGCAACCTGGTCTGGTGGGAGGTGTCCCTGCCCAGGGCAGGGGGTGGGACTGGTTGGGCTTTAAGGTCCCTTCCAACCCAAACTGTTCCATGGTTATCAGATGTTGCCCAGGAAAGCTGGGGAGGGACTCTGGATCAGGGAGGGGAGCTGTAGGATGAGGGGGAAGGGTTTGACACTGAAAGAGGGGAGATTGAGCTGAGATGTGGGGAAGAACTTCTTTGCTGTGAGGGTGGTGAGAGCCTGGCCCAGGTTGCCCAGAGAAGCTGTGGCTGCCCCATCCCTGGAGGGGTTCAAGGCCAGGTTGGAGGGGGCTTGGAGCAACCTGGTCTGGTGGGAGGTGTCCCTGCCCAGGGCAGGGGGTGGAACTGGTTGGGCTTTAAGGTCCCTTCCAACCCAAACCATTCTGTGACTCTAAAATTTGAGCTGTTCGCAGCCCAGATAAAAATACAGCTCTTGCGCCACGGGGTGTTTAGTGAGGAGTCAACGCCCCCCGCGCCGCAACCAGATCCCCCCCCGGCCTCTTCGCAGGTGACTCACGTTCTATTTTTATTTTGCTTGTCATTTTTCCTTCTGGTAGGATCGTGATACCTGCTGTACCAGCTGGGTTAGCTGGAGGCTGCGCCTTTATCTGTCCCCCCTTCAAAGCCCAGCCTCAGCTCTCGGTGCGTTTTCTCACCGCAGGCTTTGGAGCAGCTCTGAAAAAGACTGAAAGGAACCAAAACCGCACTCATCCGCTGCTGCCCCTTGACATGGGGACTCCTCTTTCCGCCCAGCCTTTTGCTGGGTTTCTGTTGGGGTGTTTTATTTGGGTTTTGGGGTGGTTTATTATTGGGAGGGGGATGGGGAAGTGCCCAATTCACGGGGCCTGGGTCAAACGCCCTCCCCTGTAATCAGAAGTCTTTGCCTTTGACGTGTCCTCAGCCCTTTTTTCCCCGTCAGACCCGCCTGCTCCTGGCATACCGCAGGAGAGAGGAGCTCCGCCAGCGCAGTGGGGCCAGGACAAACCCAGAGAGTGTCCCTCTATGTGTGTGACACCCACCGGGAAATTAATTACCCCCTGTAAAACCCCTGCAGTGGGGAGGAAGGGCAGCGTGGGTGATGCTGGCTCTCGGGAAAACGCTCCCCTCCTGTCCCAGCAGTCTGGAAGGGCTTTTAATACCTATTTAGAGTAAAAAAAGTGGATGGGCTTAAATGCCCTGTCCCCTGCATGTGGTCACAGCGCTGTCAGTCCTTCCTCGCGGGAGATGGGGCAGTTTTGGGGCTGATCTGTTGGGGAAACACAGATTGTGCAAAACCCAAATCAGCCGCGAGGAGCGTCCTGACCCAGGACAAGGTCCCCTGGGTCCCTGAGGATGTTTTCCTTGATTCACGGCAAAAATATTTGCTTGATTTTTATTTTATTTTTTTTTTATTTTTTTTTTGGTGTATGTGTTGGTGTGCTCCTCTTTCCTGGGGGTCCCTTTAGCAGAAATTGGGCGTTTTCTCAAAGTTACCAGCAAAGCAACGTGAGTGTTCGGGATGCGAAACTGCTGCTGGTGGGGGTTATTTCAGCCCTTCCCACACAAGCCAGATCTCACATCCCACCTCCCACCCCGTCCTGGTATTCCCATCCCTGCCTCAAAGCGCTTTTACCCCTGCCCACCCCGAAGCTGGGGAGAGAGCTGGGCCCCTCCGAAAGGCGGCAAACGGGGCAGGTTGCTCAGGAGGGGGAGAAAGGTGGCCGGGGACGGTAGCGATGTGGCAGCCGAGCCTCTGGGCTCTCCCTTGTTTTGTCTCTGCAGCTGGAGGAGGGACAGAAGCGAAACCGGGCGCCGCTGAGCCTCCTCCCTGCACCAGCGCGGCCTCTGCCAGGTGCTTCCTGCCCTCTTTAGTTGCCGACGGGGCCATGGGAAGCCAACTGGCTATTTCGGCTCGGCCGAGGCCAATCAGGCACCCGCCTGGGTGCAGCCGCGCTGGTCTGTATCTGGGGAGACGCAGCCGGCAGCGCCCAGCCCCAGCCCTGGGAAAAAGGGGAGGCGCGGGCCCCAGGGCGCTCCGTCGCCTGCGGTTCTCCGGAGCCCGGGATGATCTTTCCCAGGATCCGCCGGAGCGGTAGAAGCTCCGCCATCACGTGGCCCGGCAACAGGGAGATGGTTTGGATGGGTTGGTGCCTTGCCAAGCCCGTGGCGCTTCGGGGTGCAGCCCTCCCGGCAGGCTCCGGCATCGCCGCTGCCGGCACCGGCAATCTCTGGCATCGCCCCAGTTTGCACCAGCGAACTCCAGCTTTGCCAGTGTTTGCTGCCGTGGTGGAATCATGGAATTGCCTAGGTCGGAAGGGTCCTTTCAAATCATTGAGTCCAATCATCAACCTAATGCTGACAAAAGCCGTCACCCCACCGTATCGCTGAGCACAACATCTACCCGTCTTTTAAATAGCTCCAGGGGTGGTGACTCCACCACTTCCCTGGGCAGCCTGTGGAGCCCCCCCAAAAGCTCTGCCTCCGGCTCCGCACCCCCAGGGCTGATCCCAGCCCTTCCCTGAGCCCCCCATGGCATGGGCAGGCATTGGGTCCGGGGTCTGGGTCGACACAGGGGCTCCTGCTGGTTTCTATCCCTTGATTCCTGGCTGCGGACCGTGCTCCCCGCCTGCCCTTCCTCCTGGTAGACCTTCCTCTCCCTCCTCTTCCCTCCTCCGTCTCTCTGGTCCCGCTTTGCATCTGAACAGCGGCCACAGCCGGACCTTGAGCTCTCCAAACCCATGGACCCATCTCGGGTCAGCACATCCATCCACCCCCGAGCACCCCAATAGCCTCGGGCGGCCCCCCGCCCTGCCCCAAACCGGCGGGGAGGGGAAGGCACCGCTCTGCCTTTCCAATCCTTGCTAAAAACTGAACCGCCCGGTGGAAAAAAAAAAAACAACCCAAAACCAACAACCAAACAACTCTTCCTTCCTCCAAAAAGGTCACGGGCAGATGCGAGCGCGTGTGCTGCAGCCGCCGCACGCCCACTCGCCGCCCCCCCGCCGTGGGGCGCAGCAACCGTCTGGGCTTGCTGTGCTTGGAGGGGCTCCAGCAGCAGATGGGGCAGGCTGCGGCGCTGCTTAATGCTAACTTGAAATGGAAAAAAATGACACACACACACACACACACACACACAACCCCCCCCTTCCCCAAAGAACCGCAAAACCTGCCGGCAGGCTCAGCCCCAGCCCCGGCTCCGCTCCCTGCCCGCTCGCGTCCTCCCCTGCCAGCCTTCGGGCAGGAGGGCACAGGGAGTGGGTCCTGCGCACACCTCTGGTTTATTAAAAATTATAGGGAAATTAGAAATTCCAGGGAATTAGAAATCACAGGGAATTAGAGGGGAAGGGGGTCCCCAAAGGGGAGCGGGGTTCTCCTCCCAGTGCCCCGAAAGTGGGCACGTCCCGTGGTCCTGGGACAGGTCATCCCCCCATCGAGGTGAGCAGGGACAAAAGTGGGGTCCGGAGAGAGACAGGCAACCCTACAGTGGGTCCCCACGTCTCCCCGCTCCTGGGTTGTCCCCAAGGGGCTCAGGGGTCCTGGGGGGCTGACTCACCCCAGCCACCCCCCCTGCTGCCCTGCCTGGGTGAGGGGCTACGAGGCTGGGACAGATGGGGAGGGGGAGAGGAGCTGCTTTTAGCTGCTTTTTTGTTTTCCACCGAGTATCCCATGGGGAGACCCATCCCCATCCTCATCCCAATCCCTGTCCCCGTCCCCATCCCGGCCCCCTCCCCAGCGGCTGCTCCCCTGTGCGGGGGCCAGCTCCAACGCTCCCATTTACAACCTATTTGGGGGATAAAAGGGGCTTGTTGGCGGCAGCAGCAACTGGTGTGCGGGGGACAACTGTTGCCATCTGTCTGGTGGGGCGGTGGGGGGGCCACGGCGGGGCCAGGGCCGAGCCGGGGCCGGGGTTTTGTTTCTCCTTTCATGCACCACTAAACTTTGCACCTTTTGTTTTCCCAGAGAAGGGCTGGGAGCCGGGGAGAAAAGAGGCCTCTGCGCCTCACGGGTCAGGGCAGAGCCCGCTCAGCTCGCCGGGGGGGGTGGTGGTTTGCATACGATTCTTATTAAATATTATAATAGTAATTATTGTTATTTGAGGAGTGTGTTGGGCAACCCGGTGCTGAACCCCCACCGTCCTCCCCCCCCCCCCCCGCCGTGCTGCCCCCGCGCCGCACCCTGCGAGCTCGCCGGGCAGAGCGAGGTGCCCCGACATGTCCCATCCTGCAGCCAGGAGTCACGGCTGCTGATGCCAGTGGGGAGCGTCCCTGGGGCACCCGAGGCTGTGTAGCGCCCTGCCGTCCCCAAGGGACGCTGTGTCTCTGCCACTAAGGGATGGTCTGTCCCCCCTGTCCCCAAGGGATGCTGTGCCCTCATCTCCAAGGGATGCCGTGCTCCCATCTCCAAGGGATGCCATGCCGTTGTCCCAAAGGGATGCCGTGCTCCCATCTCCAAGGGATGCCGTGCTCCCATCTCTAAGGGATGCTGTGCCCCCGTCCCCAAGGGATGCTGTGCCCCTGTTCCCCAAGGAATGCTGTGCCCCTGTTCCCCAAGGGATGCCATGCCCCCATCTCCAAGGGATGCCATACCCTTGTCCCAAAGGGATGCTGTGTTCCCATTTCCAAGGGATGCCGTGGCCCCATCCCCAAGGGACACCATGCCCCTTGTCCCCAGGTGATGCTGTGCCCCCCATTGCTGACAGACCCCATGCCCTGGCAGTGGGAGCGAGGGGAGGGCAGGGCGCAGGCAGCCGGGATGGTGGGAGCAGCCAGAGGCTGCATTCGCTGCCCTGGGGCGGTTTGTGCTTCCTCGTGGAGCGGTGTCTGTGTCTGGGATGGGAGCACGGAGCCCGGGCAGGTTCCAGCCGGGCGTGTGAGTCTCACCAGCTGCCTGAGTTGGTTCAGGGCTTTGAGCCACTCGCTTTGCTCATCATCCGCTTTCCACCGAGGCACATCTCTGGGCCCAGCCTGGAGCTGGGACGAGCTCTGCGTGACTGGGGGAGTGTGTTTCCCAGCTCTGGGGAGTGCTGGAGCAGGGTTTGTGGGGTTCCCCCTTCTGCCATGTCTCCATACCGGTGGCACTGCCCCAGGGGCGTCTTGTAGGCCACGTCTGAGCTTTGCCCATGGCTGTTACTGCTACAGAGCAGCCCTGGCCAGCCTCACGTCCCAGCCGGCAGTAACAAGGCAGAAGGAGAAGGATTTAAGGGTGATGCTGGGGTCTGCGCCCCAGGACCCGCCAGCTTTTGTTGGGATGTGTTAGGGTATCCTTTGGGGGGCTGGTACTTGCCCCATGCCCTCTGCAAGGTCCACTCGTGGGGAAGGAGCAGCTCTCGGTGTCGCTGCTGGGGGGATGCAACACCCGTGTGAACGCAACACCCGTGTGAATGCAACACCCGCTCCTTTGGGGAACCGCTGGGAAATGTGTTACTGGGAACCGGCTGGAGGCAACAATATCCCTAAGCCCTGCGCGTCATGGCGTTCCCAGCTGCCAGACGAAGGGCGAGACCCATTTTCCCTCTGACAATGCCCTTTTACCAGGGAGTTTATTTCTATTATAGCACCGGATAAAACAGCAAAGGGGAAGGACGGGGCTGGAGCGGAGCAGCTGCCCTTGCTGACTGGTTCTCTGCTTTGTTGTGAGTTAAAAGGCTGGATTCGGGGCTGAGACACCGGCCGTGGTGCTCCCTTAAAGCGCGAGGGCTCGTCGTCCCCCCCCTTCCTGCCCCCCATGGCGGGGGGACCCTGCAGAGGCACCGCCTGGGATCTGCCCCAGCAAATTCCCCTCGGGGCGCTCAGCGAAGATTGTGGCACTGTTTTGGGGTGCAGCCCTGCTTAGCCTAGGGGCGCAAAGCCGGGGGGGGGGGGACGGACTCTGCCAAGCTCCGCCAGCGTGCAGGGGGCTGAGCTTTCCTTTTTCTTCCTTTTCCCATTTACTTTGGTGATGGGGTTCAGCTCCAGCCCCAAGGTCGTGCTCCTGCATCCTGGTTGTGGTGTCAGAGCAATGCACCCCCTCTTAGCACTGACCCCCCAGCACTGACCTGCTGGGGCAGGAGGGGGGAGAAAAGTGATGCTGAGCCTGTGGTCCCCCAAACCCAGACCCCCTGACAGCGAGCCAGCCGACCCAGAAAGCCCCCATGGCCGTGCCAGCCCCCCAGCAGCTTTAGGGCTGGCAGCAGCCGCTGCTGGGGAGGGCTGGGGGCCGTGGTGGGGCAGGGGTGCGGGGGCCACGCTGCCTTTTGAAGCAGAGACAAAGCCTGTCTTGATATTTACAGCACGTGCAGGGGGAGCGCGGGGCGTGCGGGGCTGCGGGACAGATGGCGAGTGAAACAAAAGGGGAGGCAAGAATGGGAGCTGAACAGATTGGGAATTCCTGCCTGTCCCTCTCCCCGGTGCCCAAACGCTGCTGGGGAGCGGGACCGCCTTTCCCCAGTGGTCCCCCCAGAGTGGTCAGTCCCTTTGGGGGAGTAGGGGACCAGAGCCCCACCAGCTGCTCTAGCTCCTGAGCCCCAAAATCCCGAGCCCCAAAATCCCAGCTCTATTTTACTCCTGATGTGGAGCTGCACGAGTAGGACACCTCCCCAGTCCTGTTCCTCCAAGCCTCAGTCTTCTCCTCTGCAAAATGGGACCCCAGCTCGTCCCCGATGGATGCCAGGGAGGCCGGGGGTCCTGGCCATCTCCACCGACGATGTGCCGGGCTCCTCCCCGGCGTCTTTTCCTGCTGCCTCCGCAGTTTTCTTATCTCTTCCCAGCAACGTGGCAGCTGCCACGGGCCGGATCCAAGCAGCTTATTAATAATCAACTTTTATTGCTCGTCACATCGTCAGCACGTCTGCAGATGGCCAGGCGTGGCGGTGGCAGCCCTGACTCGGTCACCGATCCTTTTGTCCTCGCTACTCCTCCTCCTCCACTCAGCAAAGGTTTTAGGTTAAGTCTGGGAAGAATTGAGCAAAGGGAAGCGCCGATGGACGTGACGCCGGGTTACACTTCCCCGGACCGTGACTCACGCCGGCTCTGCCGACGCTCACACGCCGAATTCGAAGCGCAGGGACGGTGCCGTGCCCCAGAGATCACGTCCCTCGACTCAGGGAGGTGGCTCTGACCCCCCCCTAATGGAGGGGTCAAACCCATCACCCGCTGCCTCACTGCTTTCTTGTGTACTTCTCCACAGGAAAATATTTTGAGGGACTGTTTTTAAAGGCAAATCCTGCACTTCCTGAGGAAATATGCTCCAAAAGGGATGTTTGCAAACGGCCTGCGAAGTGTTTGAGCTGATGGAAGCTGCCAAGGGGGGGAAAAAAAAACATGGAGGGGAAGAGGCTGGAAAGAAGCAGAGATGGAATTTGGAGGTTTTCAGGGGTGCTCTGGAGAAATCCTGCCTGTCCCCATGGGGCACCCCATGGGAGCTGCTGGATTTTAGGCTCTCGTGCAGGGACAGCCCCGAGGTGGGCACCCATGTCCAGCGCCGGTGGCCTGAGCCCCCCTGCGGACATGAGGGGGTGATGGGGGACAGTGGGAGACTGGCAGGAGCAGCAGGGTGTCTGTGGCATCCAAGGAGAGTCCTTGGGAGGAGCCCACAGTCCAAACGTCGCTTTGGGGGGGCTGCAGCTGCCGGTAACTCCTGCAGCAGCCCCACAAAGCCTCTGGGCACCCCTCCAAGGGGGCTGGGGAGCTATTTTTCGGTTGGTTTGGTGGTTTCCCCCTCCTTTACGCTTCTCTGTGGATCCAGACAAAGCCCTGCACTCCCCCCTCCTCCTCCTCCTTCCCGGTGGGATACAGGCTGCTGGGGCCCCCCGGACCCCACACCTCCTCCCAGCAACAGGAGAAGGAGGAGGAAAGGGATGAGGAGGGGGGCCAAGCCCCCATCCCTGCTATCCCCACCACAACAACAAGGCGGTGATTGGGTGCCTGTGGGCTCATCCAGGACCAATGGGGGCTCCCCCCTTTTTTGGGGGAGGGGGAGAAGCAGGGCAGGGGGTTGCCCTGACCCTCCGCCCCCTTACCTCCACCGCTTTGGGATGCAGGGCCAGTGCCCCAGCTGGTGTAAATCAGCAATCCCAACCACCCTGCCTGGATAAAGCAGCTGCTGGAAGAAGAATTGGGTGGCTGTTTCTCCTGGGGTTTGCCCTGCTGCCACCAGACCTTGCTGGCAGGTCCCCCCCTGCCCTGAGGTGGTGGGCTTAGGGGGGTGTTGTTTGTAGGGAGACCCCAGCCCCTTTGGCTCCTGCAGGCTGGTGTTGATTTGGGAAGGGGTGTGGATGCTCTGAGGCAAAAACCTGACCTGGGAGCGAGGAGCAGCACGTGCTGGTGCTGTGGCAGCTCCCAAGGATGGGGAGGATGGTGGTGCTCAGCTGGTTTGTAGACAGATCCTGCAAACATCCTCCCCTGCTGCTTTGGAAGAGCATGGAGACATGGCATGGCCCCTCTGCCAGCCTTGGGGTGACACTGGCACGAGCATCACTTGCGTCTTGCTATCTCCAAGGCAGGGTCAGGTTTACCTCCTTCTGAGCCCCTTTTTTCCCCAGATGGAGCTGGGTTTCAACCCGTGTCTCAGCCCAGCCTTGCCCAAGCGGGTACGGGCTGCAGTAGGCACCCCGGGGTGCAGGGCAGCTCCCGAACCTGGGTGCTGCTCTCTGGGGACGCATAAACTTGGGGAGGGAAAGCCAGGGCCAGCCTGGCCAGGACCACAAGTGACAGGCAACGCCGACCTCTAGTGACAGCCCTGGGGTCCTCAGCCATCTGGGTCCCCTTGGGTCCGGGTCCTTGCTCCGGGAGGATTTGCGCCTCCACAGGGAGCGGGGTTTGGCTGTGGGAGGTCAGGATGAGAATGTGCATGTCCCTTTGCTGCCCTGGGATGGAGGAGAGGATGGGGAAAGGGATGGAGCGGGCTCATCTTGCCTCTCCTCCTGCCTGGCTGGATTTGGGGGGGGCTGCCCCTGGCCAGGACCAGGGACCAGGGCTGTTTGGGGAAGGCCATCGGGGAAACCCACCTCCTGCCTCCCTGGCTGGCACCAGCCCCGAGCCCAGTGAGTCCCCGCTGTGCAGAGGAGAAGCTCCAGGCTGGGAAGTGGCACTTTCTGTGCAACTCCAGATCTGTAAAAAGCCTGCCTGTGTGAATTATATATATATTTTTTTTTCCAGCATCCTCCAGCTTAGCTGTTAAAAATGAGCAGGGCTGAAGACTGGAGAACATGAAAGCATCTGGAAAATGAGGACCAGAAGTACTGCGCCAGCAGCACCGCCGGCCCTTCCCTCTCTCAACTGACACTTTTCCCTGTGTATTTTTTGCCTTCTATAAACGTCCTCGCGTGGAGCCCAGCTGGGATGTGCTGGAGCAGCAGCTCCTCGGCGCGGGGAAGGCGGCGTAGGCACATGCCGTGTCTGGTACAGCCACTAGACGGCAAATCCAGTCTGGATTATGTCTGCGGAAAAATCTGGTCTGCAAGAGGGGAGGTTACAGCTCTCGGAGCAGCCCAGATGCTCAGCCCCTGCTCTCTGCGTTTGGGATTCCTCAGACACTCTTCGTGCAGTTACAGAAAGGGCTTTATTCATCAGTATGATATCTACAGTTCATGCGTCAGTGATAGTACAGGTTTTTTTGGGTTTTTGTTTCTATAGTGTTAGCATGCAGTTTAAATGCGGAGGGTCTGGATGACCTCTGCAGCCTTTGCAGGTCATCTCCAAAGCTCAGCTGCCCCTTTGGTTCTCAAACTAAACCATCCAAGGAACCAAGTTGGGTGGTTTCGGCTTTTGGCGAATTCAAACATGCTGCAGGTGCATGTGTCACTGTGATTATTACTATTCTCTTTTTTTTTTTTTTTTCAATTGGGAGACCCCGGTTGCTGCGCAGGGAGGGAGCTCGGAGCCAAGCCGGTGGGTGGGATGGAGCTGGTGGGCTCCCCAGGGAGCTGGGGGTGATGGCACCAGGATTGCTCCATTGCTCACCCCCAGTCCTGCCCTGGACCAGCGGCCTGGGAGGAAGATGTGACACCCCCCCCCCAAACTACAACCCGCAAACAGGCTGTTTCACGGTGTGTCTCTCTCTAACCTCAGAAGCTGGGAGCTGCTTGGCAGCAGCAGGAAAGGTTTCTCTCCTTTATCCCTGGAGGAGGAGGCTGATGGAAGGGGGGAAAAATAGAGGGGAAAGTAGATTTGCTCTTTCCCATCCTAGACTGAGGGATGCTGGCAGCCAGGGAGTCTTTAACCCTTTACTCATGTAGCTCCCAACCTGCCGGATGCTCCTCCCAGTGACCACTGGCACCTGGCCCAGGGTGAGTCACTTTAAATCTGATGGTTCTTCAGGATCCACACCTGAACCCAACCCCTCCTCGCTGGGGTCAGATGCTCAGTGCCATGGCTGGGAGGTGGGATGAGCTCTCTCCCATCGCTGCTGCATCCCACGTGGACCAGAGGAGAAGGTGAATGGGGATGGCGGCGGTGGGGTTAGAGGGGGAACGTTTCTGGGACCTGTCACACCCTGTGTGGCCAGAGAGCCAGGAATGGGGAGCGTTTGGGGATGAATGGCTCTTTCCCAGCCGTGTGGGTTGGTGTTGGAGTACCCTTATTGCACTATCGCGAAGCCAAGTCAAACTGTCAAGCTGCATTAAAACGGGAGTGAGTGTCTCCCCAGGAACAGGGGAGCCAAGTCCTGAGGATGGGGAGGGGTCCAAGTGGGGGGGAGCGAGCTAGATCTCGATGATGGTGGCACGTCGCAGGCACAGCGGGGCGTCGGGGGGCACTGCGTTTCTCTTGATCTCGTTCCCGTCGAGCCGCAGGACCTGGAGCCTGGAGTAGTTCATGACGTCCACCACGGTGCAGAAGCTGCTGATGGAGAACTCTGCGAGGAGGGGGGTTGGGGGGGGGAGAGGAGACAGAGCTGAGCATTGGCTTTGGCCCTGGCTCTATTTCACCTTCGTGATGTGACTGATCTTTGGGGAGCGATGTGAGAAACGCCACGGGGGGCTGCTCTGGAGATGGGTCTGAGAGTGCTGACCTCTGAGAGCCGGTTTATGTTAAGGTGGGTAGGAAAAAAAAAAAAAAAAAGAAAGCACCCCCAAATCACCAATTATTCCTGCAAATTTGGACTCTCCAGCCTCCCCTGTTAGGCTGAAAGGGTAACTGGTGCCTCCCCAGCTGCAGTCAGCAGGAGCCTGTGAGTTTGTGCCTATTCCAGGGTTTGGAAGCGGTGGCAGCGCCCTCGGCTGCCGTTGCCCAGCCTGGCTGGAGCGCTCACAGGGAAAAAGCCGGGTGGAGTCAGATGGAAAACATTGCTTTTTATCAGGAATTGCCTTTGCAACTGCTTTCATGAGGCCTCATCAGCTGCAGGCTCCAGCCCCTGACTCCTCCCAGCCGCCATGGGACAACCCAGGCAGTGTGTCCAGGAGAAGGGGACATCCCTGTCCCCATCCCATGCCCACAGACATCCCCTTTCCGTTCATCTGCCACTCGCCGCCGCTGGCACCAGGCGGGGAAACTCTGGCTGCGTTTGGAGGGAGAAGATGGAACAAACTTCTCCTCCTTCTTTGTTTGTTCCCTGAAGGGAACAAACTGCTCCTTCTTCTTTGAGCAACCTGCTCTAGTGGAGGTGTCCCTGCCCATGTCAGGGGGGTTGGAACTCCATGATCTTTAAGGTCCCTTCCAACTCTAACCATTCTATGATTCTAAACTCCAAAATATTCTCTGCAGGGTTTGGGAGAGAAGTGACCGACTAGATGGCAGCAAAGCTCCAGGCCGGGATGCTGCTGGGGAAGGCAGTGGGGTGCTGGGGGACCCCTGCGCCCAAAGGCCGGGGGTTTGGGGGCCTACGAACCCCACGGTGTGCAGGGAGGCAATAAAGGACCTCGCAGGGTGGCTGGAGGGGCACGACCCCAGCCCTGATACCCCATGGGGTGGGATGCATCCCCCCCAAACAGGTCGGTGCTGCACGCCTGGACCCGCAGCCCCTCGCTCCTGGGGATGCTTTAAAGGTCAGCGGCAAAACCTGCAGCTGGAGGAAAAACCGCGGTTAAAGCCTGAACGGCTCCACGGTGGTTTCGTGGCATTTGTGGGCAGACGTTAACAGCTACAAATTTTGAAAGCAAACATTTGGGAATCTGTTCCTGTTTTTGTGTTTCCATCGGCTCCTTGCCTCGGTGTGGGGTTGTGTGTTTCCTCTCCCACAGCCGACGGCTGCGCTGACACGTCCCCGTCCCCATCCCAGGCTCACTCAGGAGCTCCAGCACCGCTCTGGGAGGGTCCTGCCCTCGGGGGCTGGCAGGTGAGAGGAGCAAACCTGGATTTTTCCAGGAGACTGCTTGGGTTTGTGGTGGTTGTTGGTTTTTTTTTTTTCTTTTCCCTAGCTTATTTTTATAAATAGCAGCCCCAGAACAATCTGTTCCTTTTATTTATTTGTGTATTAAGTGGAATGGATTTTAGACGTGGCAGAAGAAGATGCGTTGATGGCTCTAATCTAAGAGCTCCTGTCTGTCCCAGCCCCAGCAAGGATGTGCCCCTCGGCTGCAGATTGTGACCATGGCTTTAGGACCATGGGCTGTGCTGGTGCCCTGCGAGGTTGGGGGAAGCTGGGGAGAAGATGCTGGAGAAAGGGGCTGCGCTGGTCCTGAGCCCTGCAGACCACCGGGCACCGCAGGGTATGTCCCTGTCCCCTGCATTAGCGCTGGCCGGGGCCATGTGTGCTCCCACACGTGACCACGACAGTGGGGACCCCCCCACCTCTGTCCACTCTGGTGACCCCTCAGTCTGTCTGCAATGATAGACTAAAGCCATAATCCCCTGCCCAGCTTCTACCTGCAGCTGGTTTCTGGCATCTCCCACCAGAAGATGCTCAGGCTTCTGCTAAATGCTTAGTAAAACCAGTGCAATGGCTTCGTGGATCACATGGGAGCATTCAGAGCCAGGACCCTCTTGGCTTCTGGTGTGTTGGGAATCAACGGGCCCCATTCCTGCCTTGCTGAGGGCCACCTACAAGTCTCCTGAATTCCATCTTCCTGCTCAAACCATTACCCCAGGTAATGTCCCACAGCGAGGCACAGCTTCTGCATCCCCATCCCTCTATTGAACCACCATCCCCTGCACCACCGCGCTTCAGTTGACACGTTTCCACTCACCGTTGATTTGGTTCCCTTGAAGGTAGAGGTTCTCGAGGTTGGTGCTGACCCGGGGGATCTTCTGGAGCCTGTTGTAAGAGAGGTCCAGTTCGAGGATGCTGCTGCTGTTGAAAGTGTTGGTAGAGAGACCTTGGTTTGTCAGACTGTTGTGGGACATCCGTACATAGAGCAGCTTGGGAGAGACCTTGAAATAGTCATCAGGGATGGTGTTGATGTAGTTGTACTCTAGGTAGAGCTGTTCCAAAGCCATTGGGAGCCCATCAGGGACTTTCCTGAGGTGGTTGTAGCTCAGATCAGCAAGGATCAAAGAGTTGAGCCCTTTGAGGGATGCTCCCATCTCAAAAATGAAGTTGTGGCTGAGGTACAGGGCTGTGAGGTTCTCCAGACCCTCCAGAGCATTGGAGGGGACCTTGGAGATCTGGTTGTAAGACAAGTGGAGCTCTCTCAGGGACCGGGGCAAAGGGCTGGGCATCTTGGTTAGATTGTTGTTGTTCATGTACAACCTCTCCAGGTTTTTGAGCTTGGCAAAGACCCTCTTGCCCATCTTCTCGCTGGTGATCTGGTTGTTGTGCAGTGCCAGCCACTCCAGCTCCGTGGCGTTGTCAAAAGCCCCTTCTTGGATGGCGGTGATCTGGTTGTTCTGGAAATAGACGTATTTCATCCGGGAAGGCACGAAAGGCAGGTACCTCAGGTTGCGGGTGTCACAGTACATGGCTGATGAGAAGTTAGGGGGGCAATCACACTCTTGGGGACATTGCCAGGAAGGGGCTTGCTGAGGTTCAGGGCCGGGCTCTGCCTCTGTGTCCGGAGCTGGGAGGTAAGAGTACACGTAAGGGGTGTTCTCGTCCTCGTAGTAGGGCATGTAGTTATAGGAGGACATACGGGACTGTCGCATGTAGTACTGTAACCAAGCCATGTCTTCTTCTTCATTGTACTGGCCCAGGGAGGCTCCGCAGAGCCCAGCGATGACCAGGATGGTGGCCCAGTGCATGGTGCTGATGCTGGAGGGACCTGGGTGGGGGAGAAATGAGGGGGGGAAACCATCAGCAGTGTCAGGTCTGATGTAAGGGCTGGAGGCAAGCCAGCTGCACCCCATGGCCTGGGGGTCCAGCGGGGTTGGATGTGGTCACAGCCCTGCGTGGGGTTGGTGGCACTTGGCAGCAGAGCTGGAGAACCAGGGGGGCCTGAGTGAATCCTACCCCAAAAAAACGTGGCTGCAGGCATGTCCCCTGTTTGAAGTTACCTGATCTCCTCCTTCTCACCTCACGCTTGTTGGAAACCTCTGTCCTAGTGGGTATCCACTTGCAAAATCTTTACTTATGGGTATTTCTGTTATAACTGAGTAGAGGATGGCGATATGGGCACATGGTCCTAATGTGTCCTGAGTTGCCCGGGACTCCCCTGCACTGGCCCTGCATGGGAGGGAGAAGAAAGGACTCGGCCACTCTCTGGCCAAGAGGAGGAGAGCGGTAGCTGCGAGAACAGGTTGATGGAGCTCAAGGCATGTTTGGATGGAGCTATATTTATGCTACACTCGCTGGCGACATGATTCGCTGTGGGTTTCATCCAGCTCTCCCTTCCCCCACAACAACGCAGGATGCTCGGGACTGATGTAAATCCTGGTAAACAAGTTCTGGCTTATTTTTGAAATGAAACCACTTTCAAGCGTAGATTTCCCGAGCTCAGCCCCGACAGGAAAAGGGGGAGCATCTTCCGGCCCCTGGTGACCAGGGAGAGAGGGAGCCATCACCAGACGTGATGCTTGGACCCTGAAATTCAGCCTGCCAAGGGCTGATGTCCAGAATAGAGGAGGGCTGAGGGCTCAGAGCAAGGGGAACCTGTCCCTGAGCCCCTTGGCTTGGGCTTCACAGCCACCCAGGTGGTGCGTGTCACATCGTGCTGCTGATGGCAGGAGGACTCCAGCCACGGCCGTTCATCCCGACTCCTCGTTTCAGTGCTAAAGGCAGAGCGAGGCGGCTTGAAATGCCTCCAGGAAATACTCGGGGCCACGCTGCTGGGAGAGGGAGAGCAGCCGCTCCTGCCTGCTGGCTCCTATATACGTGGCTGGGAACGTGGAGCTGTGGGGCTGTCGGTCCATCGCTGCCAGCGCCGCTCCGGCAGCCGCCGTGTGAGGAAGGTGCGAGAACGGGCCGGTTTCCCACCTCGGGAGGTGGCCGTAGGGTTTCCCCATGAAACCTCGCTGCATCCCCCCCACCTCCTCCCTGCAGCGAGGAGGGGATGTCTCGGCCGGCACACAAAGAGGGCACAGTTTGCTGGGAGGCAGCGGCTGCCCTGCCACCGAGGCACCCTGGCAGGCTGCTTGGGCTGGAAGAAAAGAGGGATTGAAGCGGTGGCGGCAGGCAGGCATGGATCCCTTGCTCTCTCCTTCTCTCCCTCCTTCTCTTTCCACCGGCTCGTGCAGCCGAGGGGCAGATGAGATGTGGTCCTCCGGGATGCTGCGTGCAACAGGGGAGGTTGGCAGAGGAGTTTCTTCTCCTCCTCCCTCCTGTGCCGGGGCACTCTGCCTGCTGAAATACCAGAGCTGCTCCATGCAGGGGCTTCTCTGCCCATGCAGAGCTGCTTGGCACCCCCTTCCCAGGGGACCCCTCTGCGGGGCAGGACCCATCCATGGGGTCTCTTCACCTTTCCTAGTGCCCCCCTTCAACATACCAGTAGCCCCAGAGCCTGTCCTCAGCAGGCACTGCTGCTCCCCCACCTCATTTGAAGGTTGGTTCTCCCCTCCCCAGTGGGCTTCAGCCCTGGTTTTGGAGTGGGATCTGAGCTGAGCGTGTCGGTGTCATCTCCTGGTCCCCACACTCCTCTGCCAGAAACTGCTGGGCTTATGGGGTCAGCTCCTCACCTGAAGAGGGAGCAGGTTTTGGAGCAAGGGGCTTCGTGGTCTGTGGCCATCCATGGACTTGGCCCATTGCTGCTGTGCCAGGCATGAAACCAGCTCCCCCTTTCCCTGCACCCTGGCAGATGGGACGGGCAGAGCTGTGCTGGGCAGGGGGGCAACGAGCAGGGCACTGCCTGCACCCGGGTGTCAATGACTGTTGGTGTCCAGCTCCTGGCCAAGTGGGCAATGAGCTGCCAGAGGGGCAAGAGACGTGGCTAGCAGGAGAGGGCTTCCCCGCCACGGCGGCTCGGGAGCGCTGGCGTTCAAGCTGTGCCACCCGTGTCGCTGGCATGTGCTTCGCGTGGCAGCCGCCCGCCCGCCGAGGCGAGGGTATGGAAATCAGGCTTAAAAAAAAAAAAAAAATTAAAAAAAAAATCATAATAAATATAGAGAAGGACTTACCAGGCTAAGAGCCTCCTTTCCAAAGCCTCGCTGCTCTTCGCTGGGATCTCCCGTGTGTCAAGCAGCATGTGAGTGCGTCTCCCGATTTGCAAAGGCTGGTGCCCGCCCCAGATCCCAGATCAAATATTGTGCTTGCAGGTCACGGGCTCGGCAGGTTTTTTTTTTTGGGAGTGACCTCCCAGCAGCAGCCAGTTTGCAGGAGAGACTGAAGAGACCCTAATGCTGCCTGGCGTTATAAATAACCTGCTTTTTCTTTCCTCTCTCTCTCTCTCCCTCCCTCCCTCTCTCTCCCTCTCCCGTCTTTTCTCATAGGAGTGTTGGCACTTTTCAGGCTCTCTCTGTTTAACGAGTTAGTGGAATCGGGGATGTTGTTTTTAAAAGGGCTGTTGTTAGGTCTCCTGTGTTTCTCATCAGGAAGCGATGAGGAGGCCTCTGGCCAGATTAAAAAATATCTGATTTTGAGGCGCTGAGGATGTGATTCTTGGGGAGAAGTGACAAAAGTATCTTTAACTTTTGCAGTACCAGGGGAAGAGGCGTTAGTGTCTGCTCTGGCTGCAGCCTGGGTTTCTTCCCCAGGAAGCCTCAGTTTATGCAGTCCTAGTATTAAATATTTAGGATAAACATTTCCATGAACGATAAGGCTGCAGCATCCAAGGTAAATAAATTGCCTACCAAAGGGCCACTGTGACAGCAGGAATTTGTCTTCAGCTTGGCAGCAGAGAGATGCCAAGCTGGCATTTCTGCAGGCTGTGCCCATCTGCCCGGGATGGGGCTGTCCGTTCCCCCCCCACTCCTGGAGACTGACCAAGGGGTGGGTGTGGGGGGGATGGGGCAGGGGACCATGTGCCAAGGGTGCAAGGGTGACCCAGAGTAGGGCAGAGACAGGAGACATCGCAGCTCTCCCTGCCACAAGGCTCATCGCCTCCTAGTGCCAGCCTTGCCCTCGGGGGTTCCTGCAAAGCGGGGGAGCAGTGAGTGCTGTCACAGCCCCCCCCAGTCTCCATCCTGGCTCTCTGTGCACTTCGACTTTGGAGACGGCTCTTCCAGGGCTGTCGAAGCATTTCCTCCACAAGGAACGGGAAGGAGGAGCCCCGACCGCCCATCTCCATCCCATGCCTGGCTCCAGCAGCACGCCCAGGTTCCTCCCAGGAGCCTGGAATTACTTAGTGAAGCTCAGCAGGTGCCAGACTCCCTCCGGGCTTGCTTTCTCCTTGCTTTCCATTGAAATTTCCCAGCCAAAACATCCCCTTCCCCCCAGGGAGCCTTGCAAAGATCTTTATCTCTCCGAGATCCTTGTTGTAAGGAGGAGGAATGCGCAGGGCGGTTGGCGGCCGGGGTTGCGAGGGACACGCTGTACAGTGGGGGCTTTGCCAAAAAGCTGGTCTATTTGGGAAGGAAGAGTGTGCCTGGAAAGCACAGCTCACTGCACCGCAGCACGGGGCCGGGATCTGCAGGGAGAGAGGATTCAGAGAAAGCCTTGCCTTCGAGTGGGAAAAGTAGAGAAGGGGGTTTGTGCTGTCTAAAAGGAGGTAAAACCCTTGTAAATCATGGTGGGGGCTTTCATTTGGCTGGTAGCATCCCTTCTTCCCCATCAAGCAATGCCATGGCAGCTCACAGAGGCGTGGGGTGGCTGGAGAAGGGCTCTCACCATGGGTAGGGAGGTGGGTTGAGGCTCCGGGCTGCTGCGGAGAATGACCCCGCTTGGAGGGGTTTGTTCCTGCTGCCAGGGAGCTCGGTTCCAGGGACAATGGTAGGGAGGGCAGTGGCAGCCAGTAACATCTGCTGCTCGGCACTCGGATGGTGTCAACCAACGTCACATCTCTGGCAGCTTGAGGTGTCCTGGTGGCCAACAGCTCGGAGGCTTTTGCAGGGCTTGGATGTTTTTCTGGAAAAGCAAATTGTCCCCGGCTAGGTTAGATAAGGAGTGTGGTCTCTCTGCCTTCTGGAAGTTAAAAATACTCATGACCCAGGACAAATATCCTTTGGGGGAGGCTGTCCCGCAGCCCCCACTGGGGTCAGGCACCTGCTGTGGGTGCCCAGGGCTAGGGATCCCCTGGGAGATGTTGAGGGGCCCTCCCCACATGAGCTGGCTTTGAATAATGCCATTCCCCATGGTCACATCCCCCTTTCCCAGCCTAAACCAGAAAATAATGACATGTTTAAGCTCAGTTTGTATGTTCCCCGCTGCCCCCAGGACTTTCTGTTGGGTCTCATCCTGACCAGTCTAGGACTGTTGCAGACAAGTGAAAATTTACTGTCTAAAGAATTATGTATGTCTTTTTTTCTCCATCCAACCTCGAAATCTCATGCTCCAGGTGCCCAGCATCTCCCCAGCTGCTACCAGGGCTCTCTTGCTTGCTCCGTTTGCCTGGTGTGAAGTGGGAGTTGATAAGACCTCAGTGCTACTGCTCGTTTCAGGCCAGTACAAAGCAGCTCCTCTGGGTTCCCAAGTGACTTCCGTGAAACTTTTTCAACATCTCCCTCTATAAACCCCTCTTCCCTCTTGCTGGCAGTTCAAAGGAAGCCCTGAACTGGTGACAGGAGCTGGGAACACGCTGTCCTCCTTGATCGGAGCCAATGGTCCCTATCGCTGCATAATCTCATCCGGAGCGAGTTACTCCAACGATCGCAGTCTGCATCTCATCAGGGTCAGACAGATGCCTCTATTGGTTTGCTTTGGTTTTCTAAACCAAACTGATGTGAACAGTGTCTATTTTGGTTGGGTTTATTCCCGTTGTTTTGATCAAATGCTCTTGAGCTTTGTGTTTGCAACCACCGAATCTGGCCCGAATCGGAGTTTGCTTTTAATTTGCAAATCCTGCGCTCGGCGCAAGGAGCGCTGTCTCCTCCGCGGATGGACGTGGGTTTGTCAGGATGCTTTTGGCACCGGGGGCCGAATGCTTCACACCAAAACAACGAGACACAACTGTCTGATGCTCCTGCTAAGGCTAAAGCTCATTCTGCCTGGATGAAGGGAGAGCTATTAAACCCACCGCGGGCATCCAAAGCCAGCGACTGTCAGAAGCGCGGCTACTTCTGAGCGGCTTCCCTTTTTACTCATGGAAATGTTATTTCTGCCTCTTCCACGTTTCCAAGAAGTTTCAGCTCTGCTGGAGCTGTTGCCTGCTCTGTCCTCCCACTCATCCTATTTTCTTTAATTTCCATGGCCCTCCCCATCCTGGGAGGGGGTTACCAGTCCCGCTGGGTGCCGGGTGCTTGGAAACAGGGCTGCTTGTGGGGTGAACTCACCGTGCCCTGCCCTGGCTGCCTGGCAGGTCCTCCGGGTCCTTTCCTAGACCTTTTCTTTAAAGGCTAATCCCTGAAGGGTGAAGGTCCCAACTGCTCTTTTAAGGGGCTCCAGTGACAGAAGTCCAAGCAGGAGCCAAGGAGACCTTGTCCCTTGGCATTTCCAGCCTTGCTCAGGTGGGGTGGGTGGAAATATGTGGGGCAGAGCCTGCCTGGTGGAGGGACCAACGAAGCCACGATCTGGAGCCCCTTCTTTGCGTCAGGCTTCCTGACAAGGCTCATGCTAGGAACACCTGAGCATGAAGGCTCTGGAGGTCTGTGGCTCCCAGGTTTGCGTGGTCTTTCTGGGTGTTTGCAACCTCAAACTCCTCTTCCTCACTAGTCCCAGCACTTTCCAGCCTTTCTAAAACGTGGAGAGACTTCTTGTGCGGGCACTGACGATGAGTGCCCTTCTCTGGGTACCTCTGCATTGCTCCATCCCGCTGTGCCGGGCGGGGAAACCTCTCCTTCCTCTCGCCCTGGAGCCAGAGCTGGTGTCTATGGGGTGGCTTGGGCTCCCCTGTGCTGGGGAAGCAGCCCCGTGGCTTTCAGAGCAGTTATCAACTCGGATGCCCCCCTCCCTCCAGGGCTGTGCTGCTCCTTTTCAAAGAGCTCTGCCAAAACCAAACTCACCTGTAAGCCCGCGCTTGATTTCTGAGGCTGGCCACAAATACGAGGAGGCAGTGGAGAGGCAGCAGGGAAACAGAGTCCTGAGGCTCAGGGGTGCAGGCAGCGGGTGGGGGGGGGATCATCGTGTCCCTCCGGGCTCAGTCTTGGCTGAGCTGGGTGGAAGGAACGTGCTCACCATCTGGCAAACATCTGCCCCAGGCGGCTGCAGCCTCCTCTCCCGAAATGCAAAGGTCAGTGTGGAAGAGCAGAGCGAACCCTCCCTTGACCTCCCTTCTCACCCCGGCCTCCCTTTTCCCTTTTTTTTTTTTTGTTTTCTTTTTTTTTTTTTTTTTCTTTTTTTCTTTTTGAGCGATACATTCTTCAGCCCAAACAACATTCTTGAATCGAGATTTGAGGCAATCTGGAGGGAGTCGGTCACTGGGAGACAGCGCGGCGGCCGAGCGAGCCCCGGGCTCTGCTGGAAACTCTGACTCGGGCGCGGGCTGTCGGGGCGATGCTCTCACCACGGCTCCCGTGTGTCAGCACGGACCGATGCTCCCGGGGCTCCCGAAGTCACCCCCTTTCCATGGGAGGTGCTTCAAAGCTTCTCCTGTGTGCAGCAAGGGCTCAGGCCAGGCTTTCCCTGGCTAGAAACGGGATGAGAGGCAGCCCTGGGCTGGGGATCTTCGCCTGCTCCCCTCCCGTGGGACACCCGGGGTTGTGAAACGGGTGTCCGGCTGCAGCCCCGCTCGCTCCCTCGCGTCCCACACCC